>NC_142142.1:23599810-23904234 GCF_024610735.1 Ursus americanus | reverse complement strand
CAAAACGCTTGGGCCCACGCTCTAACTCGCCGGCGCACTCACCTCGGCTCGCCGCTCAACCGGCAGATAGGACCTACAAGCCTCCCTCCCAAGGGGCATGGCGCCGCAACACCAGGGTTTGGGGACCCCCGAGCTCCATCCCTGGACTCACCTGCTGCCCCTCCACCACCCGGGCCGCAAGTGCTGTGGCCGGTCAGTCAGGGCGGGAGAATGGGCAGGACCCTCCCAGCCCTCAGCAATTTTCAAAGGCCGCCCAAGCCAAAACCCTTGGGCCCACGCTCCCCCTCACCAGCTCCCTCACCTCGGCCTGAACCTGCGCTCCTCGCACAACCTGCGGATCGGGCCTGCCGGCCACCTGGGGCTAACCCTAAACCTAGGTCGGACCCCAGGGCCCCTCCCAAGGTGACTGGCGCAGGAAAGCCAGGGATTGGGGACACAGAACCCAGGCGCCGGACTCACCCTTCTGCCCTGCCGCCACCCGGGTTGCTAGGGGCGCCGCCGGTCATTCAGGGCAGGAGAACGGGCAGGGCCCTCCAAGCCCCGGCGACCATCGAAGGACCCCACGACAAAACGCTTGGTCCCACGCTCCCGCTCACCAGCGCTCTCACCTCGGCCCGCCCCTCCGCTGGCCGCACAGCCGACGGATCGGTCCTGCCGGCCTCCTGGGGGCTAAACCTAACCCTACCTCGTTCCCCAAAGGGCCCCCCAAAGGGGCCTGGCACAGCAAAGCCGGGAATTGGGGACCCCCGAGCCCCAGCGCCGGACTCAAAGTCCCGCCCCGCCGCCAACCGGGCCGCTCCGGGCTCCGCAGGTCATTCAGGGCGGGAGAACCGCCAGGGCCCTCCAAGCCCCCGGCGACTTTGAAGGTCCCCCACGCCATAACGCTTGGGCCCACGCTCCCCCTCCCCAGCTCCCTCACCTTGGCCTGACCCTGTGCTCGCCTCACAACCTGTGGATCGGGCCTGCCGGCCTCCTGGAGGCTAACCCTAACCCTACCTAGGCCCCCATGGGGCCCCTCCCAAGGAGCCTGGCGCCGCAACCCTGGGGATTGGGGACCCCCGAGGCCCAGCGCCGGACTCAAAGTCCCGCCCCGCTGCCACCCTGGACGCTCCGGGCTCCGCAGGTCATTCAGGGCGGGAGAACCACCAGGGCCCTCCAAGCCCCGGGCGACTTTGAAGGACCCCCGCGCCAAAATGCTTGGGCCCACGCTCTAGCTCGCCGCCGCACTCACCTCGGCTCGCCGCACAACCGGCGGATAGGACCTACAAGCCTCCCTCCCATGGGGCCTGGCGCCGAAACACCAGGTATTGGGGACCCCCGAGCCCCATTCCTGGACTCACCTGCTGCCCCTCCACAACCCGGGCCGCAAGTTCTATGGCCGGTCATTCAGGGCGGGAGAATGGGCAGGACCCTCCCAGCCCTCAGCAATCTTCAAAGGCCTCCCACGACAAAACGCTTGGGCCCACGCTCCCCCTCCCCAGCTCCCTCACATTGGCCTGACCCTGTGCTCGCCTCACAAACTGCGGATCGGGCCGGCCGGCCTCCTGGGGTCTAACCCTAACCCTATGTCGGCCCCCAAGGGGCCCCTCCCAAGGTGACTGGCGCAGGAAAGCCAGGGATTGGGGACACAGAGCCCAGGCGCCGGACTCACCCTGCTGCCCTGCCGCCACCCGGGTCGCTAGGGGCGCCGCCGGTCATTCAGGGCAGGAGAACGGGCAGGGCCCTCCAAGCCCAGGCGAACATCGAAGGACCCCACGACAAAACGCTTGGTCCCACGCTCCCGTTCGCCAGCGCTCTCACCTCGGCCCGCCCCTCCGCTGGCCGCACAGCCGACGGATCGGTCGTGCCGGCCTCCTGGGGGCTAAACTTAACCCTATCTCGTTCCCCGAAGGGCCCCCCCAAGGGGCCTGGCACAGCAAAGCCGGGGATTGGGGACCCCCGAGCCCCATCCCTGGACTTACCTGCTGCCCCTCCACCACCCGGGCGCAAGTGCTGTGGCCGGTCATTCAGGGCGGGAGAATGGGCAGGACCCTCCCAGCCCTCAGCAATCTTCAAAGGCTTCCCACGCCAAAACGCTTGGGCCCACGCTCCCCCTCCCCAGCTCCCTCACCTGGGCCTGAACCTGAGCTCGCCGCACAACCTGCGGATCGGGCCTGCCGGCCTCCTGGGGGCTAATCCTAACCCTAGGTAGGCCCTTGAGGGACCCCTCCCAAGCAGCCTGGCGCCGCAACGCTGGGGATTGGGGACCCCCGAGGCCCAGCGCCGGACTCAAAGTCCCGCCCCGCCGCCAAACGGGCCGCTCCGGGCTCCGCAGGATATTCAGGGAGGGAGAACCGCCAGGCCCCTCCAAGCCCCCGGCGACTTTCGAAGGTCCCCTGCGCCAAAACGCTTGGGCCCACGCTCTAGCTCCACAGCGCTCTCACCTCGGCCCGCCCCTCCGCTGGCCGCACAGCCGACGGATCGGTCCTGCCGGCCTCCTGGGGGCTAAACCTAACCCTATCTCGTTCCCCGAAGGGCCCCCCCAAAGGGGCCTGGCACAGCAAAGCCGGGGATTGGGGACCCCCGAGCCCCAGTACCGGACTCACCTTCCCGCCCCGCCACCAACCATGCCGCTAGGGTCACTGCCGGTTATTGAGGGCGGGAGAACAGGCAGGGCCCTCCCAGACCCTGGCAACATTCGAATTCCCCCTGCGCCAAAATGCTTGGGCCCACGCTCCCCCTCCCCAGCTCCCTCACCTTGGACCGACCCTAAGCTCACCGCACAACCTGCGGATCAGGCCTGCCGCCCTCCTGGGGGCTAACCCTAACCCTAGGTCGGCCCCCAAGGGGCCCCTCTCAAGGAGCCTGGCGCAGCAATGCTGGGGATTGGGAACCCCCAAGGCCCAGCGCCGGACTCAACGTCCCGCCCCGCTGCCACCGGGGCCGCTCCAGGCTCCGCAGGACATTCAGGGCGGGAGAACGAACGGGCAGGGCCCTCCAAGTCCCCGGCGACTTTCGAAAGTCCCCCGCGAAAAAAACCCTTGGGCCCACGCTCTAGCTCGCCAGCGCACTCACCTCGGCTTGCCGCACACCCGGCGGATAGGACCTACAAGCCTCCCTCCCAAGGGGCCTGGCGCTGCAACACCAGGGATTGGGGACCTCCGAGGCCCATCCCTGGACTCACCGGCTGCCCCACCACCACCCGGGCTGCAAGTGCTTTGGCCAGTCATTCAGAGCGGGAGAATGGGCAGGACCCTCCCAGCATTCAGCAATCTCCAAAGGCCTCCCACGCCAAAACGCTTGGGCACACGCTCCCGCTCACCAGCGCCCTCACCTCGACCTGCCCCTCAGTTCTCTGCACAGCCTGCGGATCAGGCCTGCCGGCCTCCTGAGGCCTAACCCTATCCCTAGGTCGGCCCCCCAGGGGCCGCTCCCAAGGGGCCTGGTGCCAAAAGGCCGGGGATTGAGTCCCCCGAACCGCCGCGCCGGACTCTCCCTGTGGCACCGCCGCCCACTGGGCCCCTAGGGGCGACTCCGGTCATTCAGGGCGGGAGAACGCGCAGGGTTCTCCGAGCCTCCAGCGACATTCGAAGGCCTCCCGAGGCAAAACGCTTGGGGCCACGCTCCCGCTCGCCAGCGCTCTCACCTTGACCCGCCCCTCCGCTGGCCGCACAGCCGACGGATCGGTCCTGCCGGCCTCCTGGGGGCTAAACCTAACCCTATCTCGTTCCCCGAAGGGCCCCCCCAAGGGGCCTGGCACAGCAAAGCCGGGGATTGGGTTCCCCCGAGCCCCAGCGCCGGACTCACCTTCCCTCCCCGCCGCCAACCCTGCCTCTAGGGTCACTGCCGGTCATTCAGGGCGGGAGAACGAATGGGCAGGGCCCTCCAAGTCCCTGGCGACTTTCGAAGGTCCCCCGCACAAAAACCCTTGGGCCCACGCTCTAGCTCGCCGGCGCACTCACCTCGGCTCGCCACACAACCGGCGGATAGGAAGTACAAGCCTCCCTCCCAAGGGGCCTGGCGCCGCAACACCAGGGATTGGGGACCCCCGAGGCCCATCCCTGGACTCACCTGCTGCCCCTCCACCACCCGGGCCGCAAGTGCTGTGGCCGGTCATTCAGGGCGGGAGAATGGACAGGACCCTCCCAGCCCGCAGCAATCTTCAAAGGCCTCCCAAGCCAAAATGCTTGGGCCCACGCTCCCCCTCCCCAGCTCCCTCACCTTGGCCCGACCCTGCGCTCGCCGCACAACCTGCGGATCGGGCCTGCCGGCCTCCTGGGGGCTAACCCTAACCCTAGGTAGGCCCTTGAGGGGCCCCTCCCAAGCAGCCTGGCGCCGCAAGGCTGGGGATTGGGGACCCCCGAGGCCCAGCGCGGGACTCAAAGTCCCGCCCCGCCGCCAAACGGGCCGCTCCGGGCTCCGCAGGATATTCAGGGAGGGAGAACCGCCAGGCCCCTCCAAGCCCCCGGCGACTTTCGAAGGTCCCCCGCGCCAAAACGCTTGGGCCCACGCTCTAGCTCGCCAGCGCACTCACCTCGGCTCGCCGCACACCCAGCGGATAGGGCCTGCAAGCGTCCCTCCCAAGAGGCCTGGCGCCGCAAGACCAGGGATTGGTGACCCCCGAGCCCCATCCCTGGACTCACCTGCTGCCCCTCCACCTCCCGGGCTGCAAGTGCTGTGGCCGGTCATTCAGGGCGGGAGAATGGGCAGGACCCTCACAGCCCTCAGCAATCTTCAAAGGCCTCCCACGCCAAAACGCTTGGGCCCACGCTCCCCCTCCCCAGCTCCCTCACCTCGGCCTGAACCTGCACTCGCCGCACAACCTGCGGATCGGGCCTGCCTGCCTCCTGGGGCTAACCCTAACCCTATGTCGGCCCCCAAGGGGCCCCTCCCAAGGTGACTGCCGCAGGAAAGCCAAGGATTGGGGACACAGAGCCCAGGCGCCGGACTCACCCTGCTTCCCTGCCGCCACCCGGGTCGCTAGGGGCGCCGCCGGTCATTCAGGGCAGGACAACGGGCAGGGCCCTCCAAGCCCCGGCGAGCTTCGAAGGACCCCACGACAAAACGCTTGGTCCCACGCTCCAGCTCGCCAGCGCTCTCACCTCGGCCCGCCCCTCCGCTGGCCGCACAGCCGACGGATCGGTCCTGCCGGCCTCCTGGGGGCTAAACCTAACCTTATCTCGTTCCCCGAAGGGCCCCCCCAAAGGGGCCTGGCACAGCAAAGCCGGGGATTGGGGACCCCCGAGCCCCAGCACCGGACTCACCTTCCCGCCCCGCCACCAACCATGCCGCTAGGGTCACTGCCGGTTATTGAGGGCGGGAGAACAGGCAGGGCCCTCCCAGACCCTGGCAACATTCGAATTCCCCCTGCGCCAAAATGCTTGGGCCCACGCTCCCCCTCCCCAGCTCCCTCACCTTGGACCGACCCTGTGCTCACCGCACAACCTGCGGATCGGGCCTGCCGCCCTCCTGGGGGCTAACCCTAACCCTAGGTCGGCCCCCAAGGGGCCCCTCCCAAGGAGCCTGGCGCCGCAACGCTGGGGATTGGGGACCCCCGAGCCCCAGCGCCGGACTCACCTTCCAGCCCCGCCAGCAACCGTGCCGCTAGGTTCACTGCTGGTCATTGAGGGCGGGAGAACAGGCAGGGCCCTCCCAGACCCCAGCAACCTCCAAAGGCCTCCCGCGCCCAATCGCTTGGGCCTATGCTCCCACTAAGCAGCGCCCTTACCTTGGCCCGCCCCTCGGCTCACCACACAGCTGGCGGATTGGGCTTGCCGGCCTTCTGGGGGCTAACCCTAACCCTAGGTCGGCCCTTGAGAGGCCCCTCCCAAGTATCCTGGCGCCGCATCGCTGGGGATTGGGGACCCCCGAGGCCCAGCGCTGGACTCAAAGTCCCGCCCCGCCGCCACCCGGGCCGCTTCGGGCTCCGCAGGTCATTTAGGGCGGGAGAACCGCCAGGGCCCTCCAAGCCCCCAGCGACTTTGAAGGTCCCCGGCGCCAAAACGCTTGGGCCCACGCTCTAGCTCGCTGGCACACTCACCTCGGCTCGCCGCACAACCGGCGGATAGGACCTACAAGCCTCCCTCCAAGGGGCCTGGTGCCGCAACACCAGGGATTGGGGACCCCCGAGCTCCATCCCAGGACTCACCTGCTGCCCCTCCACCACCCGGGCCGCAAGTGCTGTGGCTGGTCATTCAGGGCGGGAGAATGGGCAGGACCCTCCCAGTCCTCAGCAATTTTCAAAGGCCGCCCACGCCAAAACGCTTGGGCCCACGCTGCCCCTCACCAGCTCCCTCACCTAGGCCTGAACCTGCGCTCCTCGCACAACCTGCGGATCGGGCCTGCCGGCCTCCTGGGGCTAACCCTAACCCTACGTTGGCCCCCAAGGGGCCCCTCCCAAGGTGACTGGCGCAGGAAAGCCAGGGATTGGGGACACAGAGCCCAGGCGCCGGACTCACCCTGCTGTCCCGCCGCCACCCGGGTCGCTAGGGGCGCCGCCGGTCATTCAGGGCAGGAGAACGGGCAGGGCCCTCCAAGCCCCGGCGAACATCGAAGGACCCCACGACAAAACGCTTGGTCCCACGTTCCCGTTCGCCAGCGC
Source organism: Ursus americanus (assembly GCF_024610735.1). NCBI lineage: Eukaryota > Metazoa > Chordata > Mammalia > Carnivora > Ursidae > Ursus > Ursus americanus. The sequence continues at coordinate 23,897,654 of NC_142142.1, read as the reverse complement.
TCTCACCTCGGCCCGCCCCTCCGCTGGCCGCACAGCCGACGGATCGGTCCTGCCGGCCTCCTGGGGTCTAAACCTAACCCTATCTCGTTCCCCGAAGGGCCCCCCCAAGGGGCCTGGCACAGCAAAGCCGGGGATTGGGGACCCCCGAGCCCCAGCGCCGGACTCACCTTCCCGCCCCGCCGCCAACCGTGCCGCTAGGGTCACTGCCGGTCATTGAGGGCGGGAGAACAGGCAGGGCCCTGCCAGACCCCGGCAACCTTCGAAGGCCTCCCGCGCCAAAACGCTTGGGCACACGCTCCCGCTCACCAGCGCCCTCACCTCGACCTGCCCCTCCGCTCTCCGCACAGCCTGCGGATCAGGCCTGCCGGCCTCCTGAGGCCTAACCCTATCCCTAGGTCGGCCCCCAAGGGGCCGCTCCCAAGGGGAATGGTGCCAAAAGGCCTGGGATTGGGTCCCCCGAACCGCCGCGCCGGACTCTTCCTGCGGGACCGCCGCCAACTGGGCCCCTAGGGGCGACTCCGGTCATTCAGGGCGGGAGAACGCACAGGGCTCTCCGAGCCTCCAGGGACATTCGAAGGCCCCCCGAGGCAAAACGCTTGGGCCCACGCTCCCCCTCGCCAGCGCCCTCACCTTGGCCTTCCCCTCCGCTCGCCAAACAATGGGCGGATCGGGCCTGCCGGCCACCTGGGGCTAACCCTAAACCTAGGTCGGACCCCAGGGCCCCTCCCAAGGTGACTGGCGCAGGAAAGCCAGGGATTGGGGACACAGAACCCAGGCGCCGGACTCACCCTGCTGCCCTGCCGCCACCCGGGTTGCTAGGGGCGCCGCTGGTCATTCAGGGCAGGAGAACGGGCAGGGCCCTCCAAGACCCGGCGACCATCGAAGGACCCCACGACAAAACGCTTGGTCCCACGCTCCCGCTCGCCAGCGCTCTCACCTCGGCCCGCCCCTCCGCTGGCCGCACAGCCGACGGATCGGTCCTGCCGGCCTCCTGGGGGCTAAACCTAACCCTATCTCGTTCACCGAAGGGCCCCCCAAAGGGGCCTGGCACAGCAAAGCCGGGGATTGGGGACCCCCGAGCCCCAGCGCCGGACTCAAAGTCCCGCCCCGCCGCCACCCGGGCCGCTCCGGGCTCCGCAGGTCATTCAGGGCGGGAGAACCACCAGGGCCCTCCAAGCCCCCCGCGACTTTGAAGGTCCCCCGCGCCAAAACGCTTGGGCCCACGCTCTAGCTCTCCGCCGCACTCACCTCGGCTCGCCGCACAACCGGCGGATAGGACCTACAAGCCTCCCTCCCATGGGGCCTGGCGCCGAAACACCAGGTATTGGGGACCCCCGAGCCCCATTCCTGGACTCACCTGCTGCCCCTCCACCACCCGGGCCGCAAGATCTATGGCCGGTCATTCAGGGCGGGAGAATGGGCAGGACCCTCCCAGCCCTCAGCAATCTTCAAAGGCCTCCCACGACAAAACGCTTGGGCCCACGCTCCCCCTCCCCAGCTCCCTCACCTTGACCCGACCCTGTGCTCGCCTCACAACCTGCGGATCGGGCCTGCCGGCCTCCTGGGGGCTAACCCTAACCCTACCTGGGCCCCCAAGGGGCCCCTCCCAAGGAGCCTGGCGCCGCAACGCTGGGGATTGGGGACCCCCGAGGCCCAGCGCCAGACTCAAAGTCCCGCCCCGCTGCCACCCTGGCCACTCCGGGCTCCGCAGGTCATTCAGGGCGGGAGAACCACCAGGGCCCTCCAAGCCCCGGGCGACTTTGAAGGTCCCCCGCGCCAAAACGCTTGGGCCCACGCTCTAACTCGCCGGCGCACTCACCTCGGCTCGCCGCTCAACCGGCAGATAGGACCTACAAGCCTCCCTCCCAAGGGGCATGGCGCCGCAACACCAGGGTTTGGGGACCCCCGAGCTCCATCCCTGGACTCACCTGCTGCCCCTCCACCACCCGGGCCGCAAGTGCTGTGGCCGGTCAGTCAGGGCGGGAGAATGGGCAGGACCCTCCCAGCCCTCAGCAATTTTCAAAGGCCGCCCAAGCCAAAACCCTTGGGCCCACGCTCCCCCTCACCAGCTCCCTCACCTCGGCCTGAACCTGCGCTCCTCGCACAACCTGCGGATCGGGCCTGCCGGCCACCTGGGGCTAACCCTAAACCTAGGTCGGACCCCAGGGCCCCTCCCAAGGTGACTGGCGCAGGAAAGCCAGGGATTGGGGACACAGAACCCAGGCGCCGGACTCACCCTTCTGCCCTGCCGCCACCCGGGTTGCTAGGGGCGCCGCCGGTCATTCAGGGCAGGAGAACGGGCAGGGCCCTCCAAGCCCCGGCGACCATCGAAGGACCCCACGACAAAACGCTTGGTCCCACGCTCCCGCTCACCAGCGCTCTCACCTCGGCCCGCCCCTCCGCTGGCCGCACAGCCGACGGATCGGTCCTGCCGGCCTCCTGGGGGCTAAACCTAACCCTACCTCGTTCCCCAAAGGGCCCCCCAAAGGGGCCTGGCACAGCAAAGCCGGGAATTGGGGACCCCCGAGCCCCAGCGCCGGACTCAAAGTCCCGCCCCGCCGCCAACCGGGCCGCTCCGGGCTCCGCAGGTCATTCAGGGCGGGAGAACCGCCAGGGCCCTCCAAGCCCCCGGCGACTTTGAAGGTCCCCCACGCCATAACGCTTGGGCCCACGCTCCCCCTCCCCAGCTCCCTCACCTTGGCCTGACCCTGTGCTCGCCTCACAACCTGTGGATCGGGCCTGCCGGCCTCCTGGGGGCTAACCCTAACCCTACCTAGGCCCCCATGGGGCCCCTCCCAAGGAGCCTGGCGCCGCAACCCTGGGGATTGGGGACCCCCGAGGCCCAGCGCCGGACTCAAAGTCCCGCCCCGCTGCCACCCTGGACGCTCCGGGCTCCGCAGGTCATTCAGGGCGGGAGAACCACCAGGGCCCTCCAAGCCCCGGGCGACTTTGAAGGACCCCCGCGCCAAAATGCTTGGGCCCACGCTCTAGCTCGCCGCCGCACTCACCTCGGCTCGCCGCACAACCGGCGGATAGGACCTACAAGCCTCCCTCCCATGGGGCCTGGCGCCGAAACACCAGGTATTGGGGACCCCCGAGCCCCATTCCTGGACTCACCTGCTGCCCCTCCACAACCCGGGCCGCAAGTTCTATGGCCGGTCATTCAGGGCGGGAGAATGGGCAGGACCCTCACAGCCCTCAGCAATCTTCAAAGGCCTCCCACGACAAAACGCTTGGGCCCACGCTCCCCCTCCCCAGCTCCCTCACATTGGCCTGACCCTGTGCTCGCCTCACAAACTGCGGATCGGGCCGGCCGGCCTCCTGGGGTCTAACCCTAACCCTATGTCGGCCCCCAAGGGGCCCCTCCCAAGGTGACTGGCGCAGGAAAGCCAGGGATTGGGGACACAGAGCCCAGGCTCCGGACTCACCCTGCTGCCCTGCCGCCACCCGGGTCGCTAGGGGCGCCGCCGGTCATTCAGGGCAGGAGAACGGGCAGGGCCCTCCAAGCCCAGGCGAACATCGAAGGACCCCACGACAAAACGCTTGGTCCCACGCTCCCGTTCGCCAGCGCTCTCACATCGGCCCGCCCCTCCGCTGGCCGCACAGCCGACGGATCGGTCGTGCCGGCCTCCTGGGGGCTAAACTTAACCCTATCTCGTTCCCCGAAGGGCCCCCCCAAGGGGCCTGGCACAGCAAAGCCGGGGATTGGGGACCCCCGAGCCCCATCCCTGGACTTACCTGCTGCCCCTCCACCACCCGGGCGCAAGTGCTGTGGCCGGTCATTCAGGGCGGGAGAATGGGCAGGACCCTCCCAGCCCTCAGCAATCTTCAAAGGCTTCCCACGCCAAAACGCTTGGGCCCACGCTCCCCCTCCCCAGCTCCCTCACCTGGGCCTGAACCTGAGCTCGCCGCACAACCTGCGGATCGGGCCTGCCGGCCTCCTGGGGGCTAATCCTAACCCTAGGTAGGCCCTTGAGGGACCCCTCCCAAGCAGCCTGGCGCCGCAACGCTGGGGATTGGGGACCCCCGAGGCCCAGCGCCGGACTCAAAGTCCCGCCCCGCCGCCAAACGGGCCGCTCCGGGCTCCGCAGGATATTCAGGGAGGGAGAACCGCCAGGCCCCTCCAAGCCCCCGGCGACTTTCGAAGGTCCCCTGCGCCAAAACGCTTGGGCCCACGCTCTAGCTCCACAGCGCTCTCACCTCGGCCCGCCCCTCCGCTGGCCGCACAGCCGACGGATCGGTCCTGCCGGCCTCCTGGGGGCTAAACCTAACCCTATCTCGTTCCCCGAAGGGCCCCCCCAAAGGGGCCTGGCACAGCAAAGCCGGGGATTGGGGACCCCCGAGCCCCAGTACCGGACTCACCTTCCCGCCCCGCCACCAACCATGCCGCTAGGGTCACTGCCGGTTATTGAGGGCGGGAGAACAGGCAGGGCCCTCCGAGACCCTGGCAACATTCGAATTCCCCCTGCGCCAAAATGCTTGGGCCCACGCTCCCCCTCCCCAGCTCCCTCACCTTGGCCCGACCCTGCGCTCACAGCACAACCTGCGGATCCTGCCTGCTGGCCTCCTGGGGGCTAACCCTAACCCTAGGTAGGCCCTTGAGGGGCCCCTCCCAAGCAGCCTGGCGCTGCAACGCTGGGGATTGGGGACCCCCGAGGCCCAGCGCCGGACTCAAAATCCCGCCCCGCCGCCATAAGGGCCGCTCCGGGCTCCGCAGGATATTCAGGGAGGGAGAACCGCCAGGCTCCTCCAAGCCCCCGGCGACTTTCGAAGGTCCCCCGCGCCAAAACGCTTGGGCCCACGCTCCCCCTCCCCAGCTCCCTCACCTTGGCCCGACCCTGTGCTCGCCTCACAACCTGGGGATCGGGCCTGCCGGCCTCCTGGGGGCTAACCCTAACCCTACCTAGGCCCCCAAGGGGCCCCTCCCAAGGAGCCTGGCGCCGCAACCCTGGGGATTGGGGACCCCCGAGGCCCAGCGCCGGACTCAAAGTCCCGCCCCGCTGCCACCCTGGCCGCTCCGGGCTCCGCAGGTCATTCAGGGCGGGAGAACCACCAGGGCCCTCCAAGCCCTGGGCGACTTTGAAGGTCCCCCGCGCCAAAACGCTTGGGCCCACGCTCTAGCTCGCCGCCGCACTCACCTCGGCTCGCCGCACAACCGGCGGATAGGACCTACAAGCCTCCCTCCCATGGGGCCTGGCGCCGAAACACCAGGTATTGGGGACCCCCGAGCCCCATTCCTGGACTCACCTGCTGCCCCTCCACCACCCGGGCCGCAAGTTCTATGGCCGGTCATTCAGGGCGGGAGAATGGGAAGGACCCTCCCAGCCCTCAGCAATCTTCAAAGGCCTCCCACGACAAAACGCTTGGGCCCACGCTCCCCCTCCCCAGCTCCCTCACCTTGGCCTGACCCTGTGCTCGCCTCACAACCTGCGGATCGGGCCTGCCGGCCTCCTGGGGGCTAACCCTAACCCTTCCTGGGCCCCCAAGGGGCCTCTCCCAAGGAGCCTGGCGCCGCAACGCTGGGGATTGGGGACCCCCGAGGCCCAGCGCCAGACTCAAAGTCCCGCCCCGCTGCCACCCTGGCCGCTCCGGGCTCCGCAGGTCATTCAGGGCGGGAGAACCACCAGGGCCCTCCAAGCCCCCGGCGACTTTGAAGGTCCACCGCGCCAAAACGCTTGGGCCCACGCTCTAACTCGCCGGCGCACGCACCTCGGCTCGCCGCTCAACCGGCAGATAGGACCTACAAGCCTCCCTCCCAAGGGGCATGGCGCCGCAACACCAGGGATTGGTGACCCCCAAGCCCCATCCCTGGACTCACCTGCTGCCCCTCCACCACCCCGGCCGCAAGTGCTGTGGCCGGTCATTCAGGGCGGGAGAATGGGTAGGACCCTCCCAGCCCTCAGCAATCTTCAAAGGCCTCCCACGCCAAAACGCTTGGGCCACGCTCCCCTCCCCAGCTCCCTCACCTCCGCCCGACTCTGCGCTCACCGCACAACCTGCGGATCGGGGATGCCGGCCTCCTGGGGCTAACCCTAACACTACCTCGGCCCCCAAGGGGCCCCTCCCAAGGTGACTGGCGCAGGAAAGCCAGGGATTGGGGACACAGAACCCAGGCGCCGGACTCACCCTGCTGCCCTGTCGCCACCCGGGTCGCTAGGGCGCCGCCGGTCATTCAGGGCAGGAGAACGGGCAGGGCCCTCCAAGCCCCGGGAACATCGAAGGACCCCACGACAAAACGCTTGGTCCCACGCTCCCGCTCGCCAGCGCTCTCACCTCGGCCCGCCCCTCCGCTGGCCGCACAGCCAACGGATCGGTCCTGCCGGCCTCCTGGGGGTTAAACCTAACCCTATCTCGTTCCCCGAAGGGCCCCCCAAGGGGCCTGGCACAGCAAAGCCGGGGATTGGGGACCCCCGAGCCCCAGCGCCGGACTCACCTTCACGCCCCGCCGCCAACCGTGCCAGTAGGGTCACTGCCGGTCATTCAGGGCGGGAGAACGAACGGGCAGGGCCCTCCAAGTCCCCGGCGACTTTCGAAGGTCCCCCGCGCAAAAACCCTTGGGCCCACGCTCTAGCTCGCCGGCGCACTCACCTCGGCTCGTCACACAACAGGCGGATAGGAAGTACAAGCCTCCCTCCCAAGGGGCCTGGCGCCGCAACACCAGGGATTGGGGACCCCCGAGCCCCATCCCTGGACTCACCTGCTGCCCCTCCACCACCCGGGCGCAAGTGCTGTGGCCGGTCATTCAGGGCGGGAGAATGGGCAGGACCCTCCCAGCCCTCAGCAATCTTCAAAGGCTTCCCACGCCAAAACGCTTGGGCCCACGCTCCCCCTCCCCAGCTCCCTCACCTCGGCCTGAACCTGTGCTCCTCGCACAACCTGCGGATCGGGCCTGCCGGCCTCCTGGGGGCTAACCCTAACCCTACGTTGGCCCCCAAGGGGCCCCTCCCATGGTGACTGGCGCAGGAAAGCCAGGGATTGGGGACACAGAGCCCAGTCGCCGGACTCACCCTGCTGTCCCGCCGCCACCCGGGTCGCTAGGGGCGCCGCCGGTCATTCAGGGCAGGAGAACGGGCAGGGCCCTCCAAGCCCCGGCGAACATCGAAGGACCCCACGACAAAACGCTTGGTCCCACGCTCCCGTTCGCCAGCGCTCTCACCTCGGCCCGCCCCTCCGCTGGCCGCACAGCCGACGGATCGGTCCTGCCGGCCTCCTGGGGGCTAAACCTAACCCTATCTCCTTCCCCGAAGTGCCCCCCCAAGGGGTCTGGCACAGCAAAGCCGGGGATTGGGGACCCCCGAGCCCCAGCGCCGGACTCAAAGTCCCGCGCCGCCGCCACCCGGACCGCTCCGGGCTCCGCAGGTCATTCAGGGCGGGAGAACTGCCAGGGCCCTCCAAGCCCCCGGCGACTTTGAAGGTCCCCCACGCCAAAACCCTTGGGCCCACGCTCCCCCTCCCCAGCTCCCTCACCTTGGCCCGACTCTGTGCTCGCCTCACAACCTGCTAATCGGGCCTGCCGGCCTCCTGGGGGCTAACCCAAACCCTACCTCGGCCCCCAAGGGGCCCCTCCCAAGGAGCCTGGTGCTGCAACCCTGGGGATTGGGGACCCCCGAGGCCCAGCGCCGGACTCAAAGTCCCGCCCCGCTGCCACCCTGGCCGTTCCGGGCTCCGCAGGTCATTCAGGGCCGGAGAACGAACGGGCAGGGCCCTCCAAGTCCCCGGCGACTTTCGAAAGTTCCCCGCGCAAAAACCCTTGGGCCCATGCTCTAGCTCGCCGGCGCACTCACCTCGGCTCGCCACACAACCGGCGGATAGGACCTACAAGCCTCCCTCCCAAGGGGCATGGCGCCGCAACACCAGGGATTGATGACCAACGAGCCCCATCCCTGGACTCACCTGCTGCCCCTCCACCATCCGGGCCGCAAGTGCTGTGGCCGGTCATTCAGGGCGGGAGAATGGGCAGGAACCTACCAGCCCTCAGCAATCTTCAAAGGCCTCCCACGCCAAAACGCTTGGGCCCACGCTCCCCCTCCCCAGCTCCCTCACCTCCGCCCGACCCTGTGCTCACCGCACAACCTGCGGATCGGGCCTGCCGGCATCCTGGGGCTGACCCTAACACTACCTCGGCCCCCAAGGGGCCCCTCCCAAGGTGACTGGCGCAGGAAAGCCAGGGATTGGGGACACAGAACCCAGGCGCCGGTCTCACCCTGCTGCCCTGTCGCCACCCGGGTCGCTAGGGCGCCGCAGGTCATTCAGGGCAGGACAACCTGCAGGGCCCTCCAAGCCCCGGCGAACATCGAAGGACCCCACGACAAAACGCTTGGGCCCACGCTCCCGCTCGCCAGCGCTCTCACCTTGGCCCGACCCTGTGCTCGCCTCACAACCTGCGGATCGGGCCTGCCGGCCTCCTGGGGGCTAATCCTAACCCTACGTGGGCCCCCAAGGGGCCCCTCCCAATGAGCCTGGCGCCACAACGCTGGGGATTGGGGACCCCAGAGGCCCAGCGCCGGACTCATAGTCCCGCCCCGCCGCCACCCGGGCCGCTACGGGCTCCGCAGGTCATTCAGGGCGGGAGAACAGGTAAGGCCCTCCCAGACCCCGGCAACCTTCGAAGGCCTCCGGAGCCAAAACGCTTGGGCACACGCTCCCGCTCACCAGCGCCCTCACCTCGACCTGCCCCGCTGCTCTCTGCACAGCCTGCGGATCAGGCCTGCTGGCCTCCTGAAGCCTAACCCTATCCCTAGGTCGTCCCCCGAGGGGCCGCTCCCAAGGGGCCTGGTGCCAAAAGGCCGGGGATTGGGTCCCCCGAACCGCCGCGCAGGACTCTCCCTGCGGCACCGCCGCCCACTGGGCCCCTAGGGGCGATTCCGGTCATTCAGGGCGGGAGAACGCACAGGGCTCTTAGAGCCTCCAGCGACATTGAAGGCCCCCCGAGGCAAAACGCTTGGGCCCACGCTCCCCCTCGCCAGCGCCCTCACCTCGGCCTTCCCCTTCACTCGCCAAACAATGGGGGGATCGGGCCTGCCGGCCTCCTGGGGCTAACCCTAACCCTAGGTCTGCCCCCGAGGGCCCCTCACAAGGGTCCTGGCGCCACAACGCCGGGGATTGGGGACCCCGAGCCCCAGCGCCAGACTCACCCTGCCGACCCGCCGCCACCCGTGCCGCTAGGAGCGCAGCCGGTCCTTCAAGACGGGAGAACAGGCAGGGCCCTATGAGCCCCCGGCAACATTCGAAGGCCCCCTGCGCCAAAACGCTTGGGCCCACGCTCCCCCTCCCCAGCTCCCTCACCTTGGCCCGACCCTGCGCTCGCCACACAACCTGTGGATCGGGCCTGCCGGCCTCCTGGGGGCTAACCATAACCCTACGTCGGCCCCCAAGGGGCCCCTCCCAAGGAGCCTGGCGCCACAACGCTGGGGATTGGGGACCCCCGAGCCCCAGCGCCGGTCTCAAAGTCCCGCCCCGCCGAAAAACGGGCCGCTACGGGCTCCGCAGGTCATTCAGGGCGAGAGAACGAACGGGCAGGGCCCTCCAAGTCCCCGGCAACTTTCGAAGGTCCCCCGCACCAAAACGCTTGGGCCCACGCTCTAGCTCGCCAGCGCACTCACCTCGGCTCGCCGCACACCCAGCGGATAGGGCCTGCAAGCGTCCCTCCCAAGAGGCCTGGCGCCGCAAGACCAGGGATTGGTGACCCCCGAGCCCCATCCCTGGACTCACCTGCTGCCCCTCCACCTCCCGGGCTGCAAGTGCTGTGGCCGGTCATTCAGGGCGGGAGAATGGGCAGGACCCTCACAGCCCTCAGCAATCTTCAAAGGCCTCCCACGCCAAAACGCTTGGGCCCACGCTCCCCCTCCCCAGCTCCCTCACCTCGGCCTGAACCTGTGCTCCTCGCACAACCTGCGGATCGGGCCTGCCGGCCTCCTGGGGGCTAACCCTAACCCTACGTTGGCCCCCAAGGGGCCCCTCCCAAGGTGACTGGCGCAGGAAAGTCAGGGATTGGGGACACAGAGCCCAGTCGCCGGACTCACCCTGCTTCCCTGCCGCCACCCGGGTCGCTAGGGGCGCCGCCGGTCATTCAGGGCAGGACAACGGGCAGGGCCCTCCAAGCCCCGGCGAACATCGAAGGACCCCACGACAAAACGCTTGGTCCCACGCTCCAGCTCGCCAGCGCTCTCACCTCGGCCCGCCCCTCCGCTGGCCGCACAGCCGACGGATCGGTCCTGCCGGCCTCCTGGGGTCTAAACCTAACCCTATCTCGTTCCCCGAAGGGCCCCCCCAAAGGGGCCTGGCACAGCAAAGCCGGGGATTGGGGACCCCCGAGCCCCAGCGCCGGACTCACCTTCCCGCCCCGCCGCCAACCGTGCCGCTAGGGTCACTGCCGGTCATTGAGGGCGGGAGAACAGGCAGGGCCCTGCCAGACCCCGGCAACCTTCGAAGGCCTCCCGCGCCAAAACGCTTGGGCACACGCTCCCGCTCACCAGCGCCCTCACCTTGGACCGACCCTGTGCTCACCGCACAGCCTGCGGATCAGGCCTGCCGGCCTCCTGAGGCCTAACCCTATCCCTAGGTCGGCCCCCAAGGGGCCGCTCCCAAGGGGAATGGTGCCAAAAGGCCTGGGATTGGGTCCCCCGAACCGCCGCGCCGGACTCTTCCTGCGGGACCGCCGCCAACTGGGCCCCTAGGGGCGACTCCGGTCATTCAGGGCGGGAGAACGCACAGGGCTCTCCGAGCCTCCAGCGACATTCGAAGGCCCCCCGAGGCAAAACGCTTGGGCCCACGCTCCCCCTCGCCAGCGCCCTCACCTTGGCCTTCCCCTCCGCTCGCCAAACAATGGGCGAATCGGGCCTGCCGGCCACCTGGGGCTAACCCTAAACCTAGGTCGGACCCCAGGGCCCCTCCCAAGGTGACTGGCGCAGGAAAGCCAGGGATTGGGGACACAGAACCCAGGCGCCGGACTCACCCTGCTGCCCTGCCGCCACCCGGGTTGCTAGGGGCGCCGCTGGTCATTCAGGGCAGGAGAACGGGCAGGGCCCTCCAAGCCCCGGCGACCATCGAAGGACCCCACGACAAAACGCTTGGTCCCACGCTCCCGCTCGCCAGCGCTCTCACCTCGGCCCGCCCCTCCGCTGGCCGCACAGCCGACGGATCGGTCCTGCCGGCCTCCTGGGGGCTAAACCTAACCCTATCTCGTTCACCGAAGGGCCCCCCAAAGGGGCCTGGCACAGCAAAGCCGGGGATTGGGGACCCCCGAGCCCCAGCGCCGGACTCAAAGTCCCGCCCCGCCGCCACCCGGGCCGCTCCGGGCTCCGCAGGTCATTCAGGGCGGGAGAACCGCCAGGGCCCTCCAAGCCCCCCGCGACTTTGAAGGTCCCCCGCGCCAAAACGCTTGGGCCCACGCTCCCCCTCCCCAGCTCCCTCACCTTGGCCCGACCCTGTGATCGCCTCACAACCTGCGGACTGGGCCTGCCGGCCTCCTGGGGGCTAACCCTAACCCTACCTCGGCCCCCAAGGGGCCCCTCCCAAGGAGCCTGGCGCCGCAACGCTGGGGATTGGGGACCCCCGAGGCCCAGCGCCGGACTCAAAGTCCCGCCCCGCTGCCACCCTGGCCGCTCCGGACTCCGCAGGTCATTCAGGGCGGGAGAACCACCAGGGCCCTCCAAGCCCCGGGCGACTTTGAAGGTCCCCCGCGCCAAAACGCTTGGGCCCACGCTCTAGCTCGCCGCCGCACTCACCTCGGCTCGCCGCACAACCGGCGGATAGGACCTACAAGCCTCCCTCCCATGGGGCCTGGCGCCGAAACACCAGGTATTGGGGACCCCCGAGCCCCATTCCTGGACTCACCTGCTGCCCCTCCACCACCCGGGCCGCAAGATCTATGGCCGGTCATTCAGGGCGGGAGAATGGGCAGGACCCTCCCAGCCCTCAGCAATCTTCAAAGGCCTCCCACGACAAAACGCTTGGGCCCACGCTCCCCCTCCCCAGCTCCCTCACCTTGGCCCGACCCTGCGCTCACAGCACAACCTGCGGATCGTGCCTGCTGGCCTCCTGGGGGCTAACCCTAACCCTAGGTAGGCCCTTGAGGGGCCCCTCCCAAGCAGCCTGGCGCTGCAACGCTGGGGATTGGGGACCCCCGAGGCCCAGCGCCGGACGCAAAATCCCGCCCCGCTGCCACCCTGGCCGCTCCGGGCTCCGCAGGTCATTCAGGGCGGGAGAACCACCAGGGCCCTCCAAGCCCTGGGCGACTTTGAAGGTCCCCCGCGCCAAAACGCTTGGGCCCACGCTCTAGCTCGCCGCCGCACTCACCTCGGCTCGCCGCACAACCGGCGGATAGGACCTACAAGCCTCCCTCCCATGGGGCCTGGCGCCGAAACACCAGGTATTGGGGACCCCCGAGCCCCATCCCTGGACTCACCTGCTGCCCCTCCACCACCCCGGCCGCAAGTGCTGTGGCCGGTCATTCAGGGCGGGAGAATGGGTAGGACCCTCCCAGCCCTCAGCAATCTTCAAAGGCCTCCCACGACAAAACGCTTGGGCCCACGCTCCCCCTCCCCAGCTCCCTCACCTTGACCCGACCCTGTGCTCGCCTCACAACCTGCGGATCGGGCCTGCCGGCCTCCTGGGGGCTAACCCTAACCCTTCCTGGGCCCCCAAGGGGCCCCTCCCAAGGAGCCTGGCGCCGCAACGCTGGGGATTGGGGACCCCCGAGGCCCAGCGCCAGACTCAAAGTCCCGCCCCGCTGCCACCCTGGCCGCTCCGGGCTCCGCAGGTCATTCAGGGCGGGAGAACCACCAGGGCCCTCCAAGCCCCCGGCGACTTTGAAGGTCCACCGCGCCAAAACGCTTGGGCCCACGCTCTAACTCGCCGGCGGACGCACCTCGGCTCGCCGCTCAACCGGCAGATAGGACCTACAAGCCTCCCTCCCAAGGGGCATGGCGCCGCAACACCAGGGATTGGTGACCCCCAAGCCCCATCCCTGGACTCACCTGCTGCCCCTCCACCACCCCGGCCGCAAGTGCTGTGGCCGGTCATTCAGGGCGGGAGAATGGGTAGGACCCTCCCAGCCCTCAGCAATCTTCAAAGGCCTCCCACGCCAAAACGCTTGGGCCACGCTCCCCTCCCCAGCTCCCTCACCTCCGCCCGACTCTGCGCTCACCGCACAACCTGCGGATCGGGGATGCCGGCCTCCTGGGGCTAACCCTAACACTACCTCGGCCCCCAAGGGGCCCCTCCCAAGGTGACTGGCGCAGGAAAGCCAGGGATAGGGGACACAGAACCCAGGCGCCGGACTCACCCTGCTGCCCTGTCGCCACCCGGGTCGCTAGGGCGCCGCCGGTCATTCAGGGCAGGAGAACGGGCAGGGCCCTCCAAGCCCCGGGAACATCGAAGGACCCCACGACAAAACGCTTGGTCCCACGCTCCCGCTCGCCAGCGCTCTCACCTCGGCCCGCCCCTCCGCTGGCCGCACAGCCAACGGATCGGTCCTGCCGGCCTCCTGGGGGTTAAACCTAACCCTATCTCGTTCCCCGAAGGGCCCCCCAAGGGGCCTGGCACAGCAAAGCCGGGAATTGGGGACCCCCGAGCCCCAGCGCCGGACTCACCTTCACGCCCCGCCGCCAACCGTGCCAGTAGGGTCACTGCCGGTCATTCAGGGCGGGAGAACGAACGGGCAGGGCCCTCCAAGTCCCCGGCGACTTTCGAAGGTCCCCCGCGCAAAAACCCTTGGGCCCACGCTCTAGCTCGCCGGCGCACTCACCTCGGCTCGCCACACAACAGGCGGATAGGAAGTACAAGCCTCCCTCCCAAGGGGCCTGGCGCCGCAACACCAGGGATTGGGGACCCCCGAGCCCCATCCCTGGACTCACCTGCTGCCCCTCCACCACCCGGGCGCAAGTGCTGTGGCCGGTCATTCAGGGCGGGAGAATGGGCAGGACCCTCCCAGCCCTCAGCAATCTTCAAAGGCTTCCCACGCCAAAACGCTTGGTCCCACGCTCCCGTTCGCCAGCGCTCTCACCTCGGCCCGCCCCTCCGCTGGAAGCACAGCCGACGGATCGGTCCTGCCGGCCTCCTGGGGTCTAAACCTAACCCTATCTCGTTCCCCGAAGGGCCCCCCCAAGGGGCCTGGCACAGCAAAGCCGGGGATTGGGGACCCCCGAGCCCCAGCGCCGGACTCACCTTCCCGCCCCGCCGCCAACCGTGCCGCTAGGGTCACTGCCGGTCATTGAGGGCGGGAGAACAGGCAGGGCCCTGCCAGACCCCGGCAACCTTCGAAGGCCTCCCGCGCCAAAACGCTTGGGCACACGCTCCCGCTCACCAGCGCCCTCACCTCGACCTGCCCCTCCGCTCTCCGCACAGCCTGCGGATCAGGCCTGCCGGCCTCCTGAGGCCTAACCCTATCCCTAGGTCGGCCCCCAAGGGGCCGCTCCCAAGGGGAATGGTGCCAAAAGGCCTGGGATTGGGTCCCCCGAACCGCCGCGCCGGACTCTTCCTGCGGGACCGCCGCCAACTGGGCCCCTAGGGGCGACTCCGGTCATTCAGGGCGGGAGAACGCACAGGGCTCTCCGAGCCTCCAGCGACATTCGAAGGCCCCCCGAGGCAAAACGCTTGGGCCCACGCTCCCCCTCGCCAGCGCCCTCACCTTGGCCTTCCCCTCCGCTCGCCAAACAATGGGCGGATCGGGCCTGCCGGCCACCTGGGGCTAACCCTAAACCTAGGTCGGACCCCAGGGCCCCTCCCAAGGTGACTGGCGCAGGAAAGCCAGGGATTGGGGACACAGAACCCAGGCGCCGGACTCACCCTGCTGCCCTGCCGCCACCCGGGTTGCTAGGGGCGCCGCTGGTCATTCAGGGCAGGAGAACGGGCAGGGCCCTCCAAGACCCGGCGACCATCGAAGGACCCCACGACAAAACGCTTGGTCCCACGCTCCCGCTCGCCAGCGCTCTCACCTCGGCCCGCCCCTCCGCTGGCCGCACAGCCGACGGATTGGTCCTGCCGGCCTCCTGGGGGCTAAACCTAACCCTATCTCGTTCACCGAAGGGCCCCCCAAAGGGGCCTGGCACAGCAAAGCCGGGGATTGGGGACCCCCGAGCCCCAGCGCCGGACTCAAAGTCCCGCCCCGCCGCCACCCGGGCCGCTCCGGGCTCCGCAGGTCATTCAGGGCGGGAGAACCGCCAGGGCCCTCCAAGCCCCCCGCGACTTTGAAGGTCCCCCGCGCCAAAACGCTTGGGCCCACGCTCCCCCTCCCCAGCTCCCTCACCTTGGCCCGACCCTGTGCTCGCCTCACAACCTGCGGACTGGGCCTGCCGGCCTCCTGGGGGCTAACCCTAACCCTACCTCGGCCCCCAAGGGGCCCCTCCCAAGGAGCCTGGCGCCGCAACGCTGGGGATTGGGGACCCCCGAGGCCCAGCGCCGGACTCAAAGTCCCGCCCCGCTGCCACCCTGGCCGCTCCGGACTCCGCAGGTCATTCAGGGCGGGAGAACCACCAGGGCCCTCCAAGCCCCGGGCGACTTTGAAGGTCCCCCGCGCCAAAACGCTTGGGCCCACGCTCTAGCTCGCCGCCGCACTCACCTCGGCTCGCCGCACAACCGGCGGATAGGACCTACAAGCCTCCCTCCCATGGGGCCTGGCGCCGAAACACCAGGTATTGGGGACCCCCGAGCCCCATTCCTGGACTCACCTGCTGCCCCTCCACCACCCGGGCCGCAAGATCTATGGCCGGTCATTCAGGGCGGGAGAATGGGCAGGACCCTCACAGCCCTCAGCAATCTTCAAAGGCCTCCCACGACAAAACGCTTGGGCCCACGCTCCCCCTCCCCAGCTCCCTCACATTGGCCTGACCCTGTGCTCGCCTCACAAACTGCGGATCGGGCCGGCAGGCCTCCTGGGGTCTAACCCTAACCCTATGTCGGCCCCCAAGGGGTCCCTCCCAAGGTGACTGGCGCAGGAAAGCCAGGGATTGGGGACACAGAGCCCAGGCGCCGGACTCACCCTGCTGCCCTGCCGCCACCCGGGTCGCTAGGGGCGCCGCCGGTCATTCAGGGCAGGAGAACGGGCAGGGCCCTCCAAGCCCAGGCGAACATCGAAGGACCCCACGACAAAACGCTTGGTCCCACGCTCCCGTTCGCCAGCGCTCTCACATCGGCCCGCCCCTCCGCTGGCCGCACAGCCGACGGATCGGTCGTGCCGGCCTCCTGGGGGCTAAACCTAACCCTATCTCGTTCCCCGAAGGGCCCCCCCAAGGGGCCTGGCACAGCAAAGCCGGGGATTGGGGACCCCCGAGCCCCATCCCTGGACTCACCTGCTGCCCCTCCACCACCCGGGCGCAAGTGCTGTGGCCGGTCATTCAGGGCGGGAGAATGGGCAGGACCCTCCCAGCCCTCAGCAATCTTCAAAGGCTTCCCACGCCAAAACGCTTGGGCCCACGCTCCCCCTCCCCAGCTCCCTCACCTGGGCCTGAACCTGAGCTCGCCGCACAACCTGCGGATCGGGCCTGCCGGCCTCCTGGGGGCTAACCCTAACCCTAGGTAGGCCCTTGAGGGACCCCTCCCAAGCAGCCTGGCGCCGCAACGCTGGGGATTGGGGATCCCCGAGGCCCAGCGCTGGACTCAAAGTCCCGCCCCGCCGCCAAACGGGCCGCTCCGGGCTCCGCAGGATATTCAGGGAGGGAGAACCGCCAGGCCCCTCCAAGCCCCCGGCGACTTTCGAAGGTCCCCCGCGCCAAAACGCTTGGGCCCACGCTCTAGCTCCACAGCGCTCTCACCTCGGCCCGCCCCTCTGCTGGCCGCACAGCCGACGGATCGGTCCTGCCGGCCTCCTGGGGGCTAAACCTAACCCTATCTCGTTCCCCGAAGGGCCCCCCCAAAGGGGCCTGGCACAGCAAAGCCGGGGATTGGGGACCCCCGAGCCCCAGTACCGGACTCACCTTCCCGCCCCGCCACCAACCATGCCGCTAGGGTCACTGCCGGTTATTGAGGGCGGGAGAACAGGCAGGGCCCTCCCAGACCCTGGCAACATTCGAATTCCCCCTGCGCCAAAATGCTTGGGCCCACGCTCCCCCTCCCCAGCTCCCTCACCTTGGACCGACCCTAAGCTCACCGCACAACCTGCGGATCAGGCCTGCCGCCCTCCTGGGGGCTAACCCTAACCCTAGGTCGGCCCCCAAGGGGCCCCTCCCAAGGAGCCTGGCGCAGCAATGCTGGGGATTGGGAACCCCCAAGGCCCAGCGCCGGACTCAACGTCCCGCCCCGCTGCCACCGGGGCCGCTCCGGGCTCCGCAGGACATTCAGGGCGGGAGAACGAACGGGCAGGGCCCTCCAAGTCCCCGGCGACTTTCGAAAGTCCCCCGCGAAAAAAACCCTTGGGCCCACGCTCTAGCTCGCCGGCGCACTCACCTCGGCTTGCCGCACACCCGGCGGATAGGACCTACAAGCCTCCCTCCCAAGGGGCCTGGCGCTGCAACACCAGGGATTGGGGACCTCCGAGGCCCATCCCTGGACTCACCGGCTGCCCCACCACCACCCGGGCTGCAAGTGCTTTGGCCAGTCATTCAGAGCGGGAGAATGGGCAGGACCCTCCCAGCATTCAGCAATCTCCAAAGGCCTCCCACGCCAAAACGCTTGGGCACACGCTCCCGCTCACCAGCGCCCTCACCTCGACCTGCCCCTCAGTTCTCTGCACAGCCTGCGGATCAGGCCTGCCGGCCTCCTGAGGCCTAACCCTATCCCTAGGTCGGCCCCCCAGGGGCCGCTCCCAAGGGGCCTGGTGCCAAAAGGCCGGGGATTGAGTCCCCCGAACCGCCGCGCCGGACTCTCCCTGCGGCACCGCCGCCCACTGGGCCCCTAGGGGCGACTCCGGTCATTCAGGGCGGGAGAACGCGCAGGGTTCTCCTAGCCTCCAGCGACATTCGAAGGCCTCCCGAGGCAAAACGCTTGGGGCCACGCTCCAGCTCGCCAGCGCTCTCACCTTGGCCCGCCCCTCCGCTGGCCGCACAGCCGACGGATCGGTCCTGCCGGCCTCCTGGGGGCTAAACCTAACCCTATCTCGTTCCCCGAAGGGCCCCCCCAAGGGGCCTGGCACAGCAAAGCCGGGGATTGGGTTCCCCCGAGCCCCAGCGCCGGACTCACCTTCCCTCCCCGCCGCCAACCCTGCCTCTAGGGTCACTGCCGGTCATTCAGGGCGGGAGAACGAATGGGCAGGGCCCTCCAAGTCCCTGGCGACTTTCGAAGGTCCCCCGCGCAAAAACCCTTGGGCCCACGCTCTAGCTCGCCGGCGCACTCACCTCGGCTCGCCACACAACCAGCAGATAGGAAGTACAAGCCTCCCTCCCAAGGGGCCTGGCGCCGCAACACCAGGGATTGGGGACCCCCGAGGCCCATACCTGGACTCACCTGCTGCCCCTCCACCACCCGGGCCGCAAGTGCTGTGGCCGGTCATTCAGGGCGGGAGAATGGACAGGACCCTCCCAGCCCGCAGCAATCTTCAAGGCCTCCCAAGCCAAAATGCTTGGGCCCACGCTCCCCCTCCCCAGCTCCCTCACCTTGGCCCGACCCTGCGCTCGCCGCACAACCTGCGGATCGGGCCTGCCGGCCTCCTGGGGGCTAACCCTAACCCTACCTGGGCCCCCAAGGGGCCCCTCCCAAGGAGCCTGGCGCCGCAACGCTGGGGATTGGGCACCCCCGAGGCCCAGCGCCAGACTCAAAGTCCCGCCCCGCTGCCACCCTGGCCACTCCGGGCTCCGCAGGTCATTCAGGGCGGGAGAACCACCAGGGCCCTCCAAGCCCCGGGCGACTTTGAAGGTCCCCCGCGCCAAAACGCTTGGGCCCACGCTCTAACTCGCCAGCGCACTCACCTCGGCTCGCCGCTCAACCGGCAGATAGGACCTACAAGCCTCCCTCCCAAGGGGCATGGCGCCGCAACACCAGGGTTTGGGGACCCCCGAGCTCCATCCCTGGACTCACCTGCTGCCCCTCCACCACCCGGGCCGCAAGTGCTGTGGCCGGTCAGTCAGGGCGGGAGAATGGGCAGGACCCTCCCAGCCCTCAGCAATTTTCAAAGGCCGCCCAAGCCAAAACCCTTGGGCCCACGCTCCCCCTCACCAGCTCCCTCACCTCGGCCTGAACCTGCGCTCCTCGCACAACCTGCGGATCGGGCCTGCCGGCCACCTGGGGCTAACCCTAAACCTAGGTCGGACCCCAGGGCCCCTCCCAAGGTGACTGGCGCAGGAAAGCCAGGGATTGGGGACACAGAACCCAGGCGCCGGACTCACCCTGCTGCCCTGCCGCCACCCGGGTTGCTAGGGGCGCCGCCGGTCATTCAGGGCAGGAGAACGGGCAGGGCCCTCCAAGCCCCGGCGACCATCGAAGGACCCCACGACAAAACGCTTGGTCCCACGCTCCCGCTCGCCAGCGCTCTCACCTCGGCCCGCCCCTCCGCTGGCCGCACAGGCTACGGATCGGTCCTGCCGGCCTCCTGGGGGCTAAACCTAACCCTACCTCGTTCCCCAAAGGGCCCCCCAAAGGGGCCTGGCACAGCAAAGCCGGGAATTGGGGACCCCCGAGCCCCAGCGCCGGACTCAAAGTCCCGCCCCGCCGCCAACCGGGCCACTCCGGGCTCCGCAGGTCATTCAGGGCGGGAGAACCGCCAGGGCCCTCCAAGCCCCCGGCGACTTTGAAGGTCCCCCACGCCATAACGCTTGGGCCCACGCTCCCCCTCCCCAGCTCCCTCACCTTGGCCTGACCCTGTGCTCGCCTCACAACCTGCGGATCGGGCCTGCCGGCCTCCTGGGGGCTAACCCTAACCCTTCCTGGGCCCCCAAGGGGCCCCTCCCAAGGAGCCTGGCGCCGCAACGCTGGGGATTGGGGACCCCCGAGGCCCAGCGCCAGACTCAAAGTCCCGCCCCGCTGCCACCCTGGCCGCTCCGGGCTCCGCAGGTCATTCAGGGCGGGAGAACCACCAGGGCCCTCCAAGCCCCCGGCGACTTTGAAGGTCCACCGCGCCAAAACGCTTGGGCCCACGCTCTAACTCGCCGGCGCACGCACCTCGGCTCGCCGCTCAACCGGCAGATAGGACCTACAAGCCTCCCTCCCAAGGGGCATGGCGCCGCAACACCAGGGATTGGTGACCCCCGAGCCCCATCCCTGGACTCACCTGCTGCCCCTCCACCACCCCGGCCGCAAGTGCTGTGGCCGGTCATTCAGGGCGGGAGAATGGGTAGGACCCTCCCAGCCCTCAGCAATCTTCAAAGGCCTCCCACGCCAAAACGCTTGGGCCACGCTCCCCTCCCCAGCTCCCTCACCTCCGCCCGACTCTGCGCTCGCCGAACAACCTGCGGATCGGGCCTGCCGGCCTCCTGGGGCTAACCCTAACACTACCTCGGCCCCCAAGGGGCCCCTCCCAAGGTGACTGGCGCAGGAAAGCCAGGGATTGGGGACACAGAACCCAGGCGCCGGACTCACCCTGCTGCCCTGTCGCCACCCGGGTCGCTAGGGCGCCGCCGGTCATTCAGGGCAGGAGAACGGGCAGGGCCCTCCAAGCCCCGGGAACATCGAAGGACCCCACGACAGAACGCTTGGTCCCACGCTCCCGCTCGCCAGCGCTCTCACCTCGGCCCGCCCCTCCGCTGGCCGCACAGCCGACGGATCGGTCCTGCCGGCCTCCTGGGGGCTAAACCTAACCCTACCTCGTTCCCCAAAGGGCCCCCCAAAGGGGCCTGGCACAGCAAAGCCGGGAATTGGGGACCCCCGAGCCCCAGCGCCGGACTCAAAGTCCCGCCCCGCCGCCAACCGGGCCGCTCCGGGCTCCGCAGGTCATTCAGGGCGGGAGAACCGCCAGGGCCCTCCAAGCCCCCGGCGACTTTGAAGGTCCCCCACGCCATAACGCTTGGGCCCACGCTCCCCCTCCCCAGCTCCCTCACCTTGGCCTGACCCTGTGCTCGCCTCACAACCTGTGGATCGGGCCTGCCGGCCTCCTGGGGGCTAACCCTAACCCTACCTAGGCCCCCATGGGGCCCCTCCCAAGGAGCCTGGCGCCGCAACCCTGGGGATTGGGGACCCCCGAGGCCCAGCGCCGGACTCAAAGTCCCGCCCCGCTGCCACCCTGGACGCTCCGGGCTCCGCAGGTCATTCAGGGCGGGAGAACCACCAGGGCCCTCCAAGCCCCGGGCGACTTTGAAGGACCCCCGCGCCAAAATGCTTGGGCCCACGCTCTAGCTCGCCGCCGCACTCACCTCGGCTCGCCGCACAACCGGCGGATAGGACCTACAAGCCTCCCTCCCATGGGGCCTGGCGCCGAAACACCAGGTATTGGGGACCCCCGAGCCCCATTCCTGGACTCACCTGCTGCCCCTCCACAACCCGGGCCGCAAGTTCTATGGCCGGTCATTCAGGGCGGGAGAATGGGCAGGACCCTCCCAGCCCTCAGCAATCTTCAAAGGCCTCCCACGACAAAACGCTTGGGCCCACGCTCCCCCTCCCCAGCTCCCTCACATTGGCCTGACCCTGTGCTCGCCTCACAAACTGCGGATCGGGCCGGCCGGCCTCCTGGGGTCTAACCCTAACCCTATGTCGGCCCCCAAGGGGCCCCTCCCAAGGTGACTGGCGCAGGAAAGCCAGGGATTGGGGACACAGAGCCCAGGCGCCGGACTCACCCTGCTGCCCTGCCGCCACCCGGGTCGCTAGGGGCGCCGCCGGTCATTCAGGGCAGGAGAACGGGCAGGGCCCTCCAAGCCCAGGCGAACATCGAAGGACCCCACGACAAAACGCTTGGTCCCACGCTCCCGTTCGCCAGCGCTCTCACATCGGCCCGCCCCTCCGCTGGCCGCACAGCCGACGGATCGGTCGTGCCGGCCTCCTGGGGGCTAAACTTAACCCTATCTCGTTCCCCGAAGGGCCCCCCCAAGGGGCCTGGCACAGCAAAGCCGGGGATTGGGGACCCCCGAGCCCCATCCCTGGACTTACCTGCTGCCCCTCCACCACCCGGGCGCAAGTGCTGTGGCCGGTCATTCAGGGCGGGAGAATGGGCAGGACCCTCCCAGCCCTCAGCAATCTTCAAAGGCTTCCCACGCCAAAACGCTTGGGCCCACGCTCCCCCTCCCCAGCTCCCTCACCTGGGCCTGAACCTGAGCTCGCCGCACAACCTGCGGATCGGGCCTGCCGGCCTCCTGGGGGCTAATCCTAACCCTAGGTAGGCCCTTGAGGGACCCCTCCAAAGCAGCCTGGCGCCGCAACGCTGGGGATTGGGGACCCCCGAGGCCCAGCGCCGGACTCAAAGTCCCGCCCCGCCGCCAAACGGGCCGCTCCGGGCTCCGCAGGATATTCAGGGAGGGAGAACCGCCAGGCCCCTCCAAGCCCCCGGCGACTTTCGAAGGTCCCCTGCGCCAAAACGCTTGGGCCCACGCTCTAGCTCCACAGCGCTCTCACCTCGGCCCGCCCCTCCGCTGGCCGCACAGCCGACGGATCGGTCCTGCCGGCCTCCTGGGGGCTAAACCTAACCCTATCTCGTTCCCCGAAGGGCCCCCCCAAAGGGGCCTGGCACAGCAAAGCCGGGGATTGGGGACCCCCGAGCCCCAGTACCGGACTCACCTTCCCGCCCCGCCACCAACCATGCCGCTAGGGTCACTGCCGGTTATTGAGGGCGGGAGAACAGGCAGGGCCCTCCGAGACCCTGGCAACATTCGAATTCCCCCTGCGCCAAAATGCTTGGGCCCACGCTCCCCCTCCCCAGCTCCCTCACCTTGGACCGACCCTAAGCTCACCGCACAACCTGCGGATCAGGCCTGCCGCCCTCCTGGGGGCTAACCCTAACCCTAGGTCGGCCCCCAAGGGGCCCCTCCCAAGGAGCCTGGCGCAGCAATGCTGGGGATTGGGAACCCCCAAGGCCCAGCGCCGGACTCAACGTCCCGCCCCGCTGCCACCGGGGCCGCTCCGGGCTCCGCAGGACATTCAGGGCGGGAGAACGAACGGGCAGGGCCCTCCAAGTCCCCGGCGACTTTCGAAAGTCCCCCGCGAAAAAAACCCTTGGGCCCACGCTCTAGCTCGCCAGCGCACTCACCTCGGCTTGCCGCACACCCGGCGGATAGGACCTACAAGCCTCCCTCCCAAGGGGCCTGGCGCTGCAACACCAGGGATTGGGGACCTCCGAGGCCCATCCCTGGACTCACCGGCTGCCCCACCACCACCCGGGCTGCAAGTGCTTTGGCCAGTCATTCAGAGCGGGAGAATGGGCAGGACCCTCCCAGCATTCAGCAATCTCCAAAGGCCTCCCACGCCAAAACGCTTGGGCACACGCTCCCGCTCACCAGCGCCCTCACCTCGACCTGCCCCTCAGTTCTCTGCACAGCCTGCGGATCAGGCCTGCCGGCCTCCTGAGGCCTAACCCTATCCCTAGGTCGGCCCCCCAGGGGCCGCTCCCAAGGGGCCTGGTGCCAAAAGGCCGGGGATTGAGTCCCCCGAACCGCCGCGCCGGACTCTCCCTGTGGCACCGCCGCCCACTGGGCCCCTAGGGGCGACTCCGGTCATTCAGGGCGGGAGAACGCGCAGGGTTCTCCGAGCCTCCAGCGACATTCGAAGGCCTCCCGAGGCAAAACGCTTGGGGCCACGCTCCCGCTCGCCAGCGCTCTCACCTTGACCCGCCCCTCCGCTGGCCGCACAGCCGACGGATCGGTCCTGCCGGCCTCCTGGGGGCTAAACCTAACCCTATCTCGTTCCCCGAAGGGCCCCCCCAAGGGGCCTGGCACAGCAAAGCCGGGGATTGGGTTCCCCCGAGCCCCAGCGCCGGACTCACCTTCCCTCCCCGCCGCCAACCCTGCCTCTAGGGTCACTGCCGGTCATTCAGGGCGGGAGAACGAATGGGCAGGGCCCTCCAAGTCCCTGGCGACTTTCGAAGGTCCCCCGCGCAAAAACCCTTGGGCCCACGCTCTAGCTCGCCGGCGCACTCACCTCGGCTCGCCACACAACCGGCGGATAGGAAGTACAAGCCTCCCTCCCAAGGGGCCTGGCGCCGCAACACCAGGGATTGGGGACCCCCGAGGCCCATCCCTGGACTCACCTGCTGCCCCTCCACCACCCGGGCCGCAAGTGCTGTGGCCGGTCATTCAGGGCGGGAGAATGGACAGGACCCTCCCAGCCCGCAGCAATCTTCAAAGGCCTCCCAAGCCAAAATGCTTGGGCCCACGCTCCCCCTCCCCAGCTCCCTCACCTTGGCCCGACCCTGCGCTCGCCGCACAACCTGCGGATCGGGCCTGCCGGCCTCCTGGGGGCTAACCCTAACCCTAGGTAGGCCCTTGAGGGGCCCCTCCCAAGCAGCCTGGCGCCTCAAGGCTGGGGATTGGGGACCCCCGAGGCCCAGCGCGGGACTCAAAGTCCCGCCCCGCCGCCAAACGGGCCGCTCCGGGCTCCGCAGGATATTCAGGGAGGGAGAACCGCCAGGCCCCTCCAAGCCCCCGGCGACTTTCGAAGGTCCCCCGCGCCAAAACGCTTGGGCCCACGCTCTAGCTCGCCAGCGCACTCACCTCGGCTCGCCGCACACCCGGCGGATAGGGCCTGCAAGCGTCCCTCCCAAGGGGCCTGGCGCTGCAACACCAGGGATTGGGGACCCCCGAGCCCCATCCCTGGACTCACCTGCTGCCCCTCCACCACCCGGGCCGCAAGTGCTGTGGCCGGTCATTCAGCGCGGGAGAATGGGCAGGACCCTCCCAGCCCTCAGCAATCTTCAAAGGCATCCCACGCCAAAAAGCTTGGGCCCATGCTCCTCCTCCACAGCTCCCTCACCTCCGCCCGACCCTGCACTCGCTGCACAACCTGCAGATCGGGCCTGCCGGCCTCCTGGGGGCTAACCCTAACGCTACTTCGGCCCCCGAGGGGCCCCTCCCAAGGTGACTGGCGCAGGAAAGCCAGGGATTGGGGACACAGGGCCCAAGCGCCGGACTCACCCTGCTGCCCTGCCGCCACCCGGGTCGCTAGGGGCGCCGCCGGTCATTCAGGGCAGGAGAACGGGCAGGGCCCTCCAAGCCCCGGCGACCATCGAAGGACCCCACGACAAAACGCTTGGTCCCACGCTCCCGTTCGCCAGCGCTCTCACCTCGGCCCGCCCCTCCGCTGGCCGCACAGCCGACGGATCGGTCCTGCCGGCCTCCTGGGGGCTAAACCTAACCCTATCTCGTTCCCCGAGGGGCCCCCCCAAGCGGCCTGGCACAGCCAAGCCGGGGATTGGGGACCCCCGGGCCCCAACGCCAGACTCAAAGTCCCGCCCTGCCGCCACCCGGGCCGCTCCGGGCTCCGCAGGTCATTCAGGGCGGGAGAACGAACGGGCAGGGCCCTCCAAGTCTCCGACGACTTTCGAAAGTCCCCCGCGCAAAAACCCTTGGGCCCACGCTCTAGCTCGCCGGCGCACTCACCTCGGCTCGCCACACAACCGGCGGATAGGACCTGCAAGCCTCCCTCCCAAGGGGCCTGGCGCCGCAACACCAGGGATTGGGGACCCCCGAGCCCCATCCCTGGACTCACCTGCTGCCCCTCCACCACCCGGGCGCAAGTGCTGTGGCCGGTCATTCAGGGCGGGAGAATGGGCAGGACCCTCCCAGCCCTCAGCAATTTTCAAAGGCCGCCCACGCCAAAACGCTTGGGCCCACGCTTCCCCTCACCAGCTCCCTCACCTCGGCCTGAACCTGCGCTCCTCGCACAACCTGCGGATCGGGCCTGCCGGCCTCCTGGGGCTAACCCTAATGCTACGTCGGCCCCCGAGGGGCCCCTCCTAAGGTGACTGGCGCAGGAAAGCCAGGGATTGGGGACACAGAACCCAGGCGCCGGACTCACCCTGCTGCCCTGCCGCCACCCGGGTCGCTAGGGGCGCCGCCGGTCATTCAGGGCAGGAGAACGGGCAGGGCCCTCCAAGCCCCGGCGACCATCGAAGGACCCCACGACAAAACGCTTGGTCCCACGCTCCCGTTCGCCAGCGCTCTCAACTCGGCCCGCCCCTCCGCTGACCGCACAGCCTACGGATCGGTCCTGCCGGCCTCCTGGGGGCTAAACCTAACCCTATCTCGTTCCCCGAGGGGCCCCCCCAAGCGGCCTGGCACAGCCAAGCCGGGGATTGGGGACCCCCGAGCCCCATCGCCGGACTCAAAGTCCCGCCCCGCCGCCACCCGGGCCGCTCCGGGCTCCGCAGGTCATTCAGGGCGGGAGAACGAACGGGCAGGGCCCTCCAAGTCCCCGGCGACTTTCGAAAGTCCCCCGCGCAAAAACCCTTGGGCCCACGCTCTAGCTCGCCGGCGCACTCACCTCGGCTCGCCACACAACCGGCGGATAGGACCTACAAGCCTCCCTCCCAAGGGGCCTGGCGCCGCAACACCAGGGATTGGGGACCCCCGAGCCCCATCCCTGGACTCACCTGCTGCCCCTCCACCACCCGGGCGCAAGTGCTGTGGCCGGTCATTCAGGGCGGGAGAATGGGCAGGACCCTCCCAGCCCTCAGCAATCTTCAAAGGCCTCCCAAGCCAAAATGCTTGGGCCCACGCTCCCCCTCCCCAGCTCCCTCACCTTGGCCCGACCCTGCGCTCACAGCACAACCTGCGGATCCTGCCTGCTGGCCTCCTGGGGGCTAACCCTAACCCTAGGTAGGCCCTTGAGGGGCCCCTCCCAAGCAGCCTGGCGCTGCAACGCTGGGGATTGGGGACCCCCGAGGCCCAGCGCCGGACTCAAAATCCCGCCCCGCCGCCATAAGGGCCGCTCCGGGCTCCGCAGGATATTCAGGGAGGGAGAACCGCCAGGCTCCTCCAAGCCCCCGGCGACTTTCGAAGGTCCCCCGCGCCAAAACGCTTGGGCCCACGCTCCCCCTCCCCAGCTCCCTCACCTTGGCCCGACCCTGTGCTCGCCTCACAACCTGGGGATCGGGCCTGCCGGCCTCCTGGGGGCTAACCCTAACCCTACCTAGGCCCCCAAGGGGCCCCTCCCAAGGAGCCTGGCGCCGCAACCCTGGGGATTGGGGACCCCCGAGGCCCAGCGCCGGACTCAAAGTCCCGCCCCGCTGCCACCCTGGCCGCTCCGGGCTCCGCAGGTCATTCAGGGCGGGAGAACCACCAGGGCCCTCCAAGCCCTGGGCGACTTTGAAGGTCCCCCGCGCCAAAACGCTTGGGCCCACGCTCTAGCTCGCCGCCGCACTCACCTCGGCTCGCCGCACAACCGGCGGATAGGACCTACAAGCCTCCCTCCCATGGGGCCTGGCGCCGAAACACCAGGTATTGGGGACCCCCGAGCCCCATTCCTGGACTCACCTGCTGCCCCTCCACCACCCGGGCCGCAAGTTCTATGGCCGGTCATTCAGGGCGGGAGAATGGGAAGGACCCTCCCAGCCCTCAGCAATCTTCAAAGGCCTCCCACGACAAAACGCTTGGGCCCACGCTCCCCCTCCCCAGCTCCCTCACCTTGGCCTGACCCTGTGCTCGCCTCACAACCTGCGGATCGGGCCTGCCGGCCTCCTGGGGGCTAACCCTAACCCTTCCTGGGCCCCCAAGGGGCCTCTCCCAAGGAGCCTGGCGCCGCAACGCTGGGGATTGGGGACCCCCGAGGCCCAGCGCCAGACTCAAAGTCCCGCCCCGCTGCCACCCTGGCCGCTCCGGGCTCCGCAGGTCATTCAGGGCGGGAGAACCACCAGGGCCCTCCAAGCCCCCGGCGACTTTGAAGGTCCACCGCGCCAAAACGCTTGGGCCCACGCTCTAACTCGCCGGCGCACGCACCTCGGCTCGCCGCTCAACCGGCAGATAGGACCTACAAGCCTCCCTCCCAAGGGGCATGGCGCCGCAACACC
This sequence comes from Ursus americanus, assembly GCF_024610735.1. Lineage (NCBI taxonomy): Eukaryota > Metazoa > Chordata > Mammalia > Carnivora > Ursidae > Ursus > Ursus americanus. The sequence continues at coordinate 23,869,864 of NC_142142.1, read as the reverse complement.
AGGGATTGGTGACCCCCAAGCCCCATCCCTGGACTCACCTGCTGCCCCTCCACCACCCCGGCCGCAAGTGCTGTGGCCGGTCATTCAGGGCGGGAGAATGGGTAGGACCCTCCCAGCCCTCAGCAATCTTCAAAGGCCTCCCACGCCAAAACGCTTGGGCCACGCTCCCCTCCCCAGCTCCCTCACCTCCGCCCGACTCTGCGCTCACCGCACAACCTGCGGATCGGGGATGCCGGCCTCCTGGGGCTAACCCTAACACTACCTCGGCCCCCAAGGGGCCCCTCCCAAGGTGACTGGCGCAGGAAAGCCAGGGATTGGGGACACAGAACCCAGGCGCCGGACTCACCCTGCTGCCCTGTCGCCACCCGGGTCGCTAGGGCGCCGCCGGTCATTCAGGGCAGGAGAACGGGCAGGGCCCTCCAAGCCCCGGGAACATCGAAGGACCCCACGACAAAACGCTTGGTCCCACGCTCCCGCTCGCCAGCGCTCTCACCTCGGCCCGCCCCTCCGCTGGCCGCACAGCCAACGGATCGGTCCTGCCGGCCTCCTGGGGGTTAAACCTAACCCTATCTCGTTCCCCGAAGGGCCCCCCAAGGGGCCTGGCACAGCAAAGCCGGGGATTGGGGACCCCCGAGCCCCAGCGCCGGACTCACCTTCACGCCCCGCCGCCAACCGTGCCAGTAGGGTCACTGCCGGTCATTCAGGGCGGGAGAACGAACGGGCAGGGCCCTCCAAGTCCCCGGCGACTTTCGAAGGTCCCCCGCGCAAAAACCCTTGGGCCCACGCTCTAGCTCGCCGGCGCACTCACCTCGGCTCGTCACACAACAGGCGGATAGGAAGTACAAGCCTCCCTCCCAAGGGGCCTGGCGCCGCAACACCAGGGATTGGGGACCCCCGAGCCCCATCCCTGGACTCACCTGCTGCCCCTCCACCACCCGGGCGCAAGTGCTGTGGCCGGTCATTCAGGGCGGGAGAATGGGCAGGACCCTCCCAGCCCTCAGCAATCTTCAAAGGCTTCCCACGCCAAAACGCTTGGGCCCACGCTCCCCCTCCCCAGCTCCCTCACCTCGGCCTGAACCTGTGCTCCTCGCACAACCTGCGGATCGGGCCTGCCGGCCTCCTGGGGGCTAACCCTAACCCTACGTTGGCCCCCAAGGGGCCCCTCCCATGGTGACTGGCGCAGGAAAGCCAGGGATTGGGGACACAGAGCCCAGTCGCCGGACTCACCCTGCTGTCCCGCCGCCACCCCGGGTCGCTAGGGGCGCCGCCGGTCATTCAGGGCAGGAGAACGGGCAGGGCCCTCCAAGCCCCGGCGAACATCGAAGGACCCCACGACAAAACGCTTGGTCCCACGCTCCCGTTCGCCAGCGCTCTCACCTCGGCCCGCCCCTCCGCTGGCCGCACAGCCGACGGATCGGTCCTGCCGGCCTCCTGGGGGCTAAACCTAACCCTATCTCCTTCCCCGAAGTGCCCCCCCAAGGGGTCTGGCACAGCAAAGCCGGGGATTGGGGACCCCCGAGCCCCAGCGCCGGACTCAAAGTCCCGCGCCGCCGCCACCCGGACCGCTCCGGGCTCCGCAGGTCATTCAGGGCGGGAGAACTGCCAGGGCCCTCCAAGCCCCCGGCGACTTTGAAGGTCCCCCACGCCAAAACCCTTGGGCCCACGCTCCCCCTCCCCAGCTCCCTCACCTTGGCCCGACTCTGTGCTCGCCTCACAACCTGCTAATCGGGCCTGCCGGCCTCCTGGGGGCTAACCCAAACCCTACCTCGGCCCCCAAGGGGCCCCTCCCAAGGAGCCTGGTGCTGCAACCCTGGGGATTGGGGACCCCCGAGGCCCAGCGCCGGACTCAAAGTCCCGCCCCGCTGCCACCCTGGCCGTTCCGGGCTCCGCAGGTCATTCAGGGCCGGAGAACGAACGGGCAGGGCCCTCCAAGTCCCCGGCGACTTTCGAAAGTCCCCCGCGCAAAAACCCTTGGGCCCATGCTCTAGCTCGCCGGCGCACTCACCTCGGCTCGCCACACAACCGGCGGATAGGACCTACAAGCCTCCCTCCCAAGGGGCATGGCGCCGCAACACCAGGGATTGATGACCAACGAGCCCCATCCCTGGACTCACCTGCTGCCCCTCCACCATCCGGGCCGCAAGTGCTGTGGCCGGTCATTCAGGGCGGGAGAATGGGCAGGAACCTACCAGCCCTCAGCAATCTTCAAAGGCCTCCCACGCCAAAACGCTTGGGCCCACGCTCCCCCTCCCCAGCTCCCTCACCTCCGCCCGACCCTGTGCTCACCGCACAACCTGCGGATCGGGCCTGCCGGCATCCTGGGGCTGACCCTAACACTACCTCGGCCCCCAAGGGGCCCCTCCCAAGGTGACTGGCGCAGGAAAGCCAGGGATTGGGGACACAGAACCCAGGCGCCGGTCTCACCCTGCTGCCCTGTCGCCACCCGGGTCGCTAGGGCGCCGCAGGTCATTCAGGGCAGGACAACCTGCAGGGCCCTCCAAGCCCCGGCGAACATCGAAGGACCCCACGACAAAACGCTTGGGCCCACGCTCCCGCTCGCCAGCGCTCTCACCTTGGCCCGACCCTGTGCTCGCCTCACAACCTGCGGATCGGGCCTGCCGGCCTCCTGGGGGCTAATCCTAACCCTACGTGGGCCCCCAAGGGGCCCCTCCCAATGAGCCTGGCGCCACAACGCTGGGGATTGGGGACCCCAGAGGCCCAGCGCCGGACTCATAGTCCCGCCCCGCCGCCACCCGGGCCGCTACGGGCTCCGCAGGTCATTCAGGGCGGGAGAACAGGTAAGGCCCTCCCAGACCCCGGCAACCTTCGAAGGCCTCCCGCGCCAAAACGCTTGGGCACACGCTCCCGCTCACCAGCGCCCTCACCTCGACCTGCCCCGCTGCTCTCTGCACAGCCTGCGGATCAGGCCTGCTGGCCTCCTGAAGCCTAACCCTATCCCTAGGTCGTCCCCCGAGGGGCCGCTCCCAAGGGGCCTGGTGCCAAAAGGCCGGGGATTGGGTCCCCCGAACCGCCGCGCAGGACTCTCCCTGCGGCACCGCCGCCCACTGGGCCCCTAGGGGCGATTCCGGTCATTCAGGGCGGGAGAACGCACAGGGCTCTTAGAGCCTCCAGCGACATTGAAGGCCCCCCGAGGCAAAACGCTTGGGCCCACGCTCCCCCTCGCCAGCGCCCTCACCTCGGCCTTCCCCTTCACTCGCCAAACAATGGGGGGATCGGGCCTGCCGGCCTCCTGGGGCTAACCCTAACCCTAGGTCTGCCCCCGAGGGCCCCTCACAAGGGTCCTGGCGCCACAACGCCGGGGATTGGGGACCCCGAGCCCCAGCGCCAGACTCACCCTGCCGACCCGCCGCCACCCGTGCCGCTAGGAGCGCAGCCGGTCCTTCAAGACGGGAGAACAGGCAGGGCCCTATGAGCCCCCGGCAACATTCGAAGGCCCCCTGCGCCAAAACGCTTGGGCCCACGCTCCCCCTCCCCAGCTCCCTCACCTTGGCCCGACCCTGCGCTCGCCACACAACCTGTGGATCGGGCCTGCCGGCCTCCTGGGGGCTAACCATAACCCTACGTCGGCCCCCAAGGGGCCCCTCCCAAGGAGCCTGGCGCCACAACGCTGGGGATTGGGGACCCCCGAGCCCCAGCGCCGGTCTCAAAGTCCCGCCCCGCCGAAAAACGGGCCGCTACGGGCTCCGCAGGTCATTCAGGGCGAGAGAACGAACGGGCAGGGCCCTCCAAGTCCCCGGCAACTTTCGAAGGTCCCCCGCACCAAAACGCTTGGGCCCACGCTCTAGCTCGCCAGCGCACTCACCTCGGCTCGCCGCACACCCAGCGGATAGGGCCTGCAAGCGTCCCTCCCAAGAGGCCTGGCACCGCAAGACCAGGGATTGGTGACCCCCGAGCCCCATCCCTGGACTCACCTGCTGCCCCTCCACCTCCCGGGCTGCAAGTGCTGTGGCCGGTCATTCAGGGCGGGAGAATGGGCAGGACCCTCACAGCCCTCAGCAATCTTCAAAGGCCTCCCACGCCAAAACGCTTGGGCCCACGCTCCCCCTCCCCAGCTCCCTCACCTCGGCCTGAACCTGTGCTCCTCGCACAACCTGCGGATCGGGCCTGCCGGCCTCCTGGGGGCTAACCCTAACCCTACGTTGGCCCCCAAGGGGCCCCTCCCAAGGTGACTGGCGCAGGAAAGTCAGGGATTGGGGACACAGAGCCCAGTCGCCGGACTCACCCTGCTTCCCTGCCGCCACCCGGGTCGCTAGGGGCGCCGCCGGTCATTCAGGGCAGGACAACGGGCAGGGCCCTCCAAGCCCCGGCGAACATCGAAGGACCCCACGACAAAACGCTTGGTCCCACGCTCCAGCTCGCCAGCGCTCTCACCTCGGCCCGCCCCTCCGCTGGCCGCACAGCCGACGGATCGGTCCTGCCGGCCTCCTGGGGTCTAAACCTAACCCTATCTCGTTCCCCGAAGGGCCCCCCCAAAGGGGCCTGGCACAGCAAAGCCGGGGATTGGGGACCCCCGAGCCCCAGCGCCGGACTCACCTTCCCGCCCCGCCGCCAACCGTGCCGCTAGGGTCACTGCCGGTCATTGAGGGCGGGAGAACAGGCAGGGCCCTGCCAGACCCCGGCAACCTTCGAAGGCCTCCCGCGCCAAAACGCTTGGGCACACGCTCCCGCTCACCAGCGCCCTCACCTTGGACCGACCCTGTGCTCACCGCACAGCCTGCGGATCAGGCCTGCCGGCCTCCTGAGGCCTAACCCTATCCCTAGGTCGGCCCCCAAGGGGCCGCTCCCAAGGGGAATGGTGCCAAAAGGCCTGGGATTGGGTCCCCCGAACCGCCGCGCCGGACTCTTCCTGCGGGACCGCCGCCAACTGGGCCCCTAGGGGCGACTCCGGTCATTCAGGGCGGGAGAACGCACAGGGCTCTCCGAGCCTCCAGCGACATTCGAAGGCCCCCCGAGGCAAAACGCTTGGGCCCACGCTCCCCCTCGCCAGCGCCCTCACCTTGGCCTTCCCCTCCGCTCGCCAAACAATGGGCGAATCGGGCCTGCCGGCCACCTGGGGCTAACCCTAAACCTAGGTCGGACCCCAGGGCCCCTCCCAAGGTGACTGGCGCAGGAAAGCCAGGGATTGGGGACACAGAACCCAGGCGCCGGACTCACCCTGCTGCCCTGCCGCCACCCGGGTTGCTAGGGGCGCCGCTGGTCATTCAGGGCAGGAGAACGGGCAGGGCCCTCCAAGACCCGGCGACCATCGAAGGACCCCACGACAAAACGCTTGGTCCCACGCTCCCGCTCGCCAGCGCTCTCACCTCGGCCCGCCCCTCCGCTGGCCGCACAGCCGACGGATCGGTCCTGCCGGCCTCCTGGGGGCTAAACCTAACCCTATCTCGTTCACCGAAGGGCCCCCCAAAGGGGCCTGGCACAGCAAAGCCGGGGATTGGGGACCCCCGAGCCCCAGCGCCGGACTCAAAGTCCCGCCCCGCCGCCACCCGGGCCGCTCCGGGCTCCGCAGGTCATTCAGGGCGGGAGAACCGCCAGGGCCCTCCAAGCCCCCCGCGACTTTGAAGGTCCCCCGCGCCAAAACGCTTGGGCCCACGCTCCCCCTCCCCAGCTCCCTCACCTTGGCCCGACCCTGTGATCGCCTCACAACCTGCGGACTGGGCCTGCCGGCCTCCTGGGGGCTAACCCTAACCCTACCTCGGCCCCCAAGGGGCCCCTCCCAAGGAGCCTGGCGCCGCAACGCTGGGGATTGGGGACCCCCGAGGCCCAGCGCCGGACTCAAAGTCCCGCCCCGCTGCCACCCTGGCCGCTCCGGACTCCGCAGGTCATTCAGGGCGGGAGAACCACCAGGGCCCTCCAAGCCCCGGGCGACTTTGAAGGTCCCCCGCGCCAAAACGCTTGGGCCCACGCTCTAGCTCGCCGCCGCACTCACCTCGGCTCGCCGCACAACCGGCGGATAGGACCTACAAGCCTCCCTCCCATGGGGCCTGGCGCCGAAACACCAGGTATTGGGGACCCCCGAGCCCCATTCCTGGACTCACCTGCTGCCCCTCCACCACCCGGGCCGCAAGATCTATGGCCGGTCATTCAGGGCGGGAGAATGGGCAGGACCCTCCCAGCCCTCAGCAATCTTCAAAGGCCTCCCACGACAAAACGCTTGGGCCCACGCTCCCCCTCCCCAGCTCCCTCACCTTGGCCCGACCCTGCGCTCACAGCACAACCTGCGGATCGTGCCTGCTGGCCTCCTGGGGGCTAACCCTAACCCTAGGTAGGCCCTTGAGGGGCCCCTCCCAAGCAGCCTGGCGCTGCAACGCTGGGGATTGGGGACCCCCGAGGCCCAGCGCCGGACTCAAAATCCCGCCCCGCTGCCACCCTGGCCGCTCCGGGCTCCGCAGGTCATTCAGGGCGGGAGAACCACCAGGGCCCTCCAAGCCCTGGGCGACTTTGAAGGTCCCCCGCGCCAAAACGCTTGGGCCCACGCTCTAGCTCGCCGCCGCACTCACCTCGGCTCGCCGCACAACCGGCGGATAGGACCTACAAGCCTCCCTCCCATGGGGCCTGGCGCCGAAACACCAGGTATTGGGGACCCCCGAGCCCCATCCCTGGACTCACCTGCTGCCCCTCCACCACCCCGGCCGCAAGTGCTGTGGCCGGTCATTCAGGGCGGGAGAATGGGTAGGACCCTCCCAGCCCTCAGCAATCTTCAAAGGCCTCCCACGACAAAACGCTTGGGCCCACGCTCCCCCTCCCCAGCTCCCTCACCTTGACCCGACCCTGTGCTCGCCTCACAACCTGCGGATCGGGCCTGCCGGCCTCCTGGGGGCTAACCCTAACCCTTCCTGGGCCCCCAAGGGGCCCCTCCCAAGGAGCCTGGCGCCGCAACGCTGGGGATTGGGGACCCCCGAGGCCCAGCGCCAGACTCAAAGTCCCGCCCCGCTGCCACCCTGGCCGCTCCGGGCTCCGCAGGTCATTCAGGGCGGGAGAACCACCAGGGCCCTCCAAGCCCCCGGCGACTTTGAAGGTCCACCGCGCCAAAACGCTTGGGCCCACGCTCTAACTCGCCGGCGGACGCACCTCGGCTCGCCGCTCAACCGGCAGATAGGACCTACAAGCCTCCCTCCCAAGGGGCATGGCGCCGCAACACCAGGGATTGGTGACCCCCAAGCCCCATCCCTGGACTCACCTGCTGCCCCTCCACCACCCCGGCCGCAAGTGCTGTGGCCGGTCATTCAGGGCGGGAGAATGGGTAGGACCCTCCCAGCCCTCAGCAATCTTCAAAGGCCTCCCACGCCAAAACGCTTGGGCCACGCTCCCCTCCCCAGCTCCCTCACCTCCGCCCGACTCTGCGCTCACCGCACAACCTGCGGATCGGGGATGCCGGCCTCCTGGGGCTAACCCTAACACTACCTCGGCCCCCAAGGGGCCCCTCCCAAGGTGACTGGCGCAGGAAAGCCAGGGATAGGGGACACAGAACCCAGGCGCCGGACTCACCCTGCTGCCCTGTCGCCACCCGGGTCGCTAGGGCGCCGCCGGTCATTCAGGGCAGGAGAACGGGCAGGGCCCTCCAAGCCCCGGGAACATCGAAGGACCCCACGACAAAACGCTTGGTCCCACGCTCCCGCTCGCCAGCGCTCTCACCTCGGCCCGCCCCTCCGCTGGCCGCACAGCCAACGGATCGGTCCTGCCGGCCTCCTGGGGGTTAAACCTAACCCTATCTCGTTCCCCGAAGGGCCCCCCAAGGGGCCTGGCACAGCAAAGCCGGGGATTGGGGACCCCCGAGCCCCAGCGCCGGACTCACCTTCACGCCCCGCCGCCAACCGTGCCAGTAGGGTCACTGCCGGTCATTCAGGGCGGGAGAACGAACGGGCAGGGCCCTCCAAGTCCCCGGCGACTTTCGAAGGTCCCCCGCGCAAAAACCCTTGGGCCCACGCTCTAGCTCGCCGGCGCACTCACCTCGGCTCGCCACACAACAGGCGGATAGGAAGTACAAGCCTCCCTCCCAAGGGGCCTGGCGCCGCAACACCAGGGATTGGGGACCCCCGAGCCCCATCCCTGGACTCACCTGCTGCCCCTCCACCACCCGGGCGCAAGTGCTGTGGCCGGTCATTCAGGGCGGGAGAATGGGCAGGACCCTCCCAGCCCTCAGCAATCTTCAAAGGCTTCCCACGCCAAAACGCTTGGGCCCACGCTCCCCCTCCCCAGCTCCCTCACCTCGGCCTGAACCTGTGCTCCTCGCACAACCTGCGGATCGGGCCTGCCGGCCTCCTGGGGGCTAACCCTAACCCTACGTTGGCCCCCAAGGGGCCCCTCCCAAGGTGACTGGCGCAGGAAAGTCAGGGATTGGGGACACAGAGCCCAGTCGCCGGACTCACCCTGCTGTCCCGCCGCCACCCGGGTCGCTAGGGGCGCCGCCGGTCATTCAGGGCAGGAGAACGGGCAGGGCCCTCCAAGCCCCGGCGAACATCGAAGGACCCCACGACAAAACGCTTGGTCCCACGCTCCCGTTCGCCAGCGCTCTCACCTCGGCCCGCCCCTCCGCTGGAAGCACAGCCGACGGATCGGTCCTGCCGGCCTCCTGGGGTCTAAACCTAACCCTATCTCGTTCCCCGAAGGGCCCCCCCAAGGGGCCTGGCACAGCAAAGCCGGGGATTGGGGACCCCCGAGCCCCAGCGCCGGACTCACCTTCCCGCCCCGCCGCCAACCGTGCCGCTAGGGTCACTGCCGGTCATTGAGGGCGGGAGAACAGGCAGGGCCCTGCCAGACCCCGGCAACCTTCGAAGGCCTCCCGCGCCAAAACGCTTGGGCACACGCTCCCGCTCACCAGCGCCCTCACCTCGACCTGCCCCTCCGCTCTCCGCACAGCCCGCGGATCAGGCCTGCCGGCCTCCTGAGGCCTAACCCTATCCCTAGGTCGGCCCCCAAGGGGCCGCTCCCAAGGGGAATGGTGCCAAAAGGCCTGGGATTGGGTCCCCCGAACCGCCGCGCCGGACTCTTCCTGCGGGACCGCCGCCAACTGGGCCCCTAGGGGCGACTCCGGTCATTCAGGGCGGGAGAACGCACAGGGCTCTCCGAGCCTCCAGCGACATTCGAAGGCCCCCCGAGGCAAAACGCTTGGGCCCACGCTCCCCCTCGCCAGCGCCCTCACCTTGGCCTTCCCCTCCGCTCGCCAAACAATGGGCGAATCGGGCCTGCCGGCCACCTGGGGCTAACCCTAAACCTAGGTCGGACCCCAGGGCCCCTCCCAAGGTGACTGGCGCAGGAAAGCCAGGGATTGGGGACACAGAACCCAGGCGCCGGACTCACCCTGCTGCCCTGCCGCCACCCGGGTTGCTAGGGGCGCCGCTGGTCATTCAGGGCAGGAGAACGGGCAGGGCCCTCCAAGACCCGGCGACCATCGAAGGACCCCACGACAAAACGCTTGGTCCCACGCTCCCGCTCGCCAGCGCTCTCACCTCGGCCCGCCCCTCCGCTGGCCGCACAGCCGACGGATTGGTCCTGCCGGCCTCCTGGGGGCTAAACCTAACCCTATCTCGTTCACCGAAGGGCCCCCCAAAGGGGCCTGGCACAGCAAAGCCGGGGATTGGGGACCCCCGAGCCCCAGCGCCGGACTCAAAGTCCCGCCCCGCCGCCACCCGGGCCGCTCCGGGCTCCGCAGGTCATTCAGGGCGGGAGAACCGCCAGGGCCCTCCAAGCCCCCCGCGACTTTGAAGGTCCCCCGCGCCAAAACGCTTGGGCCCACGCTCCCCCTCCCCAGCTCCCTCACCTTGGCCCGACCCTGTGCTCGCCTCACAACCTGCGGACTGGGCCTGCCGGCCTCCTGGGGGCTAACCCTAACCCTACCTCGGCCCCCAAGGGGCCCCTCCCAAGGAGCCTGGCGCCGCAACGCTGGGGATTGGGGACCCCCGAGGCCCAGCGCCGGACTCAAAGTCCCGCCCCGCTGCCACCCTGGCCGCTCCGGACTCCGCAGGTCATTCAGGGCGGGAGAACCACCAGGGCCCTCCAAGCCCCGGGCGACTTTGAAGGTCCCCCGCGCCAAAACGCTTGGGCCCACGCTCTAGCTCGCCGCCGCACTCACCTCGGCTCGCCGCACAACCGGCGGATAGGACCTACAAGCCTCCCTCCCATGGGGCCTGGCGCCGAAACACCAGGTATTGGGGACCCCCGAGCCCCATTCCTGGACTCACCTGCTGCCCCTCCACCACCCGGGCCGCAAGATCTATGGCCGGTCATTCAGGGCGGGAGAATGGGCAGGACCCTCACAGCCCTCAGCAATCTTCAAAGGCCTCCCACGACAAAACGCTTGGGCCCACGCTCCCCCTCCCCAGCTCCCTCACATTGGCCTGACCCTGTGCTCGCCTCACAAACTGCGGATCGGGCCGGCAGGCCTCCTGGGGTCTAACCCTAACCCTATGTCGGCCCCCAAGGGGTCCCTCCCAAGGTGACTGGCGCAGGAAAGCCAGGGATTGGGGACACAGAGCCCAGGCGCCGGACTCACCCTGCTGCCCTGCCGCCACCCGGGTCGCTAGGGGCGCCGCCGGTCATTCAGGGCAGGAGAACGGGCAGGGCCCTCCAAGCCCAGGCGAACATCGAAGGACCCCACGACAAAACGCTTGGTCCCACGCTCCCGTTCGCCAGCGCTCTCACATCGGCCCGCCCCTCCGCTGGCCGCACAGCCGACGGATCGGTCGTGCCGGCCTCCTGGGGGCTAAACCTAACCCTATCTCGTTCCCCGAAGGGCCCCCCCAAGGGGCCTGGCACAGCAAAGCCGGGGATTGGGGACCCCCGAGCCCCATCCCTGGACTCACCTGCTGCCCCTCCACCACCCGGGCGCAAGTGCTGTGGCCGGTCATTCAGGGCGGGAGAATGGGCAGGACCCTCCCAGCCCTCAGCAATCTTCAAAGGCTTCCCACGCCAAAACGCTTGGGCCCACGCTCCCCCTCCCCAGCTCCCTCACCTGGGCCTGAACCTGAGCTCGCCGCACAACCTGCGGATCGGGCCTGCCGGCCTCCTGGGGGCTAACCCTAACCCTAGGTAGGCCCTTGAGGGACCCCTCCCAAGCAGCCTGGCGCCGCAACGCTGGGGATTGGGGATCCCCGAGGCCCAGCGCTGGACTCAAAGTCCCGCCCCGCCGCCAAACGGGCCGCTCCGGGCTCCGCAGGATATTCAGGGAGGGAGAACCGCCAGGCCCCTCCAAGCCCCCGGCGACTTTCGAAGGTCCCCCGCGCCAAAACGCTTGGGCCCACGCTCTAGCTCCACAGCGCTCTCACCTCGGCCCGCCCCTCTGCTGGCCGCACAGCCGACGGATCGGTCCTGCCGGCCTCCTGGGGGCTAAACCTAACCCTATCTCGTTCCCCGAAGGGCCCCCCCAAAGGGGCCTGGCACAGCAAAGCCGGGGATTGGGGACCCCCGAGCCCCAGTACCGGACTCACCTTCCCGCCCCGCCACCAACCATGCCGCTAGGGTCACTGCCGGTTATTGAGGGCGGGAGAACAGGCAGGGCCCTCCCAGACCCTGGCAACATTCGAATTCCCCCTGCGCCAAAATGCTTGGGCCCACGCTCCCCCTCCCCAGCTCCCTCACCTTGGACCGACCCTAAGCTCACCGCACAACCTGCGGATCAGGCCTGCCGCCCTCCTGGGGGCTAACCCTAACCCTAGGTCGGCCCCCAAGGGGCCCCTCCCAAGGAGCCTGGCGCAGCAATGCTGGGGATTGGGAACCCCCAAGGCCCAGCGCCGGACTCAACGTCCCGCCCCGCTGCCACCGGGGCCGCTCCGGGCTCCGCAGGACATTCAGGGCGGGAGAACGAACGGGCAGGGCCCTCCAAGTCCCCGGCGACTTTCGAAAGTCCCCCGCGAAAAAAACCCTTGGGCCCACGCTCTAGCTCGCCGGCGCACTCACCTCGGCTTGCCGCACACCCGGCGGATAGGACCTACAAGCCTCCCTCCCAAGGGGCCTGGCGCTGCAACACCAGGGATTGGGGACCTCCGAGGCCCATCCCTGGACTCACCGGCTGCCCCACCACCACCCGGGCTGCAAGTGCTTTGGCCAGTCATTCAGAGCGGGAGAATGGGCAGGACCCTCCCAGCATTCAGCAATCTCCAAAGGCCTCCCACGCCAAAACGCTTGGGCACACGCTCCCGCTCACCAGCGCCCTCACCTCGACCTGCCCCTCAGTTCTCTGCACAGCCTGCGGATCAGGCCTGCCGGCCTCCTGAGGCCTAACCCTATCCCTAGGTCGGCCCCCCAGGGGCCGCTCCCAAGGGGCCTGGTGCCAAAAGGCCGGGGATTGAGTCCCCCGAACCGCCGCGCCGGACTCTCCCTGCGGCACCGCCGCCCACTGGGCCCCTAGGGGCGACTCCGGTCATTCAGGGCGGGAGAACGCGCAGGGTTCTCCTAGCCTCCAGCGACATTCGAAGGCCTCCCGAGGCAAAACGCTTGGGGCCACGCTCCAGCTCGCCAGCGCTCTCACCTTGGCCCGCCCCTCCGCTGGCCGCACAGCCGACGGATCGGTCCTGCCGGCCTCCTGGGGGCTAAACCTAACCCTATCTCGTTCCCCGAAGGGCCCCCCCAAGGGGCCTGGCACAGCAAAGCCGGGGATTGGGTTCCCCCGAGCCCCAGCGCCGGACTCACCTTCCCTCCCCGCCGCCAACCCTGCCTCTAGGGTCACTGCCGGTCATTCAGGGCGGGAGAACGAATGGGCAGGGCCCTCCAAGTCCCTGGCGACTTTCGAAGGTCCCCCGCGCAAAAACCCTTGGGCCCACGCTCTAGCTCGCCGGCGCACTCACCTCGGCTCGCCACACAACCGGCAGATAGGAAGTACAAGCCTCCCTCCCAAGGGGCCTGGCGCCGCAACACCAGGGATTGGGGACCCCCGAGGCCCATACCTGGACTCACCTGCTGCCCCTCCACCACCCGGGCCGCAAGTGCTGTGGCCGGTCATTCAGGGCGGGAGAATGGACAGGACCCTCCCAGCCCGCAGCAATCTTCAAGGCCTCCCAAGCCAAAATGCTTGGGCCCACGCTCCCCCTCCCCAGCTCCCTCACCTTGGCCCGACCCTGCGCTCGCCGCACAACCTGCGGATCGGGCCTGCCGGCCTCCTGGGGGCTAACCCTAACCCTACCTGGGCCCCCAAGGGGCCCCTCCCAAGGAGCCTGGCGCCGCAACGCTGGGGATTGGGCACCCCCGAGGCCCAGCGCCAGACTCAAAGTCCCGCCCCGCTGCCACCCTGGCCACTCCGGGCTCCGCAGGTCATTCAGGGCGGGAGAACCACCAGGGCCCTCCAAGCCCCGGGCGACTTTGAAGGTCCCCCGCGCCAAAACGCTTGGGCCCACGCTCTAACTCGCCAGCGCACTCACCTCGGCTCGCCGCTCAACCGGCAGATAGGACCTACAAGCCTCCCTCCCAAGGGGCATGGCGCCGCAACACCAGGGTTTGGGGACCCCCGAGCTCCATCCCTGGACTCACCTGCTGCCCCTCCACCACCCGGGCCGCAAGTGCTGTGGCCGGTCAGTCAGGGCGGGAGAATGGGCAGGACCCTCCCAGCCCTCAGCAATTTTCAAAGGCCGCCCAAGCCAAAACCCTTGGGCCCACGCTCCCCCTCACCAGCTCCCTCACCTCGGCCTGAACCTGCGCTCCTCGCACAACCTGCGGATCGGGCCTGCCGGCCACCTGGGGCTAACCCTAAACCTAGGTCGGACCCCAGGGCCCCTCCCAAGGTGACTGGCGCAGGAAAGCCAGGGATTGGGGACACAGAACCCAGGCGCCGGACTCACCCTGCTGCCCTGCCGCCACCCGGGTTGCTAGGGGCGCCGCCGGTCATTCAGGGCAGGAGAACGGGCAGGGCCCTCCAAGCCCCGGCGACCATCGAAGGACCCCACGACAAAACGCTTGGTCCCACGCTCCCGCTCGCCAGCGCTCTCACCTCGGCCCGCCCCTCCGCTGGCCGCACAGGCTACGGATCGGTCCTGCCGGCCTCCTGGGGGCTAAACCTAACCCTACCTCGTTCCCCAAAGGGCCCCCCAAAGGGGCCTGGCACAGCAAAGCCGGGAATTGGGGACCCCCGAGCCCCAGCGCCGGACTCAAAGTCCCGCCCCGCCGCCAACCGGGCCACTCCGGGCTCCGCAGGTCATTCAGGGCGGGAGAACCGCCAGGGCCCTCCAAGCCCCCGGCGACTTTGAAGGTCCCCCACGCCATAACGCTTGGGCCCACGCTCCCCCTCCCCAGCTCCCTCACCTTGGCCTGACCCTGTGCTCGCCTCACAACCTGCGGATCGGGCCTGCCGGCCTCCTGGGGGCTAACCCTAACCCTTCCTGGGCCCCCAAGGGGCCCCTCCCAAGGAGCCTGGCGCCGCAACGCTGGGGATTGGGGACCCCCGAGGCCCAGCGCCAGACTCAAAGTCCCGCCCCGCTGCCACCCTGGCCGCTCCGGGCTCCGCAGGTCATTCAGGGCGGGAGAACCACCAGGGCCCTCCAAGCCCTGGGCGACTTTGAAGGTCCACCGCGCCAAAACGCTTGGGCCCACGCTCTAACTCGCCGGCGCACGCACCTCGGCTCGCCGCTCAACCGGCAGATAGGACCTACAAGCCTCCCTCCCAAGGGGCATGGCGCCGCAACACCAGGGATTGGTGACCCCCGAGCCCCATCCCTGGACTCACCTGCTGCCCCTCCACCACCCCGGCCGCAAGTGCTGTGGCCGGTCATTCAGGGCGGGAGAATGGGTAGGACCCTCCCAGCCCTCAGCAATCTTCAAAGGCCTCCCACGCCAAAACGCTTGGGCCACGCTCCCCTCCCCAGCTCCCTCACCTCCGCCCGACTCTGCGCTCGCCGAACAACCTGCGGATCGGGCCTGCCGGCCTCCTGGGGCTAACCCTAACACTACCTCGGCCCCCAAGGGGCCCCTCCCAAGGTGACTGGCGCAGGAAAGCCAGGGATTGGGGACACAGAACCCAGGCGCCGGACTCACCCTGCTGCCCTGTCGCCACCCGGGTCGCTAGGGCGCCGCCGGTCATTCAGGGCAGGAGAACGGGCAGGGCCCTCCAAGCCCCGGGAACATCGAAGGACCCCACGACAGAACGCTTGGTCCCACGCTCCCGCTCGCCAGCGCTCTCACCTCGGCCCGCCCCTCCGCTGGCCGCACAGCCGACGGATCGGTCCTGCCGGCCTCCTGGGGGCTAAACCTAACCCTACCTCTTTCCCCAAAGGGCCCCCCAAAGGGGCCTGGCACAGCAAAGCCGGGAATTGGGGACCCCCGAGCCCCAGCGCCGGACTCAAAGTCCCGCCCCGCCGCCAACCGGGCCGCTCCGGGCTCCGCAGGTCATTCAGGGCGGGAGAACCGCCAGGGCCCTCCAAGCCCCCGGCGACTTTGAAGGTCCCCCACGCCATAACGCTTGGGCCCACGCTCCCCCTCCCCAGCTCCCTCACCTTGGCCTGACCCTGTGCTCGCCTCACAACCTGTGGATCGGGCCTGCCGGCCTCCTGGGGGCTAACCCTAACCCTACCTAGGCCCCCATGGGGCCCCTCCCAAGGAGCCTGGCGCCGCAACCCTGGGGATTGGGGACCCCCGAGGCCCAGCGCCGGACTCAAAGTCCCGCCCCGCTGCCACCCTGGACGCTCCGGGCTCCGCAGGTCATTCAGGGCGGGAGAACCACCAGGGCCCTCCAAGCCCCGGGCGACTTTGAAGGACCCCCGCGCCAAAATGCTTGGGCCCACGCTCTAGCTCGCCGCCGCACTCACCTCGGCTCGCCGCACAACCGGCGGATAGGACCTACAAGCCTCCCTCCCATGGGGCCTGGCGCCGAAACACCAGGTATTGGGGACCCCCGAGCCCCATTCCTGGACTCACCTGCTGCCCCTCCACAACCCGGGCCGCAAGTTCTATGGCCGGTCATTCAGGGCGGGAGAATGGGCAGGACCCTCCCAGCCCTCAGCAATCTTCAAAGGCCTCCCACGACAAAACGCTTGGGCCCACGCTCCCCCTCCCCAGCTCCCTCACATTGGCCTGACCCTGTGCTCGCCTCACAAACTGCGGATCGGGCCGGCCGGCCTCCTGGGGTCTAACCCTAACCCTATGTCGGCCCCCAAGGGGCCCCTCCCAAGGTGACTGGCGCAGGAAAGCCAGGGATTGGGGACACAGAGCCCAGGCGCCGGACTCACCCTGCTGCCCTGCCGCCACCCGGGTCGCTAGGGGCGCCGCCGGTCATTCAGGGCAGGAGAACGGGCAGGGCCCTCCAAGCCCAGGCGAACATCGAAGGACCCCACGACAAAACGCTTGGTCCCACGCTCCCGTTCGCCAGCGCTCTCACATCGGCCCGCCCCTCCGCTGGCCGCACAGCCGAGGGATCGGTCGTGCCGGCCTCCTGGGGGCTAAACTTAACCCTATCTCGTTCCCCGAAGGGCCCCCCCAAGGGGCCTGGCACAGCAAAGCCGGGGATTGGGGACCCCCGAGCCCCATCCCTGGACTTACCTGCTGCCCCTCCACCACCCGGGCGCAAGTGCTGTGGCCGGTCATTCAGGGCGGGAGAATGGGCAGGACCCTCCCAGCCCTCAGCAATCTTCAAAGGCTTCCCACGCCAAAACGCTTGGGCCCACGCTCCCCCTCCCCAGCTCCCTCACCTGGGCCTGAACCTGAGCTCGCCGCACAACCTGCGGATCGGGCCTGCCGGCCTCCTGGGGGCTAATCCTAACCCTAGGTAGGCCCTTGAGGGACCCCTCCAAAGCAGCCTGGCGCCGCAACGCTGGGGATTGGGGACCCCCGAGGCCCAGCGCCGGACTCAAAGTCCCGCCCCGCCGCCAAACGGGCCGCTCCGGGCTCCGCAGGATATTCAGGGAGGGAGAACCGCCAGGCCCCTCCAAGCCCCCGGCGACTTTCGAAGGTCCCCTGCGCCAAAACGCTTGGGCCCACGCTCTAGCTCCACAGCGCTCTCACCTCGGCCCGCCCCTCCGCTGGCCGCACAGCCGACGGATCGGTCCTGCCGGCCTCCTGGGGGCTAAACCTAACCCTATCTCGTTCCCCGAAGGGCCCCCCCAAAGGGGCCTGGCACAGCAAAGCCGGGGATTGGGGACCCCCGAGCCCCAGTACCGGACTCACCTTCCCGCCCCGCCACCAACCATGCCGCTAGGGTCACTGCCGGTTATTGAGGGCGGGAGAACAGGCAGGGCCCTCCGAGACCCTGGCAACATTCGAATTCCCCCTGCGCCAAAATGCTTGGGCCCACGCTCCCCCTCCCCAGCTCCCTCACCTTGGACCGACCCTAAGCTCACCGCACAACCTGCGGATCAGGCCTGCCGCCCTCCTGGGGGCTAACCCTAACCCTAGGTCGGCCCCCAAGGGGCCCCTCCCAAGGAGCCTGGCGCAGCAATGCTGGGGATTGGGAACCCCCAAGGCCCAGCGCCGGACTCAACGTCCCGCCCCGCTGCCACCGGGGCCGCTCCGGGCTCCGCAGGACATTCAGGGCGGGAGAACGAACGGGCAGGGCCCTCCAAGTCCCCGGCGACTTTCGAAAGTCCCCCGCGAAAAAAACCCTTGGGCCCACGCTCTAGCTCGCCAGCGCACTCACCTCGGCTTGCCGCACACCCGGCGGATAGGACCTACAAGCCTCCCTCCCAAGGGGCCTGGCGCTGCAACACCAGGGATTGGGGACCTCCGAGGCCCATCCCTGGACTCACCGGCTGCCCCACCACCACCCGGGCTGCAAGTGCTTTGGCCAGTCATTCAGAGCGGGAGAATGGGCAGGACCCTCCCAGCATTCAGCAATCTCCAAAGGCCTCCCACGCCAAAACGCTTGGGCACACGCTCCCGCTCACCAGCGCCCTCACCTCGACCTGCCCCTCAGTTCTCTGCACAGCCTGCGGATCAGGCCTGCCGGCCTCCTGAGGCCTAACCCTATCCCTAGGTCGGCCCCCCAGGGGCCGCTCCCAAGGGGCCTGGTGCCAAAAGGCCGGGGATTGAGTCCCCCGAACCGCCGCGCCGGACTCTCCCTGTGGCACCGCCGCCCACTGGGCCCCTAGGGGCGACTCCGGTCATTCAGGGCGGGAGAACGCGCAGGGTTCTCCGAGCCTCCAGCGACATTCGAAGGCCTCCCGAGGCAAAACGCTTGGGGCCACGCTCCCGCTCGCCAGCGCTCTCACCTTGACCCGCCCCTCCGCTGGCCGCACAGCCGACGGATCGGTCCTGCCGGCCTCCTGGGGGCTAAACCTAACCCTATCTCGTTCCCCGAAGGGCCCCCCCAAGGGGCCTGGCACAGCAAAGCCGGGGATTGGGTTCCCCCGAGCCCCAGCGCCGGACTCACCTTCCCTCCCCGCCGCCAACCCTGCCTCTAGGGTCACTGCCGGTCATTCAGGGCGGGAGAACGAATGGGCAGGGCCCTCCAAGTCCCTGGCGACTTTCGAAGGTCCCCCGCGCAAAAACCCTTGGGCCCACGCTCTAGCTCGCCGGCGCACTCACCTCGGCTCGCCACACAACCGGCGGATAGGAAGTACAAGCCTCCCTCCCAAGGGGCCTGGCGCCGCAACACCAGGGATTGGGGACCCCCGAGGCCCATCCCTGGACTCACCTGCTGCCCCTCCACCACCCGGGCCGCAAGTGCTGTGGCCGGTCATTCAGGGCGGGAGAATGGACAGGACCCTCCCAGCCCGCAGCAATCTTCAAAGGCCTCCCAAGCCAAAATGCTTGGGCCCACGCTCCCCCTCCCCAGCTCCCTCACCTTGGCCCGACCCTGCGCTCACCGCACAACCTGCGGATCGGGCCTGCCGGCCTCCTGGGGGCTAACCCTAACCCTAGGTAGGCCCTTGAGGGGCCCCTCCCAAGCAGCCTGGCGCCGCAAGGCTGGGGATTGGGGACCCCCGAGGCCCAGCGCGGGACTCAAAGTCCCGCCCCGCCGCCAAACGGGCCGCTCCGGGCTCCGCAGGATATTCAGGGAGGGAGAACCGCCAGGCCCCTCCAAGCCCCCGGCGACTTTCGAAGGTCCCCCGCGCCAAAACGCTTGGGCCCACGCTCTAGCTCGCCAGCGCACTCACCTCGGCTCGCCGCACACCCGGCGGATAGGGCCTGCAAGCGTCCCTCCCAAGGGGCCTGGCGCTGCAACACCAGGGATTGGGGACCCCCGAGCCCCATCCCTGGACTCACCTGCTGCCCCTCCACCACCCGGGCCGCAAGTGCTGTGGCCGGTCATTCAGCGCGGGAGAATGGGCAGGACCCTCCCAGCCCTCAGCAATCTTCAAAGGCATCCCACGCCAAAAAGCTTGGGCCCATGCTCCTCCTCCACAGCTCCCTCACCTCCGCCCGACCCTGCACTCGCTGCACAACCTGCGGATCGGGCCTGCCGGCCTCCTGGGGGCTAACCCTAACGCTACTTCGGCCCCCGAGGGGCCCCTCCCAAGGTGACTGGCGCAGGAAAGCCAGGGATTGGGGACACAGGGCCCAAGCGCCGGACTCACCCTGCTGCCCTGCCGCCACCCGGGTCGCTAGGGGCGCCGCCGGTCATTCAGGGCAGGAGAACGGGCAGGGCCCTCCAAGCCCCGGCGACCATCGAAGGACCCCACGACAAAACGCTTGGTCCCACGCTCCCGTTCGCCAGCGCTCTCACCTCGGCCCGCCCCTCCGCTGGCCGCACAGCCGACGGATCGGTCCTGCCGGCCTCCTGGGGGCTAAACCTAACCCTATCTCGTTCCCCGAGGGGCCCCCCCAAGCGGCCTGGCACAGCCAAGCCGGGGATTGGGGACCCCCGGGCCCCAACGCCAGACTCAAAGTCCCGCCCTGCCGCCACCCGGGCCGCTCCGGGCTCCGCAGGTCATTCAGGGCGGGAGAACGAACGGGCAGGGCCCTCCAAGTCTCCGACGACTTTCGAAAGTCCCCCGCGCAAAAACCCTTGGGCCCACGCTCTAGCTCGCCGGCGCACTCACCTCGGCTCGCCACACAACCGGCGGATAGGACCTGCAAGCCTCCCTCCCAAGGGGCCTGGCGCCGCAACACCAGGGATTGGGGACCCCCGAGCCCCATCCCTGGACTCACCTGCTGCCCCTCCACCACCCGGGCGCAAGTGCTGTGGCCGGTCATTCAGGGCGGGAGAATGGGCAGGACCCTCCCAGCCCTCAGCAATTTTCAAAGGCCGCCCACGCCAAAACGCTTGGGCCCACGCTTCCCCTCACCAGCTCCCTCACCTCGGCCTGAACCTGCGCTCCTCGCACAACCTGCGGATCGGGCCTGCCGGCCTCCTGGGGCTAACCCTAATGCTACGTCGGCCCCCGAGGGGCCCCTCCTAAGGTGACTGGCGCAGGAAAGCCAGGGATTGGGGACACAGAACCCAGGCGCCGGACTCACCCTGCTGCCCTGCCGCCACCCGGGTCGCTAGGGGCGCCGCCGGTCATTCAGGGCAGGAGAACGGGCAGGGCCCTCCAAGCCCCGGCGACCATCGAAGGACCCCACGACAAAACGCTTGGTCCCACGCTCCCGTTCGCCAGCGCTCTCAACTCGGCCCGCCCCTCCGCTGACCGCACAGCCTACGGATCGGTCCTGCCGGCCTCCTGGGGGCTAAACCTAACCCTATCTCGTTCCCCGAGGGGCCCCCCCAAGCGGCCTGGCACAGCCAAGCCGGGGATTGGGGACCCCCGAGCCCCATCGCCGGACTCAAAGTCCCGCCCCGCCGCCACCCGGGCCGCTCCGGGCTCCGCAGGTCATTCAGGGCGGGAGAACGAACGGGCAGGGCCCTCCAAGTCCCCGGCGACTTTCGAAAGTCCCCCGCGCAAAAACCCTTGGGCCCACGCTCTAGCTCGCCGGCGCACTCACCTCGGCTCGCCACACAACCGGCGGATAGGACCTACAAGCCTCCCTCCCAAGGGGCCTGGCGCCGCAACACCAGGGATTGGGGACCCCCGAGCCCCATCCCTGGACTCACCTGCTGCCCCTCCACCACCCGGGCGCAAGTGCTGTGGCCGGTCATTCAGGGCGGGAGAATGGGCAGGACCCTCCCAGCCCTCAGCAATCTTCAAAGGCCTCCCAAGCCAAAATGCTTGGGCCCACGCTCCCCCTCCCCAGCTCCCTCACCTTGGCCCGACCCTGCGCTCACAGCACAACCTGCGGATCCTGCCTGCTGGCCTCCTGGGGGCTAACCCTAACCCTAGGTAGGCCCTTGAGGGGCCCCTCCCAAGCAGCCTGGCGCTGCAACGCTGGGGATTGGGGACCCCCGAGGCCCAGCGCCGGACTCAAAATCCCGCCCCGCCGCCATAAGGGCCGCTCCGGGCTCCGCAGGATATTCAGGGAGGGAGAACCGCCAGGCTCCTCCAAGCCCCCGGCGACTTTCGAAGGTCCCCCGCGCCAAAACGCTTGGGCCCACGCTCCCCCTCCCCAGCTCCCTCACCTTGGCCCGACCCTGTGCTCGCCTCACAACCTGGGGATCGGGCCTGCCGGCCTCCTGGGGGCTAACCCTAACCCTACCTAGGCCCCCAAGGGGCCCCTCCCAAGGAGCCTGGCGCCGCAACCCTGGGGATTGGGGACCCCCGAGGCCCAGCGCCGGACTCAAAGTCCCGCCCCGCTGCCACCCTGGCCGCTCCGGGCTCCGCAGGTCATTCAGGGCGGGAGAACCACCAGGGCCCTCCAAGCCCTGGGCGACTTTGAAGGTCCCCCGCGCCAAAACGCTTGGGCCCACGCTCTAGCTCGCCGCCGCACTCACCTCGGCTCGCCGCACAACCGGCGGATAGGACCTACAAGCCTCCCTCCCATGGGGCCTGGCGCCGAAACACCAGGTATTGGGGACCCCCGAGCCCCATTCCTGGACTCACCTGCTGCCCCTCCACCACCCGGGCCGCAAGTTCTATGGCCGGTCATTCAGGGCGGGAGAATGGGAAGGACCCTCCCAGCCCTCAGCAATCTTCAAAGGCCTCCCACGACAAAACGCTTGGGCCCACGCTCCCCCTCCCCAGCTCCCTCACCTTGGCCTGACCCTGTGCTCGCCTCACAACCTGCGGATCGGGCCTGCCGGCCTCCTGGGGGCTAACCCTAACCCTTCCTGGGCCCCCAAGGGGCCTCTCCCAAGGAGCCTGGCGCCGCAACGCTGGGGATTGGGGACCCCCGAGGCCCAGCGCCAGACTCAAAGTCCCGCCCCGCTGCCACCCTGGCCGCTCCGGGCTCCGCAGGTCATTCAGGGCGGGAGAACCACCAGGGCCCTCCAAGCCCCCGGCGACTTTGAAGGTCCACCGCGCCAAAACGCTTGGGCCCACGCTCTAACTCGCCGGCGCACGCACCTCGGCTCGCCGCTCAACCGGCAGATAGGACCTACAAGCCTCCCTCCCAAGGGGCATGGCGCCGCAACACCAGGGATTGGTGACCCCCAAGCCCCATCCCTGGACTCACCTGCTGCCCCTCCACCACCCCGGCCGCAAGTGCTGTGGCCGGTCATTCAGGGCGGGAGAATGGGTAGGACCCTCCCAGCCCTCAGCAATCTTCAAAGGCCTCCCACGCCAAAACGCTTGGGCCACGCTCCCCTCCCCAGCTCCCTCACCTCCGCCCGACTCTGCGCTCACCGCACAACCTGCGGATCGGGGATGCCGGCCTCCTGGGGCTAACCCTAACACTACCTCGGCCCCCAAGGGGCCCCTCCCAAGGTGACTGGCGCAGGAAAGCCAGGGATTGGGGACACAGAACCCAGGCGCCGGACTCACCCTGCTGCCCTGTCGCCACCCGGGTCGCTAGGGCGCCGCCGGTCATTCAGGGCAGGAGAACGGGCAGGGCCCTCCAAGCCCCGGGAACATCGAAGGACCCCACGACAAAACGCTTGGTCCCACGCTCCCGCTCGCCAGCGCTCTCACCTCGGCCCGCCCCTCCGCTGGCCGCACAGCCAACGGATCGGTCCTGCCGGCCTCCTGGGGGTTAAACCTAACCCTATCTCGTTCCCCGAAGGGCCCCCCAAGGGGCCTGGCACAGCAAAGCCGGGGATTGGGGACCCCCGAGCCCCAGCGCCGGACTCACCTTCACGCCCCGCCGCCAACCGTGCCAGTAGGGTCACTGCCGGTCATTCAGGGCGGGAGAACGAACGGGCAGGGCCCTCCAAGTCCCCGGCGACTTTCGAAGGTCCCCCGCGCAAAAACCCTTGGGCCCACGCTCTAGCTCGCCGGCGCACTCACCTCGGCTCGTCACACAACAGGCGGATAGGAAGTACAAGCCTCCCTCCCAAGGGGCCTGGCGCCGCAACACCAGGGATTGGGGACCCCCGAGCCCCATCCCTGGACTCACCTGCTGCCCCTCCACCACCCGGGCGCAAGTGCTGTGGCCGGTCATTCAGGGCGGGAGAATGGGCAGGACCCTCCCAGCCCTCAGCAATCTTCAAAGGCTTCCCACGCCAAAACGCTTGGGCCCACGCTCCCCCTCCCCAGCTCCCTCACCTCGGCCTGAACCTGTGCTCCTCGCACAACCTGCGGATCGGGCCTGCCGGCCTCCTGGGGGCTAACCCTAACCCTACGTTGGCCCCCAAGGGGCCCCTCCCATGGTGACTGGCGCAGGAAAGCCAGGGATTGGGGACACAGAGCCCAGTCGCCGGACTCACCCTGCTGTCCCGCCGCCACCCGGGTCGCTAGGGGCGCCGCCGGTCATTCAGGGCAGGAGAACGGGCAGGGCCCTCCAAGCCCCGGCGAACATCGAAGGACCCCACGACAAAACGCTTGGTCCCACGCTCCCGTTCGCCAGCGCTCTCACCTCGGCCCGCCCCTCCGCTGGCCGCACAGCCGACGGATCGGTCCTGCCGGCCTCCTGGGGGCTAAACCTAACCCTATCTCCTTCCCCGAAGTGCCCCCCCAAGGGGTCTGGCACAGCAAAGCCGGGGATTGGGGACCCCCGAGCCCCAGCGCCGGACTCAAAGTCCCGCGCCGCCGCCACCCGGACCGCTCCGGGCTCCGCAGGTCATTCAGGGCGGGAGAACTGCCAGGGCCCTCCAAGCCCCCGGCGACTTTGAAGGTCCCCCACGCCAAAACCCTTGGGCCCACGCTCCCCCTCCCCAGCTCCCTCACCTTGGCCCGACTCTGTGCTCGCCTCACAACCTGCTAATCGGGCCTGCCGGCCTCCTGGGGGCTAACCCAAACCCTACCTCGGCCCCCAAGGGGCCCCTCCCAAGGAGCCTGGTGCTGCAACCCTGGGGATTGGGGACCCCCGAGGCCCAGCGCCGGACTCAAAGTCCCGCCCCGCTGCCACCCTGGCCGTTCCGGGCTCCGCAGGTCATTCAGGGCCGGAGAACGAACGGGCAGGGCCCTCCAAGTCCCCGGCGACTTTCGAAAGTCCCCCGCGCAAAAACCCTTGGGCCCATGCTCTAGCTCGCCGGCGCACTCACCTCGGCTCGCCACACAACCGGCGGATAGGACCTACAAGCCTCCCTCCCAAGGGGCATGGCGCCGCAACACCAGGGATTGATGACCAACGAGCCCCATCCCTGGACTCACCTGCTGCCCCTCCACCATCCGGGCCGCAAGTGCTGTGGCCGGTCATTCAGGGCGGGAGAATGGGCAGGAACCTACCAGCCCTCAGCAATCTTCAAAGGCCTCCCACGCCAAAACGCTTGGGCCCACGCTCCCCCTCCCCAGCTCCCTCACCTCCGCCCGACCCTGTGCTCACCGCACAACCTGCGGATCGGGCCTGCCGGCATCCTGGGGCTGACCCTAACACTACCTCGGCCCCCAAGGGGCCCCTCCCAAGGTGACTGGCGCAGGAAAGCCAGGGATTGGGGACACAGAACCCAGGCGCCGGTCTCACCCTGCTGCCCTGTCGCCACCCGGGTCGCTAGGGCGCCGCAGGTCATTCAGGGCAGGACAACCTGCAGGGCCCTCCAAGCCCCGGCGAACATCGAAGGACCCCACGACAAAACGCTTGGGCCCACGCTCCCGCTCGCCAGCGCTCTCACCTTGGCCCGACCCTGTGCTCGCCTCACAACCTGCGGATCGGGCCTGCCGGCCTCCTGGGGGCTAATCCTAACCCTACGTGGGCCCCCAAGGGGCCCCTCCCAATGAGCCTGGCGCCACAACGCTGGGGATTGGGGACCCCAGAGGCCCAGCGCCGGACTCATAGTCCCGCCCCGCCGCCACCCGGGCCGCTACGGGCTCCGCAGGTCATTCAGGGCGGGAGAACAGGTAAGGCCCTCCCAGACCCCGGCAACCTTCGAAGGCCTCCCGCGCCAAAACGCTTGGGCACACGCTCCCGCTCACCAGCGCCCTCACCTCGACCTGCCCCGCTGCTCTCTGCACAGCCTGCGGATCAGGCCTGCTGGCCTCCTGAAGCCTAACCCTATCCCTAGGTCGTCCCCCGAGGGGCCGCTCCCAAGGGGCCTGGTGCCAAAAGGCCGGGGATTGGGTCCCCCGAACCGCCGCGCAGGACTCTCCCTGCGGCACCGCCGCCCACTGGGCCCCTAGGGGCGATTCCGGTCATTCAGGGCGGGAGAACGCACAGGGCTCTTAGAGCCTCCAGCGACATTGAAGGCCCCCCGAGGCAAAACGCTTGGGCCCACGCTCCCCCTCGCCAGCGCCCTCACCTCGGCCTTCCCCTTCACTCGCCAAACAATGGGGGGATCGGGCCTGCCGGCCTCCTGGGGCTAACCCTAACCCTAGGTCTGCCCCCGAGGGCCCCTCACAAGGGTCCTGGCGCCACAACGCCGGGGATTGGGGACCCCGAGCCCCAGCGCCAGACTCACCCTGCCGACCCGCCGCCACCCGTGCCGCTAGGAGCGCAGCCGGTCCTTCAAGACGGGAGAACAGGCAGGGCCCTATGAGCCCCCGGCAACATTCGAAGGCCCCCTGCGCCAAAACGCTTGGGCCCACGCTCCCCCTCCCCAGCTCCCTCACCTTGGCCCGACCCTGCGCTCGCCACACAACCTGTGGATCGGGCCTGCCGGCCTCCTGGGGGCTAACCATAACCCTACGTCGGCCCCCAAGGGGCCCCTCCCAAGGAGCCTGGCGCCACAACGCTGGGGATTGGGGACCCCCGAGCCCCAGCGCCGGTCTCAAAGTCCCGCCCCGCCGAAAAACGGGCCGCTACGGGCTCCGCAGGTCATTCAGGGCGAGAGAACGAACGGGCAGGGCCCTCCAAGTCCCCGGCAACTTTCGAAGGTCCCCCGCACCAAAACGCTTGGGCCCACGCTCTAGCTCGCCAGCGCACTCACCTCGGCTCGCCGCACACCCAGCGGATAGGGCCTGCAAGCGTCCCTCCCAAGAGGCCTGGCGCCGCAAGACCAGGGATTGGTGACCCCCGAGCCCCATCCCTGGACTCACCTGCTGCCCCTCCACCTCCCGGGCTGCAAGTGCTGTGGCCGGTCATTCAGGGCGGGAGAATGGGCAGGACCCTCACAGCCCTCAGCAATCTTCAAAGGCCTCCCACGCCAAAACGCTTGGGCCCACGCTCCCCCTCCCCAGCTCCCTCACCTCGGCCTGAACCTGTGCTCCTCGCACAACCTGCGGATCGGGCCTGCCGGCCTCCTGGGGGCTAACCCTAACCCTACGTTGGCCCCCAAGGGGCCCCTCCCAAGGTGACTGGCGCAGGAAAGTCAGGGATTGGGGACACAGAGCCCAGTCGCCGGACTCACCCTGCTTCCCTGCCGCCACCCGGGTCGCTAGGGGCGCCGCCGGTCATTCAGGGCAGGACAACGGGCAGGGCCCTCCAAGCCCCGGCGAACATCGAAGGACCCCACGACAAAACGCTTGGTCCCACGCTCCAGCTCGCCAGCGCTCTCACCTCGGCCCGCCCCTCCGCTGGCCGCACAGCCGACGGATCGGTCCTGCCGGCCTCCTGGGGTCTAAACCTAACCCTATCTCGTTCCCCGAAGGGCCCCCCCAAAGGGGCCTGGCACAGCAAAGCCGGGGATTGGGGACCCCCGAGCCCCAGCGCCGGACTCACCTTCCCGCCCCGCCGCCAACCGTGCCGCTAGGGTCACTGCCGGTCATTGAGGGCGGGAGAACAGGCAGGGCCCTGCCAGACCCCGGCAACCTTCGAAGGCCTCCCGCGCCAAAACGCTTGGGCACACGCTCCCGCTCACCAGCGCCCTCACCTTGGACCGACCCTGTGCTCACCGCACAGCCTGCGGATCAGGCCTGCCGGCCTCCTGAGGCCTAACCCTATCCCTAGGTCGGCCCCCAAGGGGCCGCTCCCAAGGGGAATGGTGCCAAAAGGCCTGGGATTGGGTCCCCCGAACCGCCGCGCCGGACTCTTCCTGCGGGACCGCCGCCAACTGGGCCCCTAGGGGCGACTCCGGTCATTCAGGGCGGGAGAACGCACAGGGCTCTCCGAGCCTCCAGCGACATTCGAAGGCCCCCCGAGGCAAAACGCTTGGGCCCACGCTCCCCCTCGCCAGCGCCCTCACCTTGGCCTTCCCCTCCGCTCGCCAAACAATGGGCGAATCGGGCCTGCCGGCCACCTGGGGCTAACCCTAAACCTAGGTCGGACCCCAGGGCCCCTCCCAAGGTGACTGGCGCAGGAAAGCCAGGGATTGGGGACACAGAACCCAGGCGCCGGACTCACCCTGCTGCCCTGCCGCCACCCGGGTTGCTAGGGGCGCCGCTGGTCATTCAGGGCAGGAGAACGGGCAGGGCCCTCCAAGACCCGGCGACCATCGAAGGACCCCACGACAAAACGCTTGGTCCCACGCTCCCGCTCGCCAGCGCTCTCACCTCGGCCCGCCCCTCCGCTGGCCGCACAGCCGACGGATCGGTCCTGCCGGCCTCCTGGGGGCTAAACCTAACCCTATCTCGTTCACCGAAGGGCCCCCCAAAGGGGCCTGGCACAGCAAAGCCGGGGATTGGGGACCCCCGAGCCCCAGCGCCGGACTCAAAGTCCCGCCCCGCCGCCACCCGGGCCGCTCCGGGCTCCGCAGGTCATTCAGGGCGGGAGAACCGCCAGGGCCCTCCAAGCCCCCCGCGACTTTGAAGGTCCCCCGCGCCAAAACGCTTGGGCCCACGCTCCCCCTCCCCAGCTCCCTCACCTTGGCCCGACCCTGTGATCGCCTCACAACCTGCGGACTGGGCCTGCCGGCCTCCTGGGGGCTAACCCTAACCCTACCTCGGCCCCCAAGGGGCCCCTCCCAAGGAGCCTGGCGCCGCAACGCTGGGGATTGGGGACCCCCGAGGCCCAGCGCCGGACTCAAAGTCCCGCCCCGCTGCCACCCTGGCCGCTCCGGACTCCGCAGGTCATTCAGGGCGGGAGAACCACCAGGGCCCTCCAAGCCCCGGGCGACTTTGAAGGTCCCCCGCGCCAAAACGCTTGGGCCCACGCTCTAGCTCGCCGCCGCACTCACCTCGGCTCGCCGCACAACCGGCGGATAGGACCTACAAGCCTCCCTCCCATGGGGCCTGGCGCCGAAACACCAGGTATTGGGGACCCCCGAGCCCCATTCCTGGACTCACCTGCTGCCCCTCCACCACCCGGGCCGCAAGATCTATGGCCGGTCATTCAGGGCGGGAGAATGGGCAGGACCCTCCCAGCCCTCAGCAATCTTCAAAGGCCTCCCACGACAAAACGCTTGGGCCCACGCTCCCCCTCCCCAGCTCCCTCACCTTGGCCCGACCCTGCGCTCACAGCACAACCTGCGGATCGTGCCTGCTGGCCTCCTGGGGGCTAACCCTAACCCTAGGTAGGCCCTTGAGGGGCCCCTCCCAAGCAGCCTGGCGCTGCAACGCTGGGGATTGGGGACCCCCGAGGCCCAGCGCCGGACTCAAAATCCCGCCCCGCTGCCACCCTGGCCGCTCCGGGCTCCGCAGGTCATTCAGGGCGGGAGAACCACCAGGGCCCTCCAAGCCCTGGGCGACTTTGAAGGTCCCCCGCGCCAAAACGCTTGGGCCCACGCTCTAGCTCGCCGCCGCACTCACCTCGGCTCGCCGCACAACCGGCGGATAGGACCTACAAGCCTCCCTCCCATGGGGCCTGGCGCCGAAACACCAGGTATTGGGGACCCCCGAGCCCCATCCCTGGACTCACCTGCTGCCCCTCCACCACCCCGGCCGCAAGTGCTGTGGCCGGTCATTCAGGGCGGGAGAATGGGTAGGACCCTCCCAGCCCTCAGCAATCTTCAAAGGCCTCCCACGACAAAACGCTTGGGCCCACGCTCCCCCTCCCCAGCTCCCTCACCTTGACCCGGCCCTGTGCTCGCCTCACAACCTGCGGATCGGGCCTGCCGGCCTCCTGGGGGCTAACCCTAACCCTTCCTGGGCCCCCAAGGGGCCCCTCCCAAGGAGCCTGGCGCCGCAACGCTGGGGATTGGGGACCCCCGAGGCCCAGCGCCAGACTCAAAGTCCCGCCCCGCTGCCACCCTGGCCGCTCCGGGCTCCGCAGGTCATTCAGGGCGGGAGAACCACCAGGGCCCTCCAAGCCCCCGGCGACTTTGAAGGTCCACCGCGCCAAAACGCTTGGGCCCACGCTCTAACTCGCCGGCGGACGCACCTCGGCTCGCCGCTCAACCGGCAGATAGGACCTACAAGCCTCCCTCCCAAGGGGCATGGCGCCGCAACACCAGGGATTGGTGACCCCCAAGCCCCATCCCTGGACTCACCTGCTGCCCCTCCACCACCCCGGCCGCAAGTGCTGTGGCCGGTCATTCAGGGCGGGAGAATGGGTAGGACCCTCCCAGCCCTCAGCAATCTTCAAAGGCCTCCCACGCCAAAACGCTTGGGCCACGCTCCCCTCCCCAGCTCCCTCACCTCCGCCCGACTCTGCGCTCACCGCACAACCTGCGGATCGGGGATGCCGGCCTCCTGGGGCTAACCCTAACACTACCTCGGCCCCCAAGGGGCCCCTCCCAAGGTGACTGGCGCAGGAAAGCCAGGGATAGGGGACACAGAACCCAGGCGCCGGACTCACCCTGCTGCCCTGTCGCCACCCGGGTCGCTAGGGCGCCGCCGGTCATTCAGGGCAGGAGAACGGGCAGGGCCCTCCAAGCCCCGGGAACATCGAAGGACCCCACGACAAAACGCTTGGTCCCACGCTCCCGCTCGCCAGCGCTCTCACCTCGGCCCGCCCCTCCGCTGGCCGCACAGCCAACGGATCGGTCCTGCCGGCCTCCTGGGGGTTAAACCTAACCCTATCTCGTTCCCCGAAGGGCCCCCCAAGGGGCCTGGCACAGCAAAGCCGGGGATTGGGGACCCCCGAGCCCCAGCGCCGGACTCACCTTCACGCCCCGCCGCCAACCGTGCCAGTAGGGTCACTGCCGGTCATTCAGGGCGGGAGAACGAACGGGCAGGGCCCTCCAAGTCCCCGGCGACTTTCGAAGGTCCCCCGCGCAAAAACCCTTGGGCCCACGCTCTAGCTCGCCGGCGCACTCACCTCGGCTCGCCACACAACAGGCGGATAGGAAGTACAAGCCTCCCTCCCAAGGGGCCTGGCGCCGCAACACCAGGGATTGGGGACCCCCGAGCCCCATCCCTGGACTCACCTGCTGCCCCTCCACCACCCGGGCGCAAGTGCTGTGGCCGGTCATTCAGGGCGGGAGAATGGGCAGGACCCTCCCAGCCCTCAGCAATCTTCAAAGGCTTCCCACGCCAAAACGCTTGGGCCCACGCTCCCCCTCCCCAGCTCCCTCACCTCGGCCTGAACCTGTGCTCCTCGCACAACCTGCGGATCGGGCCTGCCGGCCTCCTGGGGGCTAACCCTAACCCTACGTTGGCCCCCAAGGGGCCCCTCCCAAGGTGACTGGC
This sequence comes from Ursus americanus, assembly GCF_024610735.1. Lineage (NCBI taxonomy): Eukaryota > Metazoa > Chordata > Mammalia > Carnivora > Ursidae > Ursus > Ursus americanus. The sequence continues at coordinate 23,839,205 of NC_142142.1, read as the reverse complement.
GCAGGAAAGTCAGGGATTGGGGACACAGAGCCCAGTCGCCGGACTCACCCTGCTGTCCCGCCGCCACCCGGGTCGCTAGGGGCGCCGCCGGTCATTCAGGGCAGGAGAACGGGCAGGGCCCTCCAAGCCCCGGCGAACATCGAAGGACCCCACGACAAAACGCTTGGTCCCACGCTCCCGTTCGCCAGCGCTCTCACCTCGGCCCGCCCCTCCGCTGGAAGCACAGCCAACGGATCGGTCCTGCCGGCCTCCTGGGGTCTAAACCTAACCCTATCTCGTTCCCCGAAGGGCCCCCCCAAGGGGCCTGGCACAGCAAAGCCGGGGATTGGGGACCCCCGAGCCCCAGCGCCGGACTCACCTTCCCGCCCCGCCGCCAACCGTGCCGCTAGGGTCACTGCCGGTCATTGAGGGCGGGAGAACAGGCAGGGCCCTGCCAGACCCCGGCAACCTTCGAAGGCCTCCCGCGCCAAAACGCTTGGGCACACGCTCCCGCTCACCAGCGCCCTCACCTCGACCTGCCCCTCCGCTCTCCGCACAGCCTGCGGATCAGGCCTGCCGGCCTCCTGAGGCCTAACCCTATCCCTAGGTCGGCCCCCAAGGGGCCGCTCCCAAGGGGAATGGTGCCAAAAGGCCTGGGATTGGGTCCCCCGAACCGCCGCGCCGGACTCTTCCTGCGGGACCGCCGCCAACTGGGCCCCTAGGGGCGACTCCGGTCATTCAGGGCGGGAGAACGCACAGGGCTCTCCGAGCCTCCAGCGACATTCGAAGGCCCCCCGAGGCAAAACGCTTGGGCCCACGCTCCCCCTCGCCAGCGCCCTCACCTTGGCCTTCCCCTCCGCTCGCCAAACAATGGGCGAATCGGGCCTGCCGGCCACCTGGGGCTAACCCTAAACCTAGGTCGGACCCCAGGGCCCCTCCCAAGGTGACTGGCGCAGGAAAGCCAGGGATTGGGGACACAGAACCCAGGCGCCGGACTCACCCTGCTGCCCTGCCGCCACCCGGGTTGCTAGGGGCGCCGCTGGTCATTCAGGGCAGGAGAACGGGCAGGGCCCTCCAAGACCCGGCGACCATCGAAGGACCCCACGACAAAACGCTTGGTCCCACGCTCCCGCTCGCCAGCGCTCTCACCTCGGCCCGCCCCTCCGCTGGCCGCACAGCCGACGGATTGGTCCTGCCGGCCTCCTGGGGGCTAAACCTAACCCTATCTCGTTCACCGAAGGGCCCCCCAAAGGGGCCTGGCACAGCAAAGCCGGGGATTGGGGACCCCCGAGCCCCAGCGCCGGACTCAAAGTCCCGCCCCGCCGCCACCCGGGCCGCTCCGGGCTCCGCAGGTCATTCAGGGCGGGAGAACCGCCAGGGCCCTCCAAGCCCCCCGCGACTTTGAAGGTCCCCCGCGCCAAAACGCTTGGGCCCACGCTCCCCCTCCCCAGCTCCCTCACCTTGGCCCGACCCTGTGCTCGCCTCACAACCTGCGGACTGGGCCTGCCGGCCTCCTGGGGGCTAACCCTAACCCTACCTCGGCCCCCAAGGGGCCCCTCCCAAGGAGCCTGGCGCCGCAACGCTGGGGATTGGGGACCCCCGAGGCCCAGCGCCGGACTCAAAGTCCCGCCCCGCTGCCACCCTGGCCGCTCCGGACTCCGCAGGTCATTCAGGGCGGGAGAACCACCAGGGCCCTCCAAGCCCCGGGCGACTTTGAAGGTCCCCCGCGCCAAAACGCTTGGGCCCACGCTCTAGCTCGCCGCCGCACTCACCTCGGCTCGCCGCACAACCGGCGGATAGGACCTACAAGCCTCCCTCCCATGGGGCCTGGCGCCGAAACACCAGGTATTGGGGACCCCCGAGCCCCATTCCTGGACTCACCTGCTGCCCCTCCACCACCCGGGCCGCAAGATCTATGGCCGGTCATTCAGGGCGGGAGAATGGGCAGGACCCTCACAGCCCTCAGCAATCTTCAAAGGCCTCCCACGACAAAACGCTTGGGCCCACGCTCCCCCTCCCCAGCTCCCTCACCTTGACCCGACCCTGTGCTCGCCTCACAACCTGCGGATCGGGCCTGCCGGCCTCCTGGTGGCTAACCCTAACCCTACCTGGGCCCCCAAGGGGCCCCTCCCAAGGAGCCTGGCGCCGCAACGCTGGGGATTGGGGACCCCCGAGGCCCAGCGCCAGACTCAAAGTCCCGCCCCGCTGCCACCCTGGCCACTCCGGGCTCCGCAGGTCATTCAGGGCGGGAGAACCACCAGGGCCCTCCAAGCCCCGGGCGACTTTGAAGGTCCACCGCGCCAAAACGCTTGGGCCCACGCTCTAACTCGCCGGCGCACTCACCTCGGCTCGCCGCTCAACCGGCAGATAGGACCTACAAGCCTCCCTTCCAAGGGGCATGGCGCCGCAACACCAGGGTTTGGGGACCCCCGAGCTCCATCCCTGGACTCACCTGCTGCCCCTCCACCACCCGGGCCGCAAGTGCTGTGGCCGGTCAGTCAGGGCGGGAGAATGGGCAGGACCCTCCCAGCCCTCAGCAATTTTCAAAGGCCGCCCAAGCCAAAACCCTTGGGCCCACGCTCCCCCTCACCAGCTCCCTCACCTCGGCCTGAACCTGCGCTCCTCGCACAACCTGCGGATCGGGCCTGCCGGCCACCTGGGGCTAACCCTAAACCTAGGTCGGACCCCAGGGCCCCTCCCAAGGTGACTGGCGCAGGAAAGCCAGGGATTGGGGACACAGAACCCAGGCGCCGGACTCACCCTTCTGCCCTGCCGCCACCCGGGTTGCTAGGGGCGCCGCCGGTCATTCAGGGCAGGAGAACGGGCAGGGCCCTCCAAGCCCCGGCGACCATCGAAGGACCCCACGACAAAACGCTTGGTCCCACGCTCCCGCTCGCCAGCGCTCTCACCTCGGCCCGCCCCTCCGCTGGCCGCACAGCCGACGGATCGGTCCTGCCGGCCTCCTGGGGGCTAAACCTAACCCTACCTCGTTCCCCAAAGGGCCCCCCAAAGGGGCCTGGCACAGCAAAGCCGGGAATTGGGGACCCCCGAGCCCCAGCGCCGGACTCAAAGTCCCGCCCCGCCGCCAACCGGGCCGCTCCGGGCTCCGCAGGTCATTCAGGGCGGGAGAACCGCCAGGGCCCTCCAAGCCCCCGGCGACTTTGAAGGTCCCCCACGCCATAACGCTTGGGCCCACGCTCCCCCTCCCCAGCTCCCTCACCTTGGCCTGACCCTGTGCTCGCCTCACAACCTGTGGATCGGGCCTGCCGGCCTCCTGGGGGCTAACCCTAACCCTACCTAGGCCCCCATGGGGCCCCTCCCAAGGAGCCTGGCGCCGCAACCCTGGGGATTGGGGACCCCCGAGGCCCAGCGCCGGACTCAAAGTCCCGCCCCGCTGCCACCCTGGACGCTCCGGGCTCCGCAGGTCATTCAGGGCGGGAGAACCACCAGGGCCCTCCAAGCCCCGGGCGACTTTGAAGGACCCCCGCGCCAAAATGCTTGGGCCCACGCTCTAGCTCGCCGCCGCACTCACCTCGGCTCGCCGCACAACCGGCGGATAGGACCTACAAGCCTCCCTCCCATGGGGCCTGGCGCCGAAACACCAGGTATTGGGGACCCCCGAGCCCCATTCCTGGACTCACCTGCTGCCCCTCCACCACCCGGGCCGCAAGTTCTATGGCCGGTCATTCAGGGCGGGAGAATGGGCAGGACCCTCCCAGCCCTCAGCAATCTTCAAAGGCCTCCCACGACAAAACGCTTGGGCCCACGCTCCCCCTCCCCAGCTCCCTCACATTGGCCTGACCCTGTGCTCGCCTCACAAACTGCGGATCGGGCCGGCAGGCCTCCTGGGGTCTAACCCTAACCCTATGTCGGCCCCCAAGGGGTCCCTCCCAAGGTGACTGGCGCAGGAAAGCCAGGGATTGGGGACACAGAGCCCAGGCGCCGGACTCACCCTGCTGCCCTGCCGCCACCCGGGTCGCTAGGGGCGCCGCCGGTCATTCAGGGCAGGAGAACGGGCAGGGCCCTCCAAGCCCAGGCGAACATCGAAGGACCCCACGACAAAACGCTTGGTCCCACGCTCCCGTTCGCCAGCGCTCTCACATCGGCCCGCCCCTCCGCTGGCCGCACAGCCGACGGATCGGTCGTGCCGGCCTCCTGGGGGCTAAACCTAACCCTATCTCGTTCCCCGAAGGGCCCCCCCAAGGGGCCTGGCACAGCAAAGCCGGGGATTGGGGACCCCCGAGCCCCATCCCTGGACTCACCTGCTGCCCCTCCACCACCCGGGCGCAAGTGCTGTGGCCGGTCATTCAGGGCGGGAGAATGGGCAGGACCCTCCCAGCCCTCAGCAATCTTCAAAGGCTTCCCACGCCAAAACGCTTGGGCCCACGCTCCCCCTCCCCAGCTCCCTCACCTGGGCCTGAACCTGAGCTCGCCGCACAACCTGCGGATCGGGCCTGCCGGCCTCCTGGGGGCTAACCCTAACCCTAGGTAGGCCCTTGAGGGACCCCTCCCAAGCAGCCTGGCGCCGCAACGCTGGGGATTGGGGATCCCCGAGGCCCAGCGCCGGACTCAAAGTCCCGCCCCGCCGCCAAACGGGCCGCTCCGGGCTCCGCAGGATATTCAGGGAGGGAGAACCGCCAGGCCCCTCCAAGCCCCCGGCGACTTTCGAAGGTCCCCCGCGCCAAAACGCTTGGGCCCACGCTCTAGCTCCACAGCGCTCTCACCTCGGCCCGCCCCTCTGCTGGCCGCACAGCCGACGGATCGGTCCTGCCGGCCTCCTGGGGGCTAAACCTAACCCTATCTCGTTCCCCGAAGGGCCCCCCCAAAGGGGCCTGGCACAGCAAAGCCGGGGATTGGGGACCCCCGAGCCCCAGTACCGGACTCACCTTCCCGCCCCGCCACCAACCATGCCGCTAGGGTCACTGCCGGTTATTGAGGGCGGGAGAACAGGCAGGGCCCTCCCAGACCCTGGCAACATTCGAATTCCCCCTGCGCCAAAATGCTTGGGCCCACGCTCCCCCTCCCCAGCTCCCTCACCTTGGACCGACCCTAAGCTCACCGCACAACCTGCGGATCAGGCCTGCCGCCCTCCTGGGGGCTAACCCTAACCCTAGGTCGGCCCCCAAGGGGCCCCTCCCAAGGAGCCTGGCGCAGCAATGCTGGGGATTGGGAACCCCCAAGGCCCAGCGCCGGACTCAACGTCCCGCCCCGCTGCCACCGGGGCCGCTCCGGGCTCCGCAGGACATTCAGGGCGGGAGAACGAACGGGCAGGGCCCTCCAAGTCCCCGGCGACTTTCGAAAGTCCCCCGCGAAAAAAACCCTTGGGCCCACGCTCTAGCTCGCCGGCGCACTCACCTCGGCTTGCCGCACACCCGGCGGATAGGACCTACAAGCCTCCCTCCCAAGGGGCCTGGCGCTGCAACACCAGGGATTGGGGACCTCCGAGGCCCATCCCTGGACTCACCGGCTGCCCCACCACCACCCGGGCTGCAAGTGCTTTGGCCAGTCATTCAGAGCGGGAGAATGGGCAGGACCCTCCCAGCATTCAGCAATCTCCAAAGGCCTCCCACGCCAAAACGCTTGGGCACACGCTCCCGCTCACCAGCGCCCTCACCTCGACCTGCCCCTCAGTTCTCTGCACAGCCTGCGGATCAGGCCTGCCGGCCTCCTGAGGCCTAACCCTATCCCTAGGTCGGCCCCCCAGGGGCCGCTCCCAAGGGGCCTGGTGCCAAAAGGCCGGGGATTGAGTCCCCCGAACCGCCGCGCCGGACTCTCCCTGCGGCACCGCCGCCCACTGGGCCCCTAGGGGCGACTCCGGTCATTCAGGGCGGGAGAACGCGCAGGGTTCTCCTAGCCTCCAGCGACATTCGAAGGCCTCCCGAGGCAAAACGCTTGGGGCCACGCTCCAGCTCGCCAGCGCTCTCACCTTGGCCCGCCCCTCCGCTGGCCGCACAGCCGACGGATCAGTCCTGCCGGCCTCCTGGGGGCTAAACCTAACCCTATCTCGTTCCCCGAAGGGCCCCCCCAAGGGGCCTGGCACAGCAAAGCCGGGGATTGGGTTCCCCCGAGCCCCAGCGCCGGACTCACCTTCCCTCCCCGCCGCCAACCCTGCCTCTAGGGTCACTGCCGGTCATTCAGGGCGGGAGAACGAATGGGCAGGGCCCTCCAAGTCCCTGGCGACTTTCGAAGGTCCCCCGCGCAAAAACCCTTGGGCCCACGCTCTAGCTCGCCGGCGCACTCACCTCGGCTCGCCACACAACCGGCAGATAGGAAGTACAAGCCTCCCTCCCAAGGGGCCTGGCGCCGCAACACCAGGGATTGGGGACCCCCGAGGCCCATACCTGGACTCACCTGCTGCCCCTCCACCACCCGGGCCGCAAGTGCTGTGGCCGGTCATTCAGGGCGGGAGAATGGACAGGACCCTCCCAGCCCGCAGCAATCTTCAAGGCCTCCCAAGCCAAAATGCTTGGGCCCACGCTCCCCCTCCCCAGCTCCCTCACCTTGGCCCGACCCTGCGCTCGCCGCACAACCTGCGGATCGGGCCTGCCGGCCTCCTGGGGGCTAACCCTAACCCTACCTGGGCCCCCAAGGGGCCCCTCCCAAGGAGCCTGGCGCCGCAACGCTGGGGATTGGGCACCCCCGAGGCCCAGCGCCAGACTCAAAGTCCCGCCCCGCTGCCACCCTGGCCACTCCGGGCTCCGCAGGTCATTCAGGGCGGGAGAACCACCAGGGCCCTCCAAGCCCCGGGCGACTTTGAAGGTCCCCCGCGCCAAAACGCTTGGGCCCACGCTCTAACTCGCCAGCGCACTCACCTCGGCTCGCCGCTCAACCGGCAGATAGGACCTACAAGCCTCCCTCCCAAGGGGCATGGCGCCGCAACACCAGGGTTTGGGGACCCCCGAGCTCCATCCCTGGACTCACCTGCTGCCCCTCCACCACCCGGGCCGCAAGTGCTGTGGCCGGTCAGTCAGGGCGGGAGAATGGGCAGGACCCTCCCAGCCCTCAGCAATTTTCAAAGGCCGCCCAAGCCAAAACCCTTGGGCCCACGCTCCCCCTCACCAGCTCCCTCACCTCGGCCTGAACCTGCGCTCCTCGCACAACCTGCGGATCGGGCCTGCCGGCCACCTGGGGCTAACCCTAAACCTAGGTCGGACCCCAGGGCCCCTCCCAAGGTGACTGGCGCAGGAAAGCCAGGGATTGGGGACACAGAACCCAGGCGCCGGACTCACCCTGCTGCCCTGCCGCCACCCGGGTTGCTAGGGGCGCCGCCGGTCATTCAGGGCAGGAGAACGGGCAGGGCCCTCCAAGCCCCGGCGACCATCGAAGGACCCCACGACAAAACGCTTGGTCCCACGCTCCCGCTCGCCAGCGCTCTCACCTCGGCCCGCCCCTCCGCTGGCCGCACAGGCTACGGATCGGTCCTGCCGGCCTCCTGGGGGCTAAACCTAACCCTACCTCGTTCCCCAAAGGGCCCCCCAAAGGGGCCTGGCACAGCAAAGCCGGGAATTGGGGACCCCCGAGCCCCAGCGCCGGACTCAAAGTCCCGCCCCGCCGCCAACCGGGCCGCTCCGGGCTCCGCAGGTCATTCAGGGCGGGAGAACCGCCAGGGCCCTCCAAGCCCCCGGCGACTTTGAAGGTCCCCCACGCCATAACGCTTGGGCCCACGCTCCCCCTCCCCAGCTCCCTCACCTTGGCCTGACCCTGTGCTCGCCTCACAACCTGCGGATCGGGCCTGCCGGCCTCCTGGGGGCTAACCCTAACCCTTCCTGGGCCCCCAAGGGGCCCCTCCCAAGGAGCCTGGCGCCGCAACGCTGGGGATTGGGGACCCCCGAGGCCCAGCGCCAGACTCAAAGTCCCGCCCCGCTGCCACCCTGGCCGCTCCGGGCTCCGCAGGTCATTCAGGGCGGGAGAACCACCAGGGCCCTCCAAGCCCTGGGCGACTTTGAAGGTCCACCGCGCCAAAACGCTTGGGCCCACGCTCTAACTCGCCGGCGCACGCACCTCGGCTCGCCGCTCAACCGGCAGATAGGACCTACAAGCCTCCCTCCCAAGGGGCATGGCGCCGCAACACCAGGGATTGGTGACCCCCGAGCCCCATCCCTGGACTCACCTGCTGCCCCTCCACCACCCCGGCCGCAAGTGCTGTGGCCGGTCATTCAGGGCGGGAGAATGGGTAGGACCCTCCCAGCCCTCAGCAATCTTCAAAGGCCTCCCACGCCAAAACGCTTGGGCCACGCTCCCCTCCCCAGCTCCCTCACCTCCGCCCGACTCTGCGCTCGCCGAACAACCTGCGGATCGGGCCTGCCGGCCTCCTGGGGCTAACCCTAACACTACCTCGGCCCCCAAGGGGCCCCTCCCAAGGTGACTGGCGCAGGAAAGCCAGGGATTGGGGACACAGAACCCAGGCGCCGGACTCACCCTGCTGCCCTGTCGCCACCCGGGTCGCTAGGGCGCCGCCGGTCATTCAGGGCAGGAGAACGGGCAGGGCCCTCCAAGCCCCGGGAACATCGAAGGACCCCACGACAGAACGCTTGGTCCCACGCTCCCGCTCGCCAGCGCTCTCACCTCGGCCCGCCCCTCCGCTGGCCGCACAGCCGACGGATCGGTCCTGCCGGCCTCCTGGGGGTTAAACCTAACCCTATCTCGTTCCCCGAAGGGCCCCCCAAGGGGCCTGGCACAGCAAAGCCGGGGATTGGGGACCCCCTAGCCCCAGCGCCGGACTCACCTTCCCGCCCCGCCGCCAACCGTGCCAGTAGGGTCACTGCCGGTCATTCAGGGCGGGAGATCGAACGGGCAGGGCCCTCCAAGTCCCCGGCGACTTTCAAAGGTCCCCCGCGCAAAAACCCTTGGGCCCACGCTCTAGCTCGCCGGCGCACTCACCTCGGCTCGCCACACAACCGGCGGATAGGAAGTACAAGCCTCCCTCCCAAGGGGCCTGGCGCCGCAACACCAGGGTTTGGGGACCCCCGAGGCCCATACCTGGACTCACCTGCTGCCCCTCCACCACCCGGGGTGCAAGTGCTGTGACCGGTCATTCAGGGCGGGAGAATGGACAGGACCCTCCCAGCCCGCAGCAATCTTCAAAGGCCTCCCAAGCCAAAATGCTTGGGCCCACGCTCCCCCTCCCCAGCTCCCTCACCTTGGCCCGACCCTGCGCTCGCCGCACAACCTGCGGATCGGGCCTGCCGGCCTCCTGGGGGCTAACCCTAACCCTAGGTAGGCCCTTGAGGGGCCCCTCCCAAGCAGCCTGGCGCCGCAACGCTGGGGATTGGGGACCCCCGAGGCCCAGCGCCGGACTCAAAGTCCCGCCCCGCCGCCAAACGGGCCGCTCCGGGCTCCGCAGGATATTCAGGGAGGGAGAACCGCCAGGCCCCTCCAAGCCCCCGGCGACTTTCGAAGGTCCCCCGCGCAAAAACGCTTGGGCCCACGCTCTAGCTCGCCAGCGCACTCACCTCGGCTCGCCGCACACCCGGCGGATAGGGCCTGCAAGCGTCCCTCCCAAGGGGCCTGGCGCTGCAACACCAGGGATTGGGGACCCCCGAGCCCCATCCCTGGACTCACCTGCTGCCCCTCCACCACCCGGGCCGCAAGTGCTGTGGCCGGTCATTCAGGGCGGGAGAATGGGCAGGACCCTCCCAGCCCTCAGCAATCTTCAAAGGCCTCCCACGCCAAAACGCTTGGGCCCATGCTCCTCCTCCACAGCTCCCTCACCTCCGCCCGACCCTGCACTCGCTGCACAACCTGCGGATCGGGCCTGCCGGCCTCCTGGGGGCTAAACCTAACGCTACGTCGGCCCCCGAGGGGCCCCTCCCAAGGTGACTGGCGCAGGAAAGCCAGGGATTGGGGACACAGAACCCAGGCGCCTGACTCACCCTGCTGCCCTGCCGCCACCCGGGTCGCTAGGGGCGCCGCCGGTCATTCAGGGCAGGAGAACGGGCAGGGCCCTCCAAGCCCCGGCGACCATCGAAGGACCCCACGACAAAACGTTTGGTCCCACGCTCCCGTTCGCCAGCGCTCTCACCTCGGCCCGCCCCCCGCTGGCCGCACAGCCGACGGATCGGTCCTGCCGGCCTCCTGGGGGCTAAACCTAACCCTATCTCGTTCCCCGAGGGGCCCCCCCAAGCGGCCTGGCACAGCAAAGCCGGGGATTGGGGACCCCCGAGCCCCAACGCCGGACTCAAAGTCCCGCCCCGCCGCCACCCGGGCCGCTCCGGGCTCTGCAGGTCATTCAGGGCGGGAGAACGAACGGGCAGGGCCCTACAAGTTCCCGGCGACTTTCGAAAGTCCCCCGCGCAAAAACCCTTGGGCCCACGCTCTAGCTCGCCGGCGCACTCACCTCGGCTCGCCACACAACCGGCGGATAGGACCTACAAGCCTCCCTCCCAAGGGGCCTGGCGCCGCAACACCAGGGATTGGGGACCCCCGAGCCCCATCCCTGGACTCACCTGCTGCCCCTCCACCACCCGGGCGCAAGTGCTGTGGCCGGTCATTCAGGGCGGGAGAATGGGCAGGACCCTCCCAGCCCTCAGCAATCTTCAAAGGCTTCCCACGCCAAAACGCTTGGGCCCACGCTCCCCCTCCCCAGCTCCCTCACCTCGGCCTGAACCTGTGCTCCTCGCACAACCTGCGGATCGGCCCTGCCGGCCTCCTGGGGGCTAACCCTAACCCTACGTTGGCCCCCAAGGGGCCCCTCCCAAGGTGACTGGCGCAGGAAAGCCAGGGATTGGGGACACAGAGCCCAGGCGCCGGACTCACCCTGCTGTCCCGCCGCCACCCGGGTCGCTAGGGGCGCCGCCGGTCATTCAGGGCAGGAGAACGGGCAGGGCCCTCCAAGCCCCGGCGAACATCGAAGGACCCCACGACAAAACGCTTGGTCCCACGCTCCCGTTCGCCAGCGCTCTCACCTCGGCCCGCCCCTCCGCTGGCCGCACAGCCGACGGATCGGTCCTGCCGGCCTCCTGGCGTCTAAACCTAACCCTATCTCGTTCCCCGAAGGGCCCCCCCAAGGGGCCTGGCACAGCAAAGCCGGGGATTGGGGACCCCCGAGCCCCAGCGCCGGACTCACCTTCCCGCCCCGCCGCCAACCGTGCCGCTAGGGTCACTGCCGGTCATTGAGGGCGGGAGAACAGGCAGGGCCCTGCCAGACCCCGGCAACCTTCGAAGGCCTCCCGCGCCAAAACGCTTGGGCACACGCTCCCGCTCACCAGCGCCCTCACCTCGACCTGCCCCTCCGCTCTCCGCACAGCCTGCGGATCAGGCCTGCCGGCCTCCTGAGGCCTAACCCTATCCCTAGGTCGGCCCCCAAGGGGCCGCTCCCAAGGGGAATGGTGCCAAAAGGCCTGGGATTGGGTCCCCCGAACCGCCGCGCCGGACTCTTCCTGCGGGACCGCCGCCAACTGGGCCCCTAGGGGCGACTCCGGTCATTCAGGGCGGGAGAACGCACAGGGCTCTCCGAGCCTCCAGCGACATTCGAAGGCCCCCCGAGGCAAAACGCTTGGGCCCACGCTCCCCCTCGCCAGCGCCCTCACCTTGGCCTTCCCCTCCGCTCGCCAAACAATGGGCGAATCGGGCCTGCCGGCCACCTGGGGCTAACCCTAAACCTAGGTCGGACCCCAGGGCCCCTCCCAAGGTGACTGGCGCAGGAAAGCCAGGGATTGGGGACACAGAACCCAGGCGCCGGACTCACCCTGCTGCCCTGCCGCCACGGGGGTTGCTAGGGGCGCCGCTGGTCATTCAGGGCAGGAGAACGGGCAGGGCCCTCCAAGACCCGGCGACCATCGAAGGACCCCACGACAAAACGCTTGGTCCCACGCTCCCGCTCGCCAGCGCTCTCACCTCGGCCTGCCCCTCCGCTGGCCGCACAGCCGACGGATCGGTCCTGCCGGCCTCCTGGGGGCTAAACCTAACCCTATCTCGTTCACCGAAGGGCCCCCCAAAGGGGCCTGGCACAGCAAAGCCGGGGATTGGGGACCCCCGAGCCCCAGCGCCGGACTCAAAGTCCCGCCCCGCCGCCACCAGGGCCGCTCCGGGCTCCGCAGGTCATTCAGGGCGGGAGAACCGCCAGGGCCCTCCAAGCCCCCCGCGACTTTGAAGGTCCCCCGCGCCAAAACGCTTGGGCCCACGCTCCCCCTCCCCAGCTCCCTCACCTTGGCCTGACCCTGTGCTCGCCTCACAACCTGCGGACTGGGCCTGCCGGCCTCCTGGGGGCTAACCCTAACCCTACCTCGGCCCCCAAGGGGCCCCTCCCAAGGAGCCTGGCGCCGCAACGCTGGGGATTGGGGACCCCCGAGGCCCAGCGCCGGACTCAAAGTCCCGCCCCGCTGCCACCCTCGCCGCTCCGGGCTCCGCAGGTCATTCAGGGCGGGAGAACCACCAGGGCCCTCCAAGCCCCGGGCGACTTTGAAGGTCCCCCGCGCCAAAACGCTTGGGCCCACGCTCTAGCTCGCAGCCGCACTCACCTCGGCTCGCCGCACAACCGGCGGATAGGACCTACAAGCCTCCCTCCCATGGGGCCTGGCGCCGAAACACCAGGTATTGGGGACCCCCGAGCCCCATTCCTGGACTCACCTGCTGCCCCTCCACCACCCGGGCCGCAAGATCTATGGCCGGTCATTCAGGGCGGGAGAATGGGCAGGACCCTCCCAGCCCTCAGCAATCTTCAAAGGCCTCCCACGACAAAACGCTTGGGCCCACGCTCCCCCTCCCCAGCTCCCTCACCTTGACCCGACCCTGTGCTCGCCTCACAACCTGCGGATCGGGCCTGCCGGCCTCCTGGGGGCTAACCCTAACCCTACCTGGGCCCCCCAGGGGCCCCTCCCAAGGAGCCTGGCGCCGCAACGCTGGGGATTGGGGACCCCCGAGGCCCAGCGCCAGACTCAAAGTCCCGCCCCGCTGCCACCCTGGCCACTCCGGGCTCCGCAGGTCATTCAGGGCGGGAGAACCACCAGGGCCCTCCAAGCCCCCGGCGACTTTCGAACGTCCCCCGCGCCAAAACGCTTGGGCCCACGCTCTAGCTCCACAGCGCTCTCACCTCGGCCCGCCCCTCCGCTGGCCGCACAGCCGACGGATCGGTCCTGCCGGCCTCCTGGGGGCTAAACCTAACCCTATCTCGTTCCCCGAAGGGCCCCCCCAAAGGGGCCTGGCACAGCAAAGCCGGGGATTGGGGACCCCCGAGCCCCAGCACCGGACTCACCTTCCCGCCCCGCCACCAACCGTGCCACTAGGGTCATTGCCGGTTATTGAGGGCGGGAGAACAGGCAGGGCCCTCCCAGACCCTGGCAACATTCGAATTCCCCCTGCGCCAAAATGCTTGGGCCCACGCTCCCCCTCCCCAGCTCCCTCACCTTGGACCGACCCTGTGCTCACCGCACAACCTGCGGATCGGGCCTGCCGCCCTCCTGGGGGCTAACCCTAACCCTAGGTCGGCCCCCAAGGGGCCCCTCCCAAGGAGCCTGGCGCCGCAACGCTGGGGATTGGGGACCCCCGAGCCCCAGCGCCGGACTCACCTTCCAGCCCCGCCAGCAAACGTGCCGCTAGGTTCACTGCTGGTCATTGAGGGCGGGAGAACAGGCAGGGCCCTCCCAGACCCCAGCAACCTCCAAAGGCCTCCGGCGCCAAATCGCTTGGGCCTATGCTCCCACTAAGCAGCGCCCTTACCTTGGCCCGCCCCTCGGCTCACCACACAGCTGGCGGATTGGGCTTGCCGGCCTTCTGAGGGCTAACCCTAACCCTAGGTAGGCCCTTGAGGGGCCCCTCCCAAGCAGCCTGGCGCTGCAACGCTGGGGATTGGGGACCCCCGAGGCCCAGCGCCGGACTCAAAGTCCCGCCCCGCCGCCAAACGGGCCGCTCCGGGCTCCGCAGGATATTCAGGGAGGGAGAACCGCCAGGCCCCTCCAAGCCCCCGGCGACTTTCGAAGGTCCCCCGCGCCAAAACGCTTGGGCCCACGCTCTAGCTCGCCAGCGCACTCACCTCGGCTCGCCGCACACCCGGCGGATAGGGCCTGCAAGCGTCCCTCCCAAGGGGCCTGGCGCTGCAACACCAGGGATTGGGGACCCCCGAGCCCCATCCCTGGACTCACCTGCTGCCCCTCCACCACCCGGGCCGCAAGTGCTGTGGCCGGTCATTCAGGGCGGGAGAATGGGCAGGACCCTCCCAGCCCTCAGCAATCTTCAAAGGCCTCCCACGCCAAAACGCTTGGGCCCATGCTCCTCCTCCACAGCTCCCTCACCTCCGCCCGACCCTGCACTCGCTGCACAACCTGCGGATCGGGCCTGCCGGCCTCCTGGGGGCTAACCCTAACGCTACGTCGGCCCCCGAGGGGCCCCTCCCAAGGTGACTGGCGCAGGAAAGCCAGGGATTGGGGACACAGAACCCAGGCGCCTGACTCACCCTGCTGCCCTGCCGCCACCCGGGTCGCTAGGGGCACCGCCGGTCATTCAGGGCAGGAGAACGGGCAGGGCCCTCCAAGCCCCGGCGACCATCGAAGGACCCCACGACAAAACGCTTGGTCCCACGCTCCCGTTCGCCAGCGCTCTCACCTCGGCCCGCCCCTCCGCTGGCCGCACAGCCGACGGATCGGTCCTGCCGGCCTCCTGGGGGCTAAACCTAACCCTATCTCGTTCCCCGAGGGGCCCCCCCAAGGGGCCTGGCACAGCAAAGCCGGGGATTGGGGACCCCCGAGCCCCAGCGCCGGACTCACCTTCCCGCCCCGCCGCCAACCGTGCCGCTAGGGTCACTGCCGGTCATTGAGGGCGGGAGAACAGGCAGGGCCCTGCCAGACCCCGGCAACCTTCGAAGGCCTCCCGCGCCAAAACGCTTGGGCACACGCTCCCGCTCACCAGCGCCCTCACCTCGACCTGCCCCTCCGCTCTCCGCACAGCCTGCGGATCAGGCCTGCCGGCCTCCTGAGGCCTAACCCTATCCCTAGGTCGGCCCCCAAGGGGCCGCTCCCAAGGGGAATGGTGCCAAAAGGCCTGGGATTGGGTCCCCCGAACCGCCGCGCCGGACTCTTCCTGCGGGACCGCCGCCAACTGGGCCCCTAGGGGCGACTCCGGTCATTCAGGGCGGGAGAACGCACAGGGCTCTCCGAGCCTCCAGCGACATTCGAAGGCCCCCCGAGGCAAAACGCTTGGGCCCACGCTCCCCCTCGCCAGCGCCCTCACCTTGGCCTTCCCCTCCGCTCTCCAAACAATGGGCGAATCGGGCCTCCCGGCCACCTGGGGCTAACCCTAAACCTAGGTCGGACCCCAGGGCCCCTCCCAAGGTGACTGGCGCAGGAAAGCCAGGGATTGGGGACACAGAACCCAGGCGCCGGACTCACCCTGCTGCCCTGCCGCCACCCGGGTTGCTAGGGGCGCCGCTGGTCATTCAGGGCAGGAGAACGGGCAGGGCCCTCCAAGACCCGGCGACCATCGAAGGACCCCACGACAAAACGCTTGGTCCCACGCTCCCGCTCGCCAGCGCTCTCACCTCGGCCCGCCCCTCCGCTGGCCGCACAGCCGACGGATCGGTCCTGCCGGCCTCCTGGGGGCTAAACCTAACCCTATCTCGTTCACCGAAGGGCCCCCCAAAGGGGCCTGGCACAGCAAAGCCGGGGATTGGGGACCCCCGAGCCCCAGCGCCGGACTCAAAGTCCCGCCCCGCCGCCACCCGGGCCGCTCCGGGCTCCGCAGGTCATTCAGGGCGGGAGAACCGCCAGGGCCCTCCAAGCCCCCCGCGACTTTGAAGGTCCCCCGCGCCAAAACGCTTGGGCCCACGCTCCCCCTCCCCAGCTCCCTCACCTTAGCCCGACCCTGTGCTCGCCTCACAACCTGCGGACTGGGCATGCCGGCCTCCTGGGGGCTAACCCTAACCCTACCTAGGCCCCCAAGGGGCCCCTCCCAAGGAGCCTGGCGCCGCAACGCTGGGGATTGGGGACCCCCGAGGCCCAGCGCCGGACTCAAAGTCCCGCCCCGCTGCCACCCTGGACGCTCCGGGCTCCGCAGGTCATTCAGGGCGGGAGAACCACCAGGGCCCTCCAAGCCCCGGGCGACTTTGAAGGTCCCCCGCGCCAAAACGCTTGGGCCCACGCTCTAGCTCGCAGCCGCACTCACCTCGGCTCGCCGCACAACCGGCGGATAGGACCTACAAGCCTCCCTCCCATGGGGCCTGGCGCCGAAACACTAGGTATTGGGGACCCCCGAGCCCCATTCCTGGACTCACCTGCTGCCCCTCCACCACCCGGGCCGCAAGATCTATGGCCGGTCATTCAGGGCGGGAGAATGGGCAGGACCCTCCCAGCCCTCAGCAATCTTCAAAGGCCTCCCACGACAAAACGCTTGGGCCCACGCTCCCCCTCCCCAGCTCCCTCACCTTGACCCGACCCTGTGCTCGCCTCACAACCTGCGGATCGGGCCTGCCGGCCTCCTGGTGGCTAACCCTAACCCTACCTGGGCCCGCCAGGGGCCCCTCCCAAGGAGCCTGGCGCCGCAACGCTGGGGATTGGGGACCCCCGAGGCCCAGCGCCAGACTCAAAGTCCCGCCCCGCTGCCACCCTGGCCACTCCGGGCTCCGCAGGTCATTCAGGGCGGGAGAACCACCAGGGCCCTCCAAGCCCCCGGCGACTTTCGAACGTCCCCCGCGCCAAAACGCTTGGGCCCACGCTCTAGCTCCACAGCGCTCTCACCTCGGCCCGCCCCTCCGCTGGCCGCACAGCCGACGGATCGGTCCTGCCGGCCTCCTGGGGGCTAAACCTAACCCTATCTCGTTCCCCGAAGGGCCCCCCCAAAGGGGCCTGGCACAGCAAAGCCGGGGATTGGGGACCCCCGAGCCCCAGTACCGGACTCACCTTCCCGCCCCGCCACCAACCATGCCGCTAGGGTCACTGCCGGTTATTGAGGGCGGGAGAACAGGCAGGGCCCTCCCAGACCCTGGCAACATTCGAATTCCCCCTGTGCCAAAATGCTTGGGCGCACGCTCCCCCTCCCCAGCTCCCTCACCTTGGACCGACCCTAAGCTCACCGCACAACCTGCGGATCAGGCCTGCCGCCCTCCTGGGGGCTAACCCTAACCCTAGGTCGGCCCCCAAGGGGCCCCTCCCAAGGAGCATGGCGCAGCAATGCTGGGGATTGGGAACCCCCAAGGCCCAGCGCCGGACTCAACGTCCCGCCCCGCTGCCACCGGGGCCGCTCCGGGCTCCGCAGGACATTCAGGGCGGGAGAACGAACGGGCAGGGCCCTCCAAGTCCCCGGCGACTTTCGAAAGTCCCCCGCGAAAAAAACCCTTGGGCCCACGCTCTAGCTCGCCGGCGCACTCACCTCGGCTCGCCGCACACCCGGCGGATAGGACCTACAAGCCTCCCTCCCAAGGGGCCTGGCCCTGCAACACCAGGGATTGGGGACCTCCGAGGCCCATCCCTGGACTCACCGGCTGCCCAACACCACCCGGGCTGCAAGTGCTTTGGCCAGTCATTCAGAGCGGGAGAATGGGCAGGACCCTCCCAGCATTCAGCAATCTCCAAAGGCCTCCCACGCCAAAACGCTTGGGCACACGCTCCCGCTCACCAGCGCCCTCACCTCGACCTGCCCCTCAGTTCTCTGCACAGCCTGCGGATCAGGCCTGCCGGCCTCCTGAGGCCTAACCCTATCCCTAGGTCGGCCCCCCAGGGGCCGCTCCCAAGGGGCCTGGTGCCAAAAGGCCGGGGATTGAGTCCCCCGAACCGCCGCGCCGGACTCTCCCTGCGGCACCGCCGCCCACTGGGCCCCTAGGGGCGACTCCGGTCATTCAGGGCAGGACAACGGGCAGGGCCCTCCAAGCCCCGGCGAGCTTCGAAGGACCCCACGGCAAAACGCTTGGTCCCACGCTCCCGCTCGCCACCGCTCTCACCTCGGCCCGCCCCTCCGCTAGCCGCACAGCCGACGGATCAGTCCTGCCGGCCTCCTGGGGGCTAAACCTAACCCTATCTCGTTCCCCGAAGGGCCCCCCTAAGGGGCCTGGCATAGCAAAGCCGGGGATTGGGGACCCCCGAGCCCCAGCGCCGGACTCACCTTCCCGCCACGCCGCCAACCGTGCCGCTAGGGTCACTGCCGGTCATTGAGGGCGGGAGAACAGGCAGGGCCCTCCCAGACCCGGGCAACCTTCGAAGGCCTCCCGCGCCAAAACACTTGGGCCTACGCTCCCGCTAACCAGCACCCTTACCTTGGCCCGCCCCTCGGCTAAGCGCACAACTGGCGGATCGGGCTTGCGGGCCTTCTGGGGGCTAACCCTAACCCTAGGTCTGCCCTTGAGGGGCCCCTCGCAAGCAGCCTGGCGCCGCAACGCTGGGGATTGGGGACCCCCGAGGCCCAGCGCTGGACTCAAAGTCCCGCCCCGCCGCCACCCGGGCCGCTCCGGGCTCCGCAGGTCATTCAGGGCGGGAGAACCACCAGGGCCCTCCAAGCCCCCGGCGACTTTCGAAGGTCCCCCGCGCCAAAACGCTTGGGCTCACGCTCTAGCTCGCCAGCGCACTCACCTCGGCTCGCCGCACACCCGGCGGATAGGGCCTGCAAGCGTCCCTCCCAAGGGGCCTGGCGCTGCAACACCAGGGATTGGGGACACCCGAGGCCCATCCCTGGACTCACCTGCTCCCCCACCACCACCCAGGCTGCAAGTGCTGTGGCAGGTCATTCAGGGCGGGAGAATGGGCAGGACCCTCTCAGCCATCAGGAATCTTCAAAGGCCTCCCACCCCAAAACGCTTGGGCCCACGCTCCCCCTCCCCAGCTCCCTCACCTTGACCGGACCCTGCGCTCGCCACACAACCTGTGGATCGGGCCTGCCGGCCTCCTGGGGGCTAATCCTAACCCTACGTGGGCCCCCAAGGGGCCCCTCCCAAGGAGCCTGGCGCCACAACGCTGGGGATTGGGGACCCCAGAGGCCCAGCGCCGGACTCAATGTCCCGCCCCGCCGCCACCCGGGCCGCTACGGGCTCCGCAGGTCATTCAGGGCGGGAGAACAGGTAAGGCCCTCCCAGACCCCGGCAACCTTCGAAGGCCTCCGGAGCCAAAACGCTTGGGCACACGCTCCCGCTCACCAGCGCCCTCACCTCGACCTGCCCCGCTGCTCTCTGCACAGCCTGCGGATCAGGCCTGCTGGCCTCCTGAAGCCTAACCCTATCCCTAGGTCGTCCCCCGAGGGGCCGCTCCCAAGGGGCCTGGTGCCAAAAGGCCGGGGATTGGGTCCCCCGAACCGCCGCGCAGGACTCTCCCTGCGGCACCGCCGCCCACTGGGCCCCTAGGGGCGATTCCGGTCATTCAGGGCGGGAGAACGCACAGGGCTCTTAGAGCCTCCAGCGACATTGAAGGCCCCCCGAGGCAAACCGCTTGGGCCCACGCTCCCCCTCGCCAGCGCCCTCACCTCGGCCTTCCCCTTCGCTCGCCAAACAACGGGGGGATTGGGCCTGCCGGCCTCCTGGGGCTAACCCTAACCCTAGGTCTGCCCCCGAGGGCCCCTCACAAGGGTCCTGGCGCCACAGCGCCGGGGATTGGGGACCCCGAGCCCCAGCGCCAGACTCACCCTGCCGACCCGCCGCCACCCGTGCCGCTAGGAGCGCAGCCGGTCGTTCAAGACGGGAGAACAGGCAGGGCCCTATGAGCCCCCGGCAACATTCGAAGGCCCCCTGCGCCAAAACGCTTGGGCCCACGCTCCCCCTCCCCAGCTCCCTCACCTTGGCCCGACCCTGCGCTCCCCGCACAACCTGTGGATCGGGCCTGCCGGCCTCCTGGGGGCTAAACCTAACCCTCTGTCGGCCCCCAAGGGGCCCCTCCCAAGGAGCCTGGCGCCACAACGCTGGGGATTGGGGACCCCCGAGCCCCAGCGCCGGTCTCAAAGTCCCGCCCCGCCAAAAACGGGCCGCTACGGGCTCCACAGGTCATTCAGGGCGAGAGAACGAACGGGCAGGGCCCTCCAAGTCCCCGGCAACTTTCGAAGGTCCCCCGCGCCAAAACGCTTGGGCCCACGCTCTAGCTCGCCAGCGCACTCACCTCGGCTCGCCGCACACCCAGCGGATAGGGCCTGCAAGCGTCCCTCCCAAGAGGCCTGGCGCCGCAACACCAGGGATTGGTGACCCCCGAGCCCCATCCCTGGACTCACCTGCTGCCCCTCCACCACACGGGCCGCAAGTGCTGTGGCCAGTCATTCAGGGTGGGAGAATGGGCAGGACCCTCCCAGCCCTCAGCAATCTTCAAAGGCCTCCCACGCCAAAACGCTTGGGCCCACGCTCCCCCACCCCAGCTCCCTCACCTTGGCCCGACCCTGTGCTCGCCTCACAAACTGCGGATCGGGCCTGCCGGCCTCCTGGGGTCTAACCCTAACCCTATGTCGGCCCCCAAGGGGCCCCTCCCAAGTTGACTGGCGCAGGAAAGCCACGGATTGGGGACACAGAGCCCAGGCGCTGGTCTCACCGTGCTGCCCTGCTGCCACCCGGGTCGCTAGGGCGCCGCCGGTCATTCAGGGCAGGACAACAGGCAGGGCCCTCCAAGCCCCGGCGACCATCGAAGGACCCCACGACAAAACGCTTGGTCTCACGCTCCCGTTCGCCAGCGCTCTCACCTCGGCCCGCCTCTCCGCGGGCCGCACAGCCGACGGATCGGACCTGCCGGCCTCCTGGGTGCTAAACCTAACACTATCTCGTTCCCCCAAGGGCCGCCCCAAGGGGCCTGGCACAGCAAAGCCGGGGATTGGGGACCCCGGAGCCCCAGCGCCGGACTCACCTTCCCGCCCCGCCGCCAACCGTGCCGCTAGGGTCACTGCCGGTCATTGAGGGCGGGAGAACAGGCAGGGCCCTCCCAGACCCTGGCAACATTCGAAGGCCCCCTGCGCCAAAACGCTTGGGCCCACGCTCCCCCTCCCCAGCTCCCTCACCTTGGCCCGACCCTGCGCTCACCACACAACCTGCGGATCGGGCCTGCCGCCCTCCTGGGGGCTAAACCTAACCCTACCTCGGCCCCCAAGGGGCCCCTCCCAAGGAGCCTGGCGCAGCAACGCTGGGGATTGGTGACCGCCAAGACCCAGAGCCGGACTCAAAGTCCTGCCCCGCTGCCCCCCGGGCCGCTCCGGGCTCCGCAGGTCATTCAGGGAGGGAGAACCGCCAGGGCCCTCCAAGCCCCCGGCGACTTTCGAAGGTCCCCCGCGCCAAAACGCTTGGGCCCACGCTCTAGCTCGCCAGCGCACTCACCTCGGCTCGCGGCACACCCGGCGGATACGGCCTGCAAGCGTCCCTCCCAAGGGGCCTGGCGCTGCAACACCAGGGATTGGGGACCCCCGAGCTCCATCCCTGGACTCACCTGCTGCCCCTCCACCACCCGGGCCGCAAGTGCTGTGGCCGGTCATTCAGGGCGGGAGAATGGGCAGGACCCTCACAGCCCTCAGCAATCTTCAAAGGCCTCCCACGCCAAAACGCTTGGGCCCACGCTCCCCCTCCCCAGCTCCCTCACCTCGGCCTGAACCTGCACTCGCCGCACAACCTGCGGATCCGGCCTGCCTGCCTCCTGGGGCTAACCCTAACCCTATGTCGGCCCCCAAGGGGCCCCTCCCAAGGTGACTGCCGCAGGAAAGCCAAGGATTGGGGACACAGAGCCCAGGCGCCGGACTCACCCTGCTTCCCTGCCGCCACCCGGGTCGCTAGGGGCGCCGCCGGTCATTCAGGGCAGGACAACGGGCAGGGCCCTCCAAGCCCCGGCGAGCTTCGAAGGACCCCACGACAAAACGCTTGGTCCCACGCTCCAGCTCGCCAGCGCTCTCACCTCGGCCCGCCCCTCCGCTGGCCGCACAGCCGACGGATCGGTCCTGCCGGCCTCCTGGGGGCTAAACCTAACCCTATCTCGTTCCCCGAAGGGCCCCCCCAAGGGGCCTGGCACAGCAAAGCCAGGGATTGGGGACCCCCGAGCCCCAGCGCCGGACTCACCTTCCCGCCCCGCCGCCAACCGTGCCGCTAGGGTCACTGCCGGTCATTGAGGGCGGGAGAACAGGCAGGGCCCTCCCAGACCCCGGCAACCTTCGACGGCCTCCCGCGCCAAAACGCTTGGGCCTACGCTCCCGCTAACCAGCACCCTTACCTTGGCCCGCCCCTCGGCTAACCGCACAACTGGCGGAACGGGCTTGTGGGCCTTCTGGGGGCTAACCCTAACCCTAGGTCTGCCCTTGAGGGGCCCCTCGCAAGCAGCCTGGCGCTGCAACGCTGGGGATTGGGGACCCCCGAGGCCCAGCGCTGGACTCAAAGTCCCGCCCCGCCGCCACCCCGGGCCGCTCCGGGCTCCGCAGGTCATTCAGGGCGGGAGAACCGCCAGGGCCCTCCAAGCCCCCGGCGACTTTCGAAGGTCCCCCGCGCCAAAACGCTTGGGCCCACGCTCTAGCTCGCCAGCGCACTCACCTCGGCTCGCCGCACACCCGGCGGATAGGGCCTGCAAGCGTCCCTCCCAAGGGGCCTGGCGCTGCAACACCAGGGATTGGGGACCCCCGAGCCCCATCCCTGGACTCACCTGCTGCCCCTCCACCACCCGGGCCGCAAGTGCTGTGGCCGGTCATTCAGGGCGGGAGAATGGGCAGGACCCTCCCAGCCCTCAGCAATCTTCAAAGGCCTCCCACGCCAAAACGCTTGGGCCCATGCTCCTCCTCCACAGCTCCCTCACCTCCGCCCGACCCTGCACTCGCTGCACAACCTGCGGATCGGGCCTGCCGGCCTCCTGGGGGCTAACCCTAACGCTACATCGGCCCCCGAGGGGCCCCTCCCAAGGTGACTGGCGCAGGAAAGCCAGGGATTGGGGACACAGGGCCCAGGCGCCGGACTCACCCTGCTGCCCTGCCGCCACCCCGGGTCGCTAGGGGCGCCGACGGTCATTCAGGGCAGGAGAACGGGCAGGGCCCTCCAAGCCCCGGCGACCATCGAAGGACCCCACGACAAAACGCTTGGTCCCACGCTCCCGTTCGCCAGCGCTCTCACCTCGGCCCGCCCCTCCGCTGGCCGCACAGCCGACGGATCGGTCCTGCCGGCCTCCTGGGGGCTAAACCTAACCCTATCTCGTTCCCCGAGGGGCCGCCCCAAGCGGCCTGGCACAGCAAAGCCGGGGATTGGGGACCCCCGGGCCCCAACGCCGGACTCAAAGTCCCGCCCCGCCGCCACCCGGGCCGCTCCGGGCTCCGCAGGTCATTCAGGGCGGGAGAACGAACGGGCAGGGCCCTCCAAGTCCCCGGCGACTTTCGAAAGTCCCCCGCGCAAAAACCCTTGGGCCCACGCTCTAGCTCGCCGGCGCACTCACCTCGGCTCGCCACACAACCGGCGGATAGGACCTACAAGCCTCCCTCCCAAGGGGCCTGGCGCCGCAACACCAGGGATTGGGGACCCCGAGCCCCATCCCTGGACTCACCTGTTGCCCCTCCACCACCCGGGCGCAAGTGCTGTGGCCGGTCATTCAGGGCGGGAGAATGGGCAGGACCCTCCCAGCCCTCAGCAATTTTCAAAGGCCGCCCACGCCAAAACGCTTGGGCCCACGCTCCCCCTCACCAGCTCCCTCACCTCGGCCTCAACCTGCGCTCCTCGCACAACCTGCGGATCGGGCCTGCCGGCCTCCTGGGGCTAACCCTAACCCTACGTCGGCCCCCAAGGGGCCCCTCCCAAGGTGACTGGCGCAGGAAAGCCAGGGATTGGGGACACAGAACCCAGGCGCCGGACTCACCCTGCTGCCCTGCCGCCACCCGGGTCGCTAGGGGCGCCGCCGGTCATTCAGGGCAGGAGAACGGGCAGGGCCCTCCAAGCCCCGGGAACATCGAAGGACCCCACGACAAAACGCTTGGTCCCACGCTCCCGCTCGCCAGCGCTCTCACCTCGGCCCGCCCCTCCGCTGGCCGCACAGCCGACGGATCGGTCCTGCCGGCCTCCTGGGGGCTAAACCTAACCCTATCTCGTTCCCCGAAGGGCCCCCCAAGGGGCCTGGCACAGCAAAGCCGGGGATTGGGGACCCCCGAGCCCCAGCGCCGGACTCACCTTCCCGCCCCGCCGCCAACCGTGCCGCTAGGGTCACTGCCGGTCATTCAGGGCAGGAGAACGAACGGGCAGGGCCCTCCAAGTCCCCGGCGACTTTCGAAAGTCCCCCGCGCAAAAACCCTTGGGCCCACGCTCTAGCTCGCCGGCGCACTCACCTCGGCTCGCCACACAACCGGCGGATAGGACCTACAAGCCTCCCTCCCAAGGGGCCTGGCGCCGCAACACCAGGGATTGGGGACCCCCGAGCCCCATCCCTGGACTCACCTGCTGCCCCTCCACCACCCGGGCGCAAGTGCTGTGGCCGGTCATTCAGGGCGGGAGAATGGGCAGGACCCTCCCAGCCCGCAGCAATCTTCAAAGGCCGCCCACGCCAAAACGCTTGGGCCCACGCTCCCCCTCACCAGCTCCCTCACCTTGGCCTGAACCTGCGCTTCTCGCACAGCCTACTGATCGGTCCTGCCGGCCTCCTGGGGGCTAAACCTAATCCTATCTCGTTCCCCGAAGGGCCCCCCAAAGGGGCCTGGCACAGCAAAGCCGGGGATTGGGGAACCCCGAGCCCCAGCGCCGGACTCAAAGTCCCGCCCCGCAGCCGCCCGGGCCGCTCCGGGCTCCGCAGGTCATTCAGGGCGGGAGAACCGCCAGGGCCCTCCAAGCCCCCGGCGACTTTGAAGGTCCCCCGCGCCAAAACCCCTGGGCCCACGCTCTAGCTCGCCGGCGCACTCACCTCGGCTCGCCACACAACCGGCGGATAGGAAGTACAAGCATCCCTCCCAAGGGGCCTCGCGCCGCAACACCAGGGATTGGGGACCCCCGAGGCCCATACCTGGACTCACCTGCTGCCCCTCCACCACCCGGGCCGCAAGTGCTGTGGCCGGTCATTCAGGGCGGGAGAATGGACAGGACCCTCCCAGCCCGCAGCAATCTTCAAAGGCCTCCCAAGCCAAAATGCTTGGGCCCACGCTCCCCCTCCCCAGCTCCCTCACCTTGGCCTGACCCTGCGCTCGCCGCACAACCTGCGGATCGGGCCTGCCGGCCTCCTGGGGGCTAAACCTAACCCTAGGTAGGCCCTTGAGGGGCCCCTCCCAAGCAGCCTGGCGCCGCAACGCTGGGGATTGGGGACCCCCGAGGCCCAGCGCCGGACTCAAAGTCCCGCCCCGCCGCCAAACGGGCCGCTCCGGGCTCCGCAGGATATTCAGGGAGGGAGAACCGCCAGGCCCCTCCAAGCCCCCGGCGACTTTCGAAGGTCCCCCGCGCCAAAACGCTTGGGCCCACGCTCTAGCTCGCCAGCGCACTCACCTCGGCTCGCCGCACACCCTGCGGATAGGGCCTGCAAGCGTCCCTCCCAAGGGGCCTGGCGCTGCAACACCAGGGATTGGGGACCCCCGAGCCCCATCCCTGGACTCACCTGCTGCCCCTCCACCACCCGGGCGCAAGTGCTGTGGCCGGTCATTCAGGGCGGGGGAATGGGCAGGACCCTCCCAGCCCTCAGCAATCTTCAAAGGCCTCCCACGCCAAAAAGCTTGGGCCCATGCTCCTCCTCCACAGCTCCCTCACCTCCGCCCGACCCTGCACTCGCTGCACAACCTGCGGATCGGGCCTGCCGGCCTCCTGGGGGCTAACCCTAACGCTACATCGGCCCCCGAGGGGCCCCTCCCAAGGTGACTGGCGCAGGAAAGCCAGGGATTGGGGACACAGGGCCCAAGCGCCGGACTCACCCTGCTGCCCTGCCGCCACCCGGGTCGCTAGGGGCGCCGCCGGTCATTCAGGGCAGGAGAACGGGCAGGGCCCTCCAAGCCCCGGCGACCATCGAAGGACCCCACGACAAAACGCTTGGTCCCACGCTCCCGTTCGCCAGCGCTCTCACCTCGGCCCGCCCCTCCGCTGGCCGCACAGCCGACGGATCGGTCCTGCCGGCCTCCTGGGGGCTAAACCTAACCCTATCTCGTTCCCCGAGGGGCCCCCCCAAGCGGCCTGGCACAGCAAAGCCGGGGATTGGGGACCCCCGAGCCCCAATGCCGGACTCAAAGTCCCGCCCCGCCGCCACCAGGGCCGCTCCGGGCTCCGCAGGTCATTCAGGGCGGGAGAACGAACGGGCAGGGCCCTCCAAGTCCCCGGCGACTTTCGAAAGTCCCCCGCGCAAAAACCCTTGGGCCCACGCTCTAGCTCACCGGTGCACTCACCTCGGCTCGCCACACAACCGGCGGATAGGACCTACAAGCCTCCCTTCCAAGGGGCCTGGCGCCGCAACACCAGGGATTGGGGACCCCCGAGCCCCATCCCTGGACTCACCTGCTGCCCCTCCACCACCCGGGCGCAAGTGCTGTGGCCGGTCATTCAGGGCGGGAGAATGGGCAGGACCCTCCCAGCCCTCAGCAATTTTCAAAGGCCGCCCACGCCAAAACGCTTGGGCCCACGCTCCCCCTCACCAGCTCCCTCACCTCGGCCTGAACCTGCGCTCCTCGCACAACCTGCGGATCGGTCCTGCCGGCCTCCTGGGGGCTAAACCTAACCCTATCTCGTTCCCCGAAGGGCCCCCCAAAGGGGCCTGGCACAGCAAAGCCGGGGATTGGGGACCCCCGAGCCCCAGCGCGGGACTCAAAGTCCCGCCCCGCCACCAACCGTGCCGCTCCGGGCTCCGCAGGTCATTCAGGGCGGGAGAACCGCGAGGGCCCTCCAAGTCCCCGGCGACTTTGAAGGTCCCCCACGCCAAAACGCTTGGGCCCACACTCCCCCTCCCCAGCTCCCTCACCTTGGCCTGACCCTGTGCTCGCCTCACAACCTGCGGATCGGGCCTGCCGGCCTCCTGGGGGCTAACCCTAACCCTACGTCGGCCCCCAAGGGGCCCCTCCCAAGGTGACTGGCGCAGGAAAGCCAGGGATTGGGGACACAGAGCCCAGGCGCCGGACTCACCCTGCTGCCCTGCCGCCACCCGGGTCGCTAGGGGCGCCGCTGGTCATTCAGGGCAGGAGAACGGGCAGGGCCCTCCAAGCCCCGGCGAACATCGAAGGACCCCACGACAAAACGCTTGGTCCCACGCTCCCGTTCGCCAGCGCTCTCACCTCGGCCCGCCCCTCCGCTGGCCGCACAGCCGACGGATCGGTCCTGCCGGCCTCCTGGGGGCTAAACCTAACCCTATCTCGTTCCCCGAAGGGCCCCCCCAAGGGGCCTGGCACAGCAAAGCCGGGGATTGGGGACCCCCGAGCCCCAGCGCCGGACTCACCTTCCCGCCCCGCCGCCAACCGTGCCGCTAGGGTCACTGCCGGTCATTGAGGGCGGGAGAACAGGCAGGGCCCTGCCAGACCCCGGCAACCTTCGAAGGCCTCCCGCGCCAAAACGCTTGGGCACACGCTCCCGCTCACCAGCGCCCTCACCTCGACCTGCCCCTCCGCTCTCCGCACAGCCTGCGGATCAGGCCTGCCGGCCTCCTGAGGCCTAACCCTATCCCTAGGTCGGCCCCCAAGGGGCCGCTCCCAAGGGGAATGGTGCTAAAAGGCCTGGGATTGGGTCCCCCGAACCGCCGCGCCGGACTCTTCCTGCGGGACCGCCGCCAACTGGGCCCCTAGGGGCGACTCCGGTCATTCAGGGCGGGAGAACGCACAGGGCTCTCCGAGCCTCCAGCGACATTCGAAGGCCCCCTGAGGCAAAACGCTTGGGCCCACGCTCCCCCTCGCCAGCGCCCTCACCTTGGCCTTCCCCTCCGCTCGCCAAACAATGGGCGGATCGGGCCTGCCGGCCACCTGGGGCTAACCCTAAACCTAGGTCGGACCCCAGGGCCCCTCCCAAGGTGACTGGCGCAGGAAAGCCAGGGATTGGGGACACAGAACCCAGGCGCCGGACTCACCCTGCTGCCCTGCCGCCACCCGGATTGCTAGGGGCGCCGCCGGTCATTCAGGGCAGGAGAACGGGCAGGGCCCTCCAAGACCCGGCGACCATCGAAGGACCCCACGACAAAACGCTTGGTCCCACGCTCCCGCTCGCCAGCGCTCTCACCTCGGCCCGCCCCTCCGCTGGCCGCACAGCCGACGGATCGGTCCTGCCGGCCTCCTGGGGGCTAAACCTAATCCTATCTCGTTCCCCGAAGGGCCCCCCAAAGGGGCCTGGCACAGCAAAGCCGGGGATTGGGGACCCCCGAGCCCCAGCGCCGGACTCAAAGTCCCGCCCCGCCGCCACCCGGGCCGCTCCGGGCTCCGCAGGTCATTCAGGGCAGGAGAACCATCAGGGCCCTCCAAGCCCCCGGCGACTTTGAAGGTCCCCCGCGCTAAAACGCTTGGGCCCACGCTCCCCCTCCCCAGCTCCCTCACCTTGGCCTGACCCTGTGCTCGCCTCACAACCTGCGGATCGGGCCTGCCGGCCTCCTGGGGGCTAACCCTAACCCTACCTAGGCCCCCAAGGGGCCCCTCCCAAGGAGCCTGGCGCCGCAACCCTGGGGATTGGGGACCCCCGAGGCCCAGCGCCGGACTCAAAGTCCCGCCCCGCTGCCACCCTGGACGCTCCGGGCTCCGCAGGTCATTCAGGGCGGGAGAACCACCAGGGCCCTCCAAGCCCCGGGCGACTTTGAAGGACCCCCGCGCCAAAACCCTTGGGCCCACGCTCTAGCTCGCCGCCGCACTCACCTCGGCTCGCCGCACAACCGGCGGATAGGACCTACAAGCCTCCCTCCCATGGGGCCTGGCGCCGAAACACCAGGTATTGGGGACCCCCGAGCCCCATTCCTGGACTCACCTGCTGCCCCTCCACCACCCGGGCCGCAAGTTCTATGGCCGGTCATTCAGGGCGGGAGAATGGGCAGGACCCTCCCAGCCCTCAGCAATCTTCAAAGGCCTCCCAGGACAAAACGCTTGGGCCCACGCTCCCCCTCCCCAGCTCCCTCACCTTGGCCCGACCCTGTGCTCGCCTCACAACCTGCGGATCGGGCCTGCCGGCCTCCTGGGGGCTAACCCTAACCCTACCTGGGCCCCCAAGGGGCCCCTCCCAAGGAGCCTGGCGCCGCAACGCTGGGGATTGGGGACCCCCGAGGCCCAGCGCCAGACTCAAAGTCCCGCCCCGCTGCCACCCTGGCCGCTCCGCGCTCCGCAGGTCATTCAGGGCGGGAGAACCACCAGGGCCCTCCAAGCCCCCGGCGACGTTGAAGGTCCCCCGCGCCAAAACGCTTGGGCCCACGCTCTAACTCGCCGGTGCACTCACCTCGGCTCGCCGCTCAACCAGCAGATAGGACCTACAAGCCTCCCTCCCAAGGGGCATGGCGCCGCAACACCAGGGATTGGTGACCCCCGAGCCCCATCCCTGGACTCACCTGCTGCCTCTCCACCACCCGGCCGCAAGTGCTGTGGCCGGTCATTCAGGGCGGGAGAATGGGCAGGACCCTCCCAGCCCTCAGCAATCTTCAAAGGCCTCCCACACCAAAACGCTTGGGCCACGCTCCCCTCCCCAGCTCCCTCACCTCCGCCCGACTCTGCGCTCGCAGCACAACCTGCGGATCTGGCCTGCCGGCCTCCTGGGGCTAACCCTAACACTACCTCGGCCCCCAAGGGGCCCCTCCCAAGGTGACTGGCGCAGGAAAGCCAGGGATTGGGGACACAGAACCCAGGCGCCGGACTCACCCTGCTGCCCTGTCGCCACCCGGGTCGCTAGGGCGCCGCCGGTCATTCAGGGCAGGACAATGGGCAGGGCCGTCCAAGCCCCGGCGAACATCGAAGGACCCCACGACAAAACGCTTGGTCCCACACTCCCGCTCGCCAGCGCTCTCACCTCGGCCCGCCCCTCCGCTGGCCGCACAGCCGACGGATCCGTCCTGCCGGCCTCCTGGGGGCTAAACCTAACCTTATCTCGTTCCCCGAAGGGCCCCCCCAAAGGGGCCTGGCACAGCAAAGCCGGGGATTGGGGACCCCCGAGCCCCAGCACCGGACTCACCTTCCCGCCCCGCCACCAACCATGCCTCTAGGGTCACTGCCGGTTATTGAGGGCGGGAGAACAGGCAGGGCCCTCCCAGACCCTGGCAACATTCGAATTCCCCCTGCGCCAAAATGCTGGGCCCACGCTCCCCCTCCCCAGCTCCCTCACCTTGGACCGACCCTGTGCTCACCGCACAACCTGCGGATCGGGCCTGCCGCCCTCCTGGGGGCTAAACCTAACCCTAGGTCGGCCCCCAAGGGGCCCCTCCCAAGGAGCCTGGCGCCGCAACGCTGGGGATTGGGGACCCCTGAGCCCCAGCGCCGGACTCACCTTCCAGCCCCGCCGGCAACCGTGCCGCTAGGTTCACTGCCGGTCATTGAGGGCGGGAGAACAGGCAGGGCCCTCCCAGACCCCGGCAACCTTCGAAGGCCTCCCGCGCCAAATCGCTTGGTCCTATGCTCCCACTAACCAGCGCCCTTACCATGGCCCGCCCCTCGGCTCACCGCACAGCTGGCGGATTGGGCTTGCCGGCCTTCTGGGGGCTAACCCTAACCCTAGGTCGGCCCTTGAGAGGCCCCTCCCAAGTACCCTGGCGCCGCAACGCTGGGGATTGGGGACCCCCGAGGCCCAGCGCCGGACTCAAAGTCCCGCCCCGCCGCCACCCGGGCCGCTACGGGCTCCTCAGGTCATTCAGGGCGGGAGAACAGGTAAGGCCCTCCCAGACCCCGGCAACCTTCGAAGGCCTCCGGAGCCAAAACGCTTGGGCACACGCTCCCGCTCACCAGCGCCCTCACCTCGACCTGCCCCGCTGCTCTCTGCACAGCCTGCGGATCAGGCCTGCTGGCCTCCTGAAGCCTAACCCTATCCCTAGGTCGTCCCCCGAGGGGCCGCTCCCAAGGGGCCTGGTGCCAAAAGGCCTGGGATTGGGTCCCCCAAACCGCCGCGCCGGACTCTCCCTGCGGCACGGCCGCCCACTGGGCCTCTAGGGGCGACTCTGGTCATTCAGGGCGGGAGAACGCGCAGGGCTCTCCGAGCCTCCAGGGACATTCGAAGGCCCACCGAGGCAATACGCTTGGGCCCACGCTCCCCCTCGCCAGAGCCCTCACCTCGGCCTTCCCCTCCGCTCGCCAAACAAAGGGCGGATCGGTCCTGCCGGCCTCCTGCGGCTAACCCTAACCCTAGGTCGGCCCCAGAGGGCCCCTCCCAAGAGTCCTGGCGCCATAACGCCATAGATTGTGGACCCCGAGCCCGAGCGCCAGACACACCCTACCGTCCCGCCGCCACCCGGGCCACTAGGAGTGCAGCCGGTCGTTCAAGACGGGAGAACAAGCAGGGCCCTATGAGCCCCCGGCAACATTCGAAGGCCCCTGCGCCAAAACGCTTGGGCCCACGCTCCCCATCCCCAGCTCCCTCACCTTGGCCCGACCCTGCGCTCACCGCACAACCTGTGGATCCGGCCTGCCTGCCTCCTGGGGGCTAACCCTAACCCTATGTCGGCCCCCAAGGGGCCCCTCCCAAGGAGCCTGGCGCCACAACGCTGGGGATTGGGGACTCCCGAGGCCCAGCGCCGGACTCAAAGTCCCTCCCCGCTGCCACCAGGGCCGCTACGGGCTCCGCAGGTCATTCAGGGTGGGAGAACGAACGAGCAGGGCCCTCCAAGTCCCCGGCGACTTTCGAAGGTCCCCCGCGCAGAAACCCTTGGGCCCACGCTCTACCTCGCCAGCGCACTCACCTCGGCTCGCCGCACACCCGGCGGATAGGGCCTGCAAGCGTCCCTCCCAAGGGGCCTGGCGCTGCAACACCAGGGATTGGGGACCCCCGAGGCCCATCCCTGGACTCACCTGCTGCCCCACCACCACCCGGGCTGCAAGTGCTGTGGCCGGTCATTCAGGGCGGGAGAATGGGCAGGACCCTCCCAGCATTCAGCAATCTTCAAAGGCCTCCCACGCCAAAACGCTTGGGCACACGCTCCCGCTCACCAGCGCCCTCACCTCGACCTGCCCCTCCGCTCTCCGCACAGCCTGCGGATCAAGCCTGCTGGCCTCCTGAGGCCAAACCCTAACCCTAGGCCGGCCCCTGAGGGCCCCTCCCAAGGGTCCTGGCGCCAAAACGCCGGGGATTGGGGACCCCGAGCCCCAGTGCCAGACTCACCCTGCCGTCCCGCCGCCACCCGGCCGCTAGGAGCGCAGCCGGTCGTTCAAGAAGGGAGAACAGGCAGGGCCCTATGAGCCCCCGGCAACATTCGAAGGCCCCTGCGCCAAAACGCTTGGGCCCACGCTTCCCCTCCCCAGCTCCCTCACCTCGGCCTGAACCTGCACTCGCCACACAACCTGCGGAAACGGCCTGCCTGCCTCCTGGGGGCTAACCCTAACCCTATGTCGGCCCCCAAAGGGCCCCTCCCAAGGAGCCTGGCGCCACAACGCTGGGGATTGGGGACTCCCGAGGCCCAGCGCCGGACTCAAAGTCCCTCCCCGCCGCCACCAGGGCCGCTACGGGCTCCGCAGGTCATTCAGGCAGGGAGAACGAACGAGCAGGGCCCTCCAAGTCCCCGGCGACTTTCGAAGGTCCCCCGCGCAGAAACCCTTGGGCCCACGCTCTACCTCGCCAGCGCACTCACCTCGGCTCGCCGCACTCCCGGCGGATAGGGCCTGCAAGCGTCCCTCCCAAGGGGCCTGGCGCTGCAACACCAGGGATTGGGGACCCCCGAGGCCCATCCCTGGACTCACCTGCTGCCCCACCACCACCCGGGCTACAAGTGCTGTGGCCGGTCATTCAGGGCGGGAGAATGGGCAGGACCCTCCCAGCATTCAGCAATCTTCAAAGGCCTCCCACACCAAAACGCTTGGGCACACGCTCCCGCTCACCAGCGCCCTCACCTCGACCTTCCCCTCCGCTCTCCGCACAGCCTGCGGATCAAGCCTGCTGGCCTCCTGAGGCCAAACCCTAACCCTAGGTCGTCCCCCGAGGGCCCCTCCCAAGGGTCCTGGCGCCACAACGCCGGGGATTGGGGAACCCGAGCCCGAGCGCCAGACACACCCTGCCGTCCCGCCGCCACCCGGGCCGCTAGGAGTGCAGCCAGTCGTTCAAGACGGGAGAACAGGCAGGGCCCTATGAGCCCTCGGCACCATTCGAAGGCCCCTGCGCCAAAACGCTTGGGCCAACGCTCCTCCTCCCCAGCTCCCTCACCTTGGCCTGACCCTGCGCTTGCCACACAACCTGCGGATCGGGCCTGCCTGCCTCCTGGGGCTAACCCTAACCCTACGTCAGCCCCCAAGGGGCCCCTCCCAAGGTGACTGTAGCAGGAAAGCCAGGGATTGGGTACACAGAACCCAGGCGCCGGACTCACCCTGCTGCCCTGCCGCCACCCGGATCGCTAGGGGCGCCGCCGGTCATTCAGGGTAGGAGAACGGGCAGGGCCCTCCAAGCCCCGGCGACCATCGAAGGACCCCACGACAAAACGCTTGGTCCCACGCTCCCGCTCGCCAGCGCTCTCACCTCGGCCCGTCCCTCCGCTGGCCGCACAGCCGATGGATCAGTCCTGCCGGCGCCTGGGGGCTAAACCTAACCCTATCTCATACCCCGAAGGGCCCCCCCAAGGGGCCTGGCACAGCAAAGCCGGGGATTGGGGACCCCCGAACCCCAGCGCCGGACTCAAAGTCCCGCCCCGCCGACACCCAGGCCGCTAAGGGCTCCGCAGGTCATTCAGGGCGGGAGAATGGGCAGGACCCTCCCAGCCTGCAGCAATCTTCAAAGGCCTCCCACGCCAAAACGCTTGGGCCCACGCTCCCCCTCCCCAGCTCCCTCACCTTGGACCGACCCTGCGCTCGACGCACAACCTGCGGATCGGACCTGCCGGCCTCCTGGGGGCTAACCCTAACCCTACGTAGGCCCCCAAGGGGCCCCACCCAAGGTGACTGGCGCAGGAAAGCCAGGGATTGGGGACCCAGAGCCCAGGCGCCGGACTCACCCTGCTGCCCTGCCGCCACCCGGGTCGCTAGGGGCGCCGCCGGTCATTCAGGGCAGGACAACGGGCAGGGCCCTCCAAGCCCCGGCGACCATCGAAGCACCCCACGACAAAACGCTTGGTCCCACGCTCCAGCTCGCCAGCGCTCTCACCTCGGCCCGCCCCTCCGCTGGCCGCACAGCCGACGGATCGGTCCTGCCGGCCTACTGGGGGCTAAACCTAACCCTATCTCATTCCCCGAAGGGCCACCCCAAGGGGCCTGGCACAGCAAAGCCGGGGATTGGGGACCCCCGAGCCCCATCCCTGGACTCACCTGCTGCCCCTCCACCACCCGGGCCGCAAGTGCTGTGGCCGGTCATTCAGGGCAGGAGAATGGGCAGGACCCGCCCAGCCCTCAGCAATCTTCAAAGGCCTCCCACGCCAAAACGCTTGGGCCCACGCTCCCCCTCCCCAGCTCCCTCACCTCGGCCCGACCCTGCGCTTGACGCACAACCTGCGGATCGGGCCTGCCGGCCTCCTGGGGGCTAACCCTAACCCTATGTCGGCCCCCAAGGGGCCCCTCCAAGGTGATTGGCGCAGGAAAGCCAGGGATTGGGGACTCAGAACCCAGGCGCCGGACTCACCCTGCTGCCCTGCCGCCACCCGGGTCGCTAGGGGCGCCGCCGGTCATTCAGGGCAGGAGAACGGGCAGGGCCCTCCAAGCCCCGGCGACCAACGAAGGGCCCCACGACAAAACGCTTGGGCCCAAGCTCCCGCTCGCCAGCGCTCTCACCTCGGCCCGCCCCTCCGCTGGCCGCACAGCCGACGGATCGGTCCTGCCGGCCTCCTGGGGGCTAAACCTAACCCTATCTTGTTCCCCGAAGGGCCCCCCCAAGGGGCCTGGCACAGCAAAGCCGGGGATTGGGGACCCCCGAGCCCCAGCGCCGGACTCACCTTCCCGCCCCGCCGCCAACCGTGCCGCTAGGGTCACTGCCGGTCATTGAGGGCGGGAGAACAGGCAGGGCCCTCCCAGACCCCGGCAACCTTCGAAGGCCTCCCACGCCAAAACGCTTGGGCCTATGCTCCCGCTGACCAGCGCCTTACCTTTGCCCGCCCCTCTGCTCACCGCACAGCTGGCGGATCGGGCTTGCCGGCCTTTTGGGGGCTAACCCTAACCCTAGGTCGGCCCTTGAGGGGCCCCTCCCAAGCAGCCTGGCGCAGCAACGCTGGGGATTGGGGACCCCCGAGGCCCAGCGCCGGGCTCAAAGTCCCGCCCCGATGCCACCCGGTCCGCTCCGGGCTCCGCAGGTCATTCAGGGCGGGAGAACGAACGGGCAGGGCCCTCCAAGTCCCCGGCGACTTTCGAAGGTCCCTCGCGCAAAAACCCTTGGGCCCACGCTCTAGCTCGCCAGCGCACTCACCTCGGCTCGCCACACAACCGGCGGATAGGACCTACAAGACTCCCTCCCAAGGGGCCTGGCGCCGCAACACCAGGGATTAGGGACCCCCGAGGCCCATCCATGGACTCAACAGCTGCCCCTCAACCACCCGGGCTGCAAGTGCTGTGGCCGGTCATTCAGGGCGGGAGAATGGGCAGGACCCTCCCAGCATTCAGCAATCTTCAAAGGCCTCCCACGCCAAAACGCGTGGGCACACGCTCCCGCTCACCAGCGCCCTCACCTCGACCTGCCCCTCCGCTCTCCGCACAGCCTGCGGATCAGGCCTGCCGGCCTCCTGAGGCCTAACCCTATCCCTAGGTCGGCCCCCGAGGGGCCGCTCCCAAGGGGACTGGTGCCAAAAGGACAGGGATTGGGTCCCCCGAACCGCCGCGCTGCTCTCTTCCTGCGGGACCGTCGCCAACTGGGCCCCTAGGGGCGACTCCGGTCATTCAGGGTGGGAGAACGCACAGGGCCCTCCGAGCCTGCAGCGACATTCGAAGGCCCCCCGAGGCAAAACGCTTGGGCCCACGCTCCCCCTCGCCAGCGCCCTCACCTCGGCCTTCCCCTCCGCTCGCCAAACAACGGGCCGATGGGGCCTGCCGGCCACCTGGGGCTAACCCTAACCCTAGGTCGGCCCCCAGGGCCCCTCCCAAGGGGCCTGGCGCCACAAGGCCGGGGATTGGGGACTCCGAGATCCAGCGCCAGACTCACCCTGCCTTCCCGCCGCCACCCGGGGCCCTAGGAGTGCAGCCGGTCGTTCAAGACCGGAGAACAGGCAGGACCCTATGAGCTCCCGGCAACATTCAAAGGCCCCCTGCGCCAAAACGATTGGGCCCACACTCCCCCTCCCCAGCTCCCTCACCTTGGCCGGACCCTGCGCTCGCCGCACAACCTGCGGATGGGCCCTGCCGGACTCCTGGGGGCTAACCCTAACCCTACGTCGGCCCCCAAGGGGTCCCTCCCAAGGAGCCTGGCGCCACAACGCTGGGGATTGGGGACCCCCGAGGCCCAGCGCCGGACTCAAAGTCTCGCCCCGCCGCCACCCGGGCCGCTACGGGCTCCGCAGGTCATTCAGGGCGGGAGAACGAACGGGCAGGGCCCTCCAAGTCCCCGGCGACTTTCGAAGGTCCCCCACGCCAAAAGGCTTGGGCCCACGCTCTAGCTCGCCAGCGTACTCACCTCGGCTTGCAGCACACCCGGTGGATAGGGTCTGCAAGCGTCCCTCCCAAGGGGCCTGGCGCTGCAACACCAGGGATTGGGGACCTCCGAGGCCCATCCCTGGACTCACCGGCTGCCCCACCACCACCCGGGCTGCAAGTGCTTTGGCCGGTCATTCAGAGCGGGAGAATGGGCAGGACCCTCCCAGCATTCAGCAATCTCCAAAGGCCTCCCACGCCAAAACGCTTGGGCACACGCTCCCGCTCACCAGCGCCCTCACCTCGACCTGCCCTTCAGTTCTCTGCACAGCCTGCGGATCAGGCCTGCCGGCCTCCTGAGGCCTAACCCTATCCCTAGGTCGGCCCCCGAGGGGCCACTCCCAAGGGGCCTGGTGCCAAAAAGCCTGGGACTGGGTCCCCCGAACAGCCGCGCCCGACTCTCCCTGCGGCACCGCCGCCAACTGGGCCCCTAGGGGCAACTCCGGTCATTCAGGGCGGGAGAACGCACAGGGCTCTCCGAGCCTCCAGCGACATTCGAAGGCCCCCCGAGGCAAAACGCTTCGGCCCACGCTCCCCCTCCCCAGCTCCCTCACCTCGGCCTGAACCTGCGCTCGCAGCACAACCAGTGGATGGGGCCTGCCGGCCTCCTGGGGGCTAACCCTAACCCTATGTCGGCCACCAAGGGGCCCCTCCCAAGGTGACTGGCGCAGGAAAGCCAGGGATTGGGGACACAGAACCCAGGCGCCGGACTCACCCTGCTGCCCTGCCGCCACCCGGGTCGATAGGGCGCCGCCGGTCATTCAGAGCAGGACAACGGGCAGGGCCCTCCAAGCCCCGGCGACCATCGAAGGACCCCACGACAAAACGCTTGGTCCCACGCTCCCGCTCGCCAGCGCTCTCACCTCGGCCCGCCCCTCCGCTGGCCGCACAGCCGACGGATCGGTCCTGCCGGCCTCCTGGGGGCTAAACCTAACCCTATCTCGTTCCCCGAAGGGCCCCCCCAAGGGGCCTGGCATAGCAAAGCCGGGGATTGGGGACCCCCGAGCCCCAGCGCCGGACTCACCTTCCCGCCCCGCCACCAACCGAGCCGCTAGGGTCACTGCCGGTCATTGAGGGCGGGAGAACAGGCAGGGCCCTCCCAGACCCCGGCAACATTCGAAGGCCCCCTGCGCCAAAATGCTTGGGCCCACGCTCCCCCTCCCCAGCTCCCTCACATTGGCCCGACCCTGCGCTCACCGCACAACCTGCGGATCGGGCCTGCCGCCCTCCTGGGGGCTAACCCTAACCCTACCTCAGCCCCCAAGGGTCCCCTCCCAAGGAGCCTGGCGCAGCAACGCTGGGGATTGGGGACCCCCCAAGGCCCAGCACTGGATTCAAAGTCCCGCCCCGCTGCCACCCGGGCCGCTCCGTGCTCCGCAGGTCATTCAGGGCGGGAGAACGAACGGGCAGGGCCCTCCCAGACCCCGGCAACCTTCGAAGGCCTCCGGCGCCAAAACGCTTGGGCCTACGCTCCCGCTAACCTGCGCCCTTACCTTGGCCCGCCCCTCAACTCACCGCACAGCTGGCGGATCGGGCTTGACGGCCTTCTGTGGGCTAAACCTAACCCTAGGTCTGCCCTTGAGGGGCCCCTCGCAAGCAGCCTGGCGCCGCAAAGCTGGGGATTGGGGACCCCCGAGGCCCAGCGCCAGACTCAAAGTCCCTCCCCGCCGCCACCAGGGCCGCTCCGGGCTCTGCAGGTCATTCAGGGTGGGATAACCGCCAGGGCCCTCCAAGCCCACGGCGACTTTCGAAGGTCCCCCGCGCCAAAACGCTTGGGCCCACGCTCCAGCTCTCCAGCGCACTCACCTCGGCTCGCCGCACACCCGGCGGATAGGGCCTGCAAGCGTCCCTCCCAAGGGGCCTGGCAATGCAACACCAAGGATTGGGGACCCCCGAGGCCCATCCCTGGACTCACCTGCTGCTCCACCACCACCCGGGCTGCAAGTGCTGTGGCCGGTCATTCAGGGGGGGAGAATGGGCAGGACTCTCCCAGCATTCAGCAATCTTCAAAGGCCTCCCACGCCAAAACGCTTGGGCACACGCTCCCGCTCACCAGCGCCCTCACCTCGACCTGCCCCGCTGCTCTCTGCACAGCCTGCGGATCAGGCCTGCCGGCCTCCTGAGGCCTAACCCTAACACTATATCGGCCCCCGAGGGCCCCTCCCAAGGGTCCTGGCGCCACAACGCCGGGGATTGGGGACCCCGAGCCCCAGCGCCAGACTCACCCTACCGTCCCGCCGCCACCCGGGCCGCTAGGAGCGCAGCCGGTCGTTCAAGATGGGAGAACAGGCAGGGCCCTATGAGCCCCCAGCAACATTCGAAAGCCCCCTGAGGCAAAACGCTTGGGCCCACGCTCCACCTCCCCAGCTCCCTCACCTTGGCCTGACCCTGGGCTTGCCACACAACCTGCGGATCGTGCCTGCAGGCCTCCTGGGGGCTAACCCTAACCCTATGTCGGCCCCCAAGGGGCCCCTCCCAAGGTGACTGGCGCAGGAAAGCCAGGGATTGGGGACACAGAGCCCAGGCGCCGGACTCACCCTGCTGCCCTGCCGCCACCCGGGTCGCTAGGGGCGCCGCCGGTCATTCAGGGCAGGACAACGGGCAGGGCCCTCCAAGCCCCGGCGACCATCGAAGGACCCCACGACAAAACGGTAGGTCCCACGCTCCCGCTCTCCAGCGCTCTCACCTCGGCCCGCCCCTCCGCTGGCCGCAGAGCCGACGGATCGGTCGTGCCGGCCTCCTTGGGGCTAAACCTAACCCTATCTCCTTCCCCGAAGTGCCCCCCCAAGGGGTCTGGCACAGCAAAGCCGGGGATTGGGGACCCCCGAGCCCCAGCGCCGGACTCAAAGTCCCGCCCCGCCGCCACCCGGGCCGCTCCGGGCTCCGCAGGTCATTCAGGGCGGGAGAACCGCCAGGGCCCTCCAAGCCCCCGGCGACTTTGAAGGTCCCCCACGCCAAAACCCTTGGGCCCACGCTCCCCCTCCCCAGCTCCCTCACCTTGGCCCGACCCTGTGCTCGCCTCACAACCTGCTAATCGGGCCTGCCGGCCTCCTGGGGGCTAACCCAAACCCTACCTCGGCCCCCAAGGGGCCCCTCCCAAGGAGCCTGGTGCTGCAACCCTGGGGATTGGGGACCCCCGAGGCCCAGCGCCGGACTCAAAGTCCCGCCCCGCTGCCACCCTGGCCGTTCCGGGCTCCGCAGATCATTCAGGGCCGGAGAACGAACGGGCAGGGCCCTCCAAGTCCCCGGCGACTTTCGAAAGTCCCCCGCGCAAAAACCCTTGGGCCCACGCTCTAGCTCGCCGGCGCACTCACCTCGGCTCGCCACACAACCGGCGGATAGGACCTACAAGCCTCCCTCCCAAGGGGCATGGCGCCGCAACACCAGGGATTGATGACAAACGAGCCCCATCCCTGGACTCACCTGCTGCCCCTCCACCATCCGGGCCGCAAGTGCTGTGGCCGGTCATTCAGGGCGGGAGAATGGGCAGGAACCTCCCAGCCCTCAGCAATCTTCAAAGGCCTCCCACGACAAAACGCTTGGGCCCACGCTCCCCCTCCCCAGCTCCCTCACCTCCGCCCGACCCTGTGCTCACCACACAACCTGCGGATCGGGCCTGCCGGCATCCTGGGGCTGACCCTAACACTACCTCGTCCCCCAAGGGGCCCCTCCCAAGGTGACTGGCGCAGGAAAGCCAGGGATTGGGGACACAGAACCCAGGCGCCGGTCTCACCCTGCTGCCCTGTCGCCACCCGGGTCGCTAGGGCGCCGCAGGTCATTCAGGGCAGGACAACCTGCAGGGCCCTCCAAGCCCCGGCGAACATCGAAGGACCCCACGACAAAACGCTTGGGCCCACGCTCCCGCTCGCCAGCGCTCTCACCTTGGCCCGACCCTGTGCTCGCCTCACAACCTGCGGATCGGGCCTGCCGGCCTCCTGGGGGCTAATCCTAACCCTACGTGGGCCCCCAAGGGGCCCCTCCCAATGAGCCTGGCGCCACAACGCTGGGGATTGGGGACCCCAGAGGCCCAGCGCCGGACTCATAGTCCCGCCCCGCCGCCACCCGGGCCGCTACGGGCTCCGCAGGTCATTCAGGGCGGGAGAACAGGTAAGGCCCTCCCAGACCCCGGCAACCTTCGAAGGCCTCCGGAGCCAAAACGCTTGGGCACAGGCTCCCGCTCACCAGCGCCCTCACCTCGACCTGCCCCGCTGCTCTCTGCACAGCCTGCGGATCAGGCCTGCTGGCCTCCTGAAGCCTAACCCTATCCCTAGGTCGTCCCCCGAGGGGCCGCTCCCAAGGGGCCTGGTGCCAAAAGGCCGGGGATTGGGTCCCCCGAACCGCCGCGCAGGACTCTCCCTGCGGCACCGCCGCCCACTGGGCCCCTAGGGGCGATTCCGGTCATTCAGGGCAGGAGAACGCACAGGGCTCTTAGAGCCTCCAGCGACATTGAAGGCCCCCCGAGGCAAAACGCTTGGGCCCACGCTCCCCCTCGCCAGCGCCCTCACCTCGGCCTTCCCCTTCACTCGCCAAACAATGGGGGGATCGGGCCTGCCGGCCTCCTGGGGCTAACCCTAACCCTAGGTCTGCCCCCGAGGGCCCCTCACAAGGGTCCTGGCGCCACAACGCCGGGGATTGGGGACCCCGAGCCCCAGCGCCAGACTCACCCTGCCGACCCGCCGCCACCCGTGCCGCTAGGAGCGCAGCCGGTCGTTCAAGACGGGAGAACAGGCAGGGCCCTATGAGCCCCCGGCAACATTCGAAGGCCCCCTGCGCCAAAACGCTTGGGCCCACGCTCCCCCTCCCCAGCTCCCTCACCTTGGCCCGACCCTGCGCTCGCCACACAACCTGTGGATCGGGCCTGCCGGCCTCCTGGGGGCTAACCATAACCCTACGTCTGCCCCCAAGGGGCCCCTCCCAAGGAGCCTGGAGCCACAACGCTGGGGATTGGGGACCCCCGAGCCCCAGCGCCGGTCTCAAAGTCCCGCCCCGCCGAAAAACGGGCCGCTACGGGCTCCGCAGGTCATTCAGGGCGAGAGAACGAACGGGCAGGGCCCTCCAAGTCCCTGGCAACTTTCGAAGGTCCCCCGCACCAAAACGCTTGGGCCCACGCTCTAGCTCGCCAGCGCACTCACCTCGGCTCGCCGCACACCCAGCGGATAGGGCCTGCAAGCGTCCCTCCCAAGAGGCCTGGCGCCGCAAGACCAGGGATTGGTGACCCCCGAGCCCCATCCCTGGACTCACCTGCTGCCCCTCCACCTCCCGGGCTGCAAGTGCTGTGGCCGGTCATTCAGGGCGGGAGAATGGGCAGGACCCTCACAGCCCTCAGCAATCTTCAACGGCCTCCCACGCCAAAACGCTTGGGCCCACGCTCCCCCTCCCCAGCTCCCTCACCTCGGCCTAAACCTGCACTCGCCGCACAACCTGCGGATCGGGCCTGCTTGCCTCCTGGGGCTAACCCTAACCCTATGTCGGCCCCCAAGGGGCCCCTCCCAAGGTGACTGCCGCAGGAAAGCCAAGGATTGGGGACACAGAGCCCAGGCGCCGGACTCACCCTGCTTCCCTGCCGCCACCCGGGTCGCTAGGGGCGCTGCCGGTCATTCAGGGCAGGACAACGGGCAGGGCCCTCCAAGCCCCGGCGAGCTTTGAAGGACCCCACAACAAAACGCTTGGTCCCACGCTCCAGCTCGCCAGCGCTCTCACCTCGGCCCGCCCCTCCGCTGGCCGCACAGCCGACGGATCAGTCCTGCCGGCCTCCTGGGGGCTAAACCTAACCTTATCTCGTTCCCCGAAGGGCCCCCCCAAAGGGGCCTGGCACAGCAAAGCCGGGGATTGGGGACCCCCGAGCCCCAGCACCGGACTCACCTTCCCGCCCCGCCACCAACCGTGCCGCTAGGGTCATTGCCGGTTATTGAGGGCGGGAGAACAGGCAGGGCCCTCCCAGACCCTGGCAACATTCGAATTCCCCCTGCGCCAAAATGCTTGGGCCCACGCTCCCCCTCCCCAGCTCCCTCACCTTGGACCGACCCTGTGCTCACCGCACAACCTGCGGATCGGGCCTGCCGCCCTCCTGGGGGCTAACCCTAACCCTAGGTCGGCCCCCAAGGGGCCCCTCCCAAGGAGCCTGGCGCCGCAACGCTGGGGATTGGGGACCCCCGAGCCCCAGCGCCGGACTCACCTTCCAGCCCCGCCAGCAAACGTGCCGCTAGGTTCACTGCTGGTCATTGAGGGCGGGAGAACAGGCAGGGCCCTCCCAGACCCCAGCAACCTCCAAAGGCCTCCGGCGCCAAATCGCTTGGGCCTATGCTCCCACTAAGCAGCGCCCTTACCTTGGC
This sequence comes from Ursus americanus, assembly GCF_024610735.1. NCBI lineage: Eukaryota > Metazoa > Chordata > Mammalia > Carnivora > Ursidae > Ursus > Ursus americanus. The sequence goes on along the minus strand of NC_142142.1, from coordinate 23,796,429 downwards.
CCGCCCCTCGGCTCACCACACAGCTGGCGGATTGGGCTTGCCGGCCTTCTGAGGGCTAACCCTAACCCTAGGTAGGCCCTTGAGGGGCCCCTCCCAAGCAGCCTGGCGCTGCAACGCTGGGGATTGGGGACCCCCGAGGCCCAGCGCCGGACTCAAAGTCCCGCCCCGCCGCCAAACGGGCCGCTCCGGGCTCCGCAGGATATTCAGGGAGGGAGAACCGCCAGGCCCCTCCAAGCCCCCGGCGACTTTCGAAGGTCCCCCGCGCCAAAACGCTTGGGCCCACGCTCTAGCTCGCCAGCGCACTCACCTCGGCTCGCCGCACACCCGGCGGATAGGGCCTGCAAGCGTCCCTCCCAAGGGGCCTGGCGCTGCAACACCAGGGATTGGGGACCCCCGAGCCCCATCCCTGGACTCACCTGCTGCCCCTCCACCACCCGGGCCGCAAGTGCTGTGGCCGGTCATTCAGGGCGGGAGAATGGGCAGGACCCTCCCAGCCCTCAGCAATCTTCAAAGGCCTCCCACGCCAAAACGCTTGGGCCCATGCTCCTCCTCCACAGCTCCCTCACCTCCGCCCGACCCTGCACTCGCTGCACAACCTGCGGATCGGGCCTGCCGGCCTCCTGGGGGCTAACCCTAACGCTACGTCGGCCCCCGAGGGGCCCCTCCCAAGGTGACTGGCGCAGGAAAGCCAGGGATTGGGGACACAGAACCCAGGCGCCTGACTCACCCTGCTGCCCTGCCGCCACCCGGGTCGCTAGGGGCACCGCCGGTCATTCAGGGCAGGAGAACGGGCAGGGCCCTCCAAGCCCCGGCGACCATCGAAGGACCCCACGACAAAACGCTTGGTCCCACGCTCCCGTTCGCCAGCGCTCTCACCTCGGCCCGCCCCTCCGCTGGCCGCACAGCCGACGGATCGGTCCTGCCGGCCTCCTGGGGGCTAAACCTAACCCTATCTCGTTCCCCGAGGGGCCCCCCCAAGGGGCCTGGCACAGCAAAGCCGGGGATTGGGGACCCCCGAGCCCCAGCGCCGGACTCACCTTCCCGCCCCGCCGCCAACCGTGCCGCTAGGGTCACTGCCGGTCATTGAGGGCGGGAGAACAGGCAGGGCCCTGCCAGACCCCGGCAACCTTCGAAGGCCTCCCGCGCCAAAACGCTTGGGCACACGCTCCCGCTCACCAGCGCCCTCACCTCGACCTGCCCCTCCGCTCTCCGCACAGCCTGCGGATCAGGCCTGCCGGCCTCCTGAGGCCTAACCCTATCCCTAGGTCGGCCCCCAAGGGGCCGCTCCCAAGGGGAATGGTGCCAAAAGGCCTGGGATTGGGTCCCCCGAACCGCCGCGCCGGACTCTTCCTGCGGGACCGCCGCCAACTGGGCCCCTAGGGGCGACTCCGGTCATTCAGGGCGGGAGAACGCACAGGGCTCTCCGAGCCTCCAGCGACATTCGAAGGCCCCCCGAGGCAAAACGCTTGGGCCCACGCTCCCCCTCGCCAGCGCCCTCACCTTGGCCTTCCCCTCCGCTCGCCAAACAATGGGCGAATCGGGCCTGCCGGCCACCTGGGGCTAACCCTAAACCTAGGTCGGACCCCAGGGCCCCTCCCAAGGTGACTGGCGCAGGAAAGCCAGGGATTGGGGACACAGAACCCAGGCGCCGGACTCACCCTGCTGCCCTGCCGCCACCCGGGTTGCTAGGGGCGCCGCTGGTCATTCAGGGCAGGAGAACGGGCAGGGCCCTCCAAGACCCGGCGACCATCGAAGGACCCCACGACAAAACGCTTGGTCCCACGCTCCCGCTCGCCAGCGCTCTCACCTCGGCCCGCCCCTCCGCTGGCCGCACAGCCGACGGATCGGTCCTGCCGGCCTCCTGGGGGCTAAACCTAACCCTATCTCGTTCACCGAAGGGCCCCCCAAAGGGGCCTGGCACAGCAAAGCCGGGGATTGGGGACCCCCGAGCCCCAGCGCCGGACTCAAAGTCCCGCCCCGCCGCCACCCGGGCCGCTCCGGGCTCCGCAGGTCATTCAGGGCGGGAGAACCGCCAGGGCCCTCCAAGCCCCCCGCGACTTTGAAGGTCCCCCGCGCCAAAACGCTTGGGCCCACGCTCCCCCTCCCCAGCTCCCTCACCTTAGCCCGACCCTGTGCTCGCCTCACAACCTGCGGACTGGGCATGCCGGCCTCCTGGGGGCTAACCCTAACCCTACCTAGGCCCCCAAGGGGCCCCTCCCAAGGAGCCTGGCGCCGCAACGCTGGGGATTGGGGACCCCCGAGGCCCAGCGCCGGACTCAAAGTCCCGCCCCGCTGCCACCCTGGACGCTCCGGGCTCCGCAGGTCATTCAGGGCGGGAGAACCACCAGGGCCCTCCAAGCCCCGGGCGACTTTGAAGGTCCCCCGCGCCAAAACGCTTGGGCCCACGCTCTAGCTCGCAGCCGCACTCACCTCGGCTCGCCGCACAACCGGCGGATAGGACCTACAAGCCTCCCTCCCATGGGGCCTGGCGCCGAAACACTAGGTATTGGGGACCCCCGAGCCCCATTCCTGGACTCACCTGCTGCCCCTCCACCACCCGGGCCGCAAGATCTATGGCCGGTCATTCAGGGCGGGAGAATGGGCAGGACCCTCCCAGCCCTCAGCAATCTTCAAAGGCCTCCCACGACAAAACGCTTGGGCCCACGCTCCCCCTCCCCAGCTCCCTCACCTTGACCCGACCCTGTGCTCGCCTCACAACCTGCGGATCGGGCCTGCCGGCCTCCTGGTGGCTAACCCTAACCCTACCTGGGCCCGCCAGGGGCCCCTCCCAAGGAGCCTGGCGCCGCAACGCTGGGGATTGGGGACCCCCGAGGCCCAGCGCCAGACTCAAAGTCCCGCCCCGCTGCCACCCTGGCCACTCCGGGCTCCGCAGGTCATTCAGGGCGGGAGAACCACCAGGGCCCTCCAAGCCCCCGGCGACTTTCGAACGTCCCCCGCGCCAAAACGCTTGGGCCCACGCTCTAGCTCCACAGCGCTCTCACCTCGGCCCGCCCCTCCGCTGGCCGCACAGCCGACGGATCGGTCCTGCCGGCCTCCTGGGGGCTAAACCTAACCCTATCTCGTTCCCCGAAGGGCCCCCCCAAAGGGGCCTGGCACAGCAAAGCCGGGGATTGGGGACCCCCGAGCCCCAGTACCGGACTCACCTTCCCGCCCCGCCACCAACCATGCCGCTAGGGTCACTGCCGGTTATTGAGGGCGGGAGAACAGGCAGGGCCCTCCCAGACCCTGGCAACATTCGAATTCCCCCTGTGCCAAAATGCTTGGGCGCACGCTCCCCCTCCCCAGCTCCCTCACCTTGGACCGACCCTAAGCTCACCGCACAACCTGCGGATCAGGCCTGCCGCCCTCCTGGGGGCTAACCCTAACCCTAGGTCGGCCCCCAAGGGGCCCCTCCCAAGGAGCCTGGCGCAGCAATGCTGGGGATTGGGAACCCCCAAGGCCCAGCGCCGGACTCAACGTCCCGCCCCGCTGCCACCGGGGCCGCTCCGGGCTCCGCAGGACATTCAGGGCGGGAGAACGAACGGGCAGGGCCCTCCAAGTCCCCGGCGACTTTCGAAAGTCCCCCGCGAAAAAAACCCTTGGGCCCACGCTCTAGCTCGCCGGCGCACTCACCTCGGCTCGCCGCACACCCGGCGGATAGGACCTACAAGCCTCCCTCCCAAGGGGCCTGGCCCTGCAACACCAGGGATTGGGGACCTCCGAGGCCCATCCCTGGACTCACCGGCTGCCCAACACCACCCGGGCTGCAAGTGCTTTGGCCAGTCATTCAGAGCGGGAGAATGGGCAGGACCCTCCCAGCATTCAGCAATCTCCAAAGGCCTCCCACGCCAAAACGCTTGGGCACACGCTCCCGCTCACCAGCGCCCTCACCTCGACCTGCCCCTCAGTTCTCTGCACAGCCTGCGGATCAGGCCTGCCGGCCTCCTGAGGCCTAACCCTATCCCTAGGTCGGCCCCCCAGGGGCCGCTCCCAAGGGGCCTGGTGCCAAAAGGCCGGGGATTGAGTCCCCCGAACCGCCGCGCCGGACTCTCCCTGCGGCACCGCCGCCCACTGGGCCCCTAGGGGCGACTCCGGTCATTCAGGGCAGGACAACGGGCAGGGCCCTCCAAGCCCCGGCGAGCTTCGAAGGACCCCACGGCAAAACGCTTGGTCCCACGCTCCCGCTCGCCACCGCTCTCACCTCGGCCCGCCCCTCCGCTAGCCGCACAGCCGACGGATCAGTCCTGCCGGCCTCCTGGGGGCTAAACCTAACCCTATCTCGTTCCCCGAAGGGCCCCCCTAAGGGGCCTGGCATAGCAAAGCCGGGGATTGGGGACCCCCGAGCCCCAGCGCCGGACTCACCTTCCCGCCACGCCGCCAACCGTGCCGCTAGGGTCACTGCCGGTCATTGAGGGCGGGAGAACAGGCAGGGCCCTCCCAGACCCGGGCAACCTTCGAAGGCCTCCCGCGCCAAAACACTTGGGCCTACGCTCCCGCTAACCAGCACCCTTACCTTGGCCCGCCCCTCGGCTAAGCGCACAACTGGCGGATCGGGCTTGCGGGCCTTCTGGGGGCTAACCCTAACCCTAGGTCTGCCCTTGAGGGGCCCCTCGCAAGCAGCCTGGCGCCGCAACGCTGGGGATTGGGGACCCCCGAGGCCCAGCGCTGGACTCAAAGTCCCGCCCCGCCGCCACCCGGGCCGCTCCGGGCTCCGCAGGTCATTCAGGGCGGGAGAACCGCCAGGGCCCTCCAAGCCCCCGGCGACTTTCGAAGGTCCCCCGCGCCAAAACGCTTGGGCTCACGCTCTAGCTCGCCAGCGCACTCACCTCGGCTCGCCGCACACCCGGCGGATAGGGCCTGCAAGCGTCCCTCCCAAGGGGCCTGGCGCTGCAACACCAGGGATTGGGGACACCCGAGGCCCATCCCTGGACTCACCTGCTCCCCCACCACCACCCAGGCTGCAAGTGCTGTGGCAGGTCATTCAGGGCGGGAGAATGGGCAGGACCCTCTCAGCCATCAGGAATCTTCAAAGGCCTCCCACCCCAAAACGCTTGGGCCCACGCTCCCCCTCCCCAGCTCCCTCACCTTGACCGGACCCTGCGCTCGCCACACAACCTGTGGATCGGGCCTGCCGGCCTCCTGGGGGCTAATCCTAACCCTACGTGGGCCCCCAAGGGGCCCCTCCCAAGGAGCCTGGCGCCACAACGCTGGGGATTGGGGACCCCAGAGGCCCAGCGCCGGACTCAATGTCCCGCCCCGCCGCCACCCGGGCCGCTACGGGCTCCGCAGGTCATTCAGGGCGGGAGAACAGGTAAGGCCCTCCCAGACCCCGGCAACCTTCGAAGGCCTCCGGAGCCAAAACGCTTGGGCACACGCTCCCGCTCACCAGCGCCCTCACCTCGACCTGCCCCGCTGCTCTCTGCACAGCCTGCGGATCAGGCCTGCTGGCCTCCTGAAGCCTAACCCTATCCCTAGGTCGTCCCCCGAGGGGCCGCTCCCAAGGGGCCTGGTGCCAAAAGGCCGGGGATTGGGTCCCCCGAACCGCCGCGCAGGACTCTCCCTGCGGCACCGCCGCCCACTGGGCCCCTAGGGGCGATTCCGGTCATTCAGGGCGGGAGAACGCACAGGGCTCTTAGAGCCTCCAGCGACATTGAAGGCCCCCCGAGGCAAACCGCCTGGGCCCACGCTCCCCCTCGCCAGCGCCCTCACCTCGGCCTTCCCCTTCGCTCGCCAAACAACGGGGGGATTGGGCCTGCCGGCCTCCTGGGGCTAACCCTAACCCTAGGTCTGCCCCCGAGGGCCCCTCACAAGGGTCCTGGCGCCACAGCGCCGGGGATTGGGGACCCCGAGCCCCAGCGCCAGACTCACCCTGCCGACCCGCCGCCACCCGTGCCGCTAGGAGCGCAGCCGGTCGTTCAAGACGGGAGAACAGGCAGGGCCCTATGAGCCCCCGGCAACATTCGAAGGCCCCCTGCGCCAAAACGCTTGGGCCCACGCTCCCCCTCCCCAGCTCCCTCACCTTGGCCCGACCCTGCGCTCCCCGCACAACCTGTGGATCGGGCCTGCCGGCCTCCTGGGGGCTAAACCTAACCCTCTGTCGGCCCCCAAGGGGCCCCTCCCAAGGAGCCTGGCGCCACAACGCTGGGGATTGGGGACCCCCGAGCCCCAGCGCCGGTCTCAAAGTCCCGCCCCGCCAAAAACGGGCCGCTACGGGCTCCGCAGGTCATTCAGGGCGAGAGAACGAACGGGCAGGGCCCTCCAAGTCCCCGGCAACTTTCGAAGGTCCCCCGCGCCAAAACGCTTGGGCCCACGCTCTAGCTCGCCAGCGCACTCACCTCGGCTCGCCGCACACCCAGCGGATAGGGCCTGCAAGCGTCCCTCCCAAGAGGCCTGGCGCCGCAACACCAGGGATTGGTGACCCCCGAGCCCCATCCCTGGACTCACCTGCTGCCCCTCCACCACACGGGCCGCAAGTGCTGTGGCCAGTCATTCAGGGTGGGAGAATGGGCAGGACCCTCCCAGCCCTCAGCAATCTTCAAAGGCCTCCCACGCCAAAACGCTTGGGCCCACGCTCCCCCACCCCAGCTCCCTCACCTTGGCCCGACCCTGTGCTCGCCTCACAAACTGCGGATCGGGCCTGCCGGCCTCCTGGGGTCTAACCCTAACCCTATGTCGGCCCCCAAGGGGCCCCTCCCAAGTTGACTGGCGCAGGAAAGCCACGGATTGGGGACACAGAGCCCAGGCGCTGGTCTCACCGTGCTGCCCTGCTGCCACCCGGGTCGCTAGGGCGCCGCCGGTCATTCAGGGCAGGACAACAGGCAGGGCCCTCCAAGCCCCGGCGACCATCGAAGGACCCCACGACAAAACGCTTGGTCTCACGCTCCCGTTCGCCAGCGCTCTCACCTCGGCCCGCCTCTCCGCGGGCCGCACAGCCGACGGATCGGACCTGCCGGCCTCCTGGGTGCTAAACCTAACACTATCTCGTTCCCCCAAGGGCCGCCCCAAGGGGCCTGGCACAGCAAAGCCGGGGATTGGGGACCCCGGAGCCCCAGCGCCGGACTCACCTTCCCGCCCCGCCGCCAACCGTGCCGCTAGGGTCACTGCCGGTCATTGAGGGCGGGAGAACAGGCAGGGCCCTCCCAGACCCTGGCAACATTCGAAGGCCCCCTGCGCCAAAACGCTTGGGCCCACGCTCCCCCTCCCCAGCTCCCTCACCTTGGCCCGACCCTGCGCTCACCACACAACCTGCGGATCGGGCCTGCCGCCCTCCTGGGGGCTAAACCTAACCCTACCTCGGCCCCCAAGGGGCCCCTCCCAAGGAGCCTGGCGCAGCAACGCTGGGGATTGGTGACCGCCAAGACCCAGAGCCGGACTCAAAGTCCTGCCCCGCTGCCCCCCGGGCCGCTCCGGGCTCCGCAGGTCATTCAGGGAGGGAGAACCGCCAGGGCCCTCCAAGCCCCCGGCGACTTTCGAAGGTCCCCCGCGCCAAAACGCTTGGGCCCACGCTCTAGCTCGCCAGCGCACTCACCTCGGCTCGCGGCACACCCGGCGGATACGGCCTGCAAGCGTCCCTCCCAAGGGGCCTGGCGCTGAAACACCAGGGATTGGGGACCCCCGAGCTCCATCCCTGGACTCACCTGCTGCCCCTCCACCACCCGGGCCGCAAGTGCTGTGGCCGGTCATTCAGGGCGGGAGAATGGGCAGGACCCTCACAGCCCTCAGCAATCTTCAAAGGCCTCCCACGCCAAAACGCTTGGGCCCACGCTCCCCCTCCCCAGCTCCCTCACCTCGGCCTGAACCTGCACTCGCCGCACAACCTGCGGATCCGGCCTGCCTGCCTCCTGGGGCTAACCCTAACCCTATGTCGGCCCCCAAGGGGCCCCTCCCAAGGTGACTGCCGCAGGAAAGCCAAGGATTGGGGACACAGAGCCCAGGCGCCGGACTCACCCTGCTTCCCTGCCGCCACCCGGGTCGCTAGGGGCGCCGCCGGTCATTCAGGGCAGGACAACGGGCAGGGCCCTCCAAGCCCCGGCGAGCTTCGAAGGACCCCACGACAAAACGCTTGGTCCCACGCTCCAGCTCGCCAGCGCTCTCACCTCGGCCCGCCCCTCCGCTGGCCGCACAGCCGACGGATCGGTCCTGCCGGCCTCCTGGGGGCTAAACCTAACCCTATCTCGTTCCCCGAAGGGCCCCCCCAAGGGGCCTGGCACAGCAAAGCCGGGGATTGGGGACCCCCGAGCCCCAGCGCCGGACTCACCTTCCCGCCCCGCCGCCAACCGTGCCGCTAGGGTCACTGCCGGTCATTGAGGGCGGGAGAACAGGCAGGGCCCTCCCAGACCCCGGCAACCTTCGACGGCCTCCCGCGCCAAAACGCTTGGGCCTACGCTCCCGCTAACCAGCACCCTTACCTTGGCCCGCCCCTCGGCTAACCGCACAACTGGCGGAACGGGCTTGTGGGCCTTCTGGGGGCTAACCCTAACCCTAGGTCTGCCCTTGAGGGGCCCCTCGCAAGCAGCCTGGCGCTGCAACGCTGGGGATTGGGGACCCCCGAGGCCCAGCGCTGGACTCAAAGTCCCGCCCCGCCGCCACCCGGGCCGCTCCGGGCTCCGCAGGTCATTCAGGGCGGGAGAACCGCCAGGGCCCTCCAAGCCCCCGGCGACTTTCGAAGGTCCCCCGCGCCAAAACGCTTGGGCCCACGCTCTAGCTCGCCAGCGCACTCACCTCGGCTCGCCGCACACCCGGCGGATAGGGCCTGCAAGCGTCCCTCCCAAGGGGCCTGGCGCTGCAACACCAGGGATTGGGGACACCCGAGGCCCATCCCTGGACTCACCTGCTGCCCCACCACCACCCGGGCTGCAAGTGCTGTGGCCGGTCATTCAGGGCGGGAGAATGGGCAGGACCCTCCCAGCCCTCAGCAATCTTCAAAGGCCTCCCACGCCAAAACGCTTGGGCCCACGCTCCCCCTCCCCAGCTCCCTCACCTTGACCGGACCCTGCGCTCGCCACACAACCTGTGGATCGGGCCTGCCAGCCTCCTGGGGGCTAATCCTAACCCTACGTGGGCCCCCAAGGGGCCCCTCCCAAGGAGCCTGGCGCCACAACGCTGGGGATTGGGGACCCCAGAGGCCCAGCGCCGGACTCAAAGTCCCGCCCCGCCGCCACCCGGGCCGCTACGGGCTCCTCAGGTCATTCAGGGCGGGAGAACAGGTAAGGCCCTCCCAGACCCCGGCAACCTTCGAAGGCCTCCGGAGCCAAAACGCTTGGGCACACGCTCCCGCTCACCAGCGCCCTCACCTCGACCTGCCCCGCTGCTCTCTGCACAGCCTGCGGATCAGGCCTGCTGGCCTCCTGAAGCCTAACCCTATCCCTAGGTCGTCCCCCGAGGGGCCGCTCCCAAGGGGCCTGGTGCCAAAAGGCCTGGGATTGGGTCCCCCAAACCGCCGCGCCGGACTCTCCCTGCGGCACGGCCGCCCACTGGGCCTCTAGGGGCGACTCTGGTCATTCAGGGCGGGAGAACGCGCAGGGCTCTCCGAGCCTCCAGGGACATTCGAAGGCCCACCGAGGCAATACGCTTGGGCCCACGCTCCCCCTCGCCAGAGCCCTCACCTCGGCCTTCCCCTCCGCTCGCCAAACAAAGGGCGGATCGGTCCTGCCGGCCTCCTGCGGCTAACCCTAACCCTAGGTCGGCCCCAGAGGGCCCCTCCCAAGAGTCCTGGCGCCATAACGCCGTAGATTGTGGACCCCGAGCCCGAGCGCCAGACACACCCTACCGTCCCGCCGCCACCCGGGCCACTAGGAGTGCAGCCGGTCGTTCAAGACGGGAGAACAAGCAGGGCCCTATGAGCCCCCGGCAACATTCGAAGGCCCCTGCGCCAAAACGCTTGGGCCCACGCTCCCCATCCCCAGCTCCCTCACCTTGGCCCGACCCTGCGCTCACCGCACAACCTGTGGATCCGGCCTGCCTGCCTCCTGGGGGCTAACCCTAAAACCTATGTCGGCCCCCAAGGGGCCCCTCCCAAGGAGCCTGGCGCCACAACGCTGGGGATTGGGGACTCCCGAGGCCCAGCGCCGGACTCAAAGTCCCTCCCCGCTGCCACCAGGGCCGCTACGGGCTCCGCAGGTCATTCAGGGTGGGAGAACGAACGAGCAGGGCCCTCCAAGTCCCCGGCGACTTTCGAAGGTCCCCCGCGCAGAAACCCTTGGGCCCACGCTCTACCTCGCCAGCGCACTCACCTCGGCTCGCCGCACACCCGGCGGATAGGGCCTGCAAGCGTCCCTCCCAAGGGGCCTGGCGCTGCAACACCAGGGATTGGGGACCCCCGAGGCCCATCCCTGGACTCACCTGCTGCCCCACCACCACCCGGGCTGCAAGTGCTGTGGCCGGTCATTCAGGGCGGGAGAATGGGCAGGACCCTCCCAGCATTCAGCAATCTTCAAAGGCCTCCCACGCCAAAACGCTTGGGCACACGCTCCCGCTCACCAGCGCCCTCACCTCGACCTGCCCCTCCGCTCTCCGCACAGCCTGCGGATCAAGCCTGCTGGCCTCCTGAGGCCAAACCCTAACCCTAGGCCGGCCCCTGAGGGCCCCTCCCAAGGGTCCTGGCGCCACAACGCCGGGGATTGGGGACCCCGAGCCCCAGTGCCAGACTCACCCTGCCGTCCCGCCGCCACCCGGCCGCTAGGAGCGCAGCCGGTCGTTCAAGAAGGGAGAACAGGCAGGGCCCTATGAGCCCCCGGCAACATTCGAAGGCCCCTGCGCCAAAACGCTTGGGCCCACGCTTCCCCTCCCCAGCTCCCTCACCTCGGCCTGAACCTGCACTCGCCACACAACCTGCGGAAACGGCCTGCCTGCCTCCTGGGGGCTAACCCTAACCCTATGTCGGCCCCCAAAGGGCCCCTCCCAAGGAGCCTGGCGCCACAACGCTGGGGATTGGGGACTCCCGAGGCCCAGCGCCGGACTCAAAGTCCCTCCCCGCCGCCACCAGGGCCGCTACGGGCTCCGCAGGTCATTCAGGCAGGGAGAACGAACGAGCAGGGCCCTCCAAGTCCCCGGCGACTTTCGAAGGTCCCCCGCGCAGAAACCCTTGGGCCCACGCTCTACCTCGCCAGCGCACTCACCTCGGCTCGCCGCACTCCCGGCGGATAGGGCCTGCAAGCGTCCCTCCCAAGGGGCCTGGCGCTGCAACACCAGGGATTGGGGACCCCCGAGGCCCATCCCTGGACTCACCTGCTGCCCCACCACCACCCGGGCTACAAGTGCTGTGGCCGGTCATTCAGGGCGGGAGAATGGGCAGGACCCTCCCAGCATTCAGCAATCTTCAAAGGCCTCCCACACCAAAACGCTTGGGCACACGCTCCCGCTCACCAGCGCCCTCACCTCGACCTTCCCCTCCGCTCTCCGCACAGCCTGCGGATCAAGCCTGCTGGCCTCCTGAGGCCAAACCCTAACCCTAGGTCGTCCCCCGAGGGCCCCTCCCAAGGGTCCTGGCGCCACAACGCCGGGGATTGGGGAACCCGAGCCCGAGCGCCAGACACACCCTGCCGTCCCGCCGCCACCCGGGCCGCTAGGAGTGCAGCCAGTCGTTCAAGACGGGAGAACAGGCAGGGCCCTATGAGCCCTCGGCACCATTCGAAGGCCCCTGCGCCAAAACGCTTGGGCCAACGCTCCTCCTCCCCAGCTCCCTCACCTTGGCCTGACCCTGCGCTTGCCACACAACCTGCGGATCGGGCCTGCCTGCCTCCTGGGGCTAACCCTAACCCTACGTCAGCCCCCAAGGGGCCCCTCCCAAGGTGACTGTAGCAGGAAAGCCAGGGATTGGGTACACAGAACCCAGGCGCCGGACTCACCCTGCTGCCCTGCCGCCACCCGGATCGCTAGGGGCGCCGCCGGTCATTCAGGGTAGGAGAACGGGCAGGGCCCTCCAAGCCCCGGCGACCATCGAAGGACCCCACGACAAAACGCTTGGTCCCACGCTCCCGCTCGCCAGCGCTCTCACCTCGGCCCGTCCCTCCGCTGGCCGCACAGCCGATGGATCAGTCCTGCCGGCGCCTGGGGGCTAAACCTAACCCTATCTCATACCCCGAAGGGCCCCCCCAAGGGGCCTGGCACAGCAAAGCCGGGGATTGGGGACCCCCGAACCCCAGCGCCGGACTCAAAGTCCCGCCCCGCCGACACCCAGGCCGCTAAGGGCTCCGCAGGTCATTCAGGGCGGGAGAATGGGCAGGACCCTCCCAGCCTGCAGCAATCTTCAAAGGCCTCCCACGCCAAAACGCTTGGGCCCACGCTCCCCCTCCCCAGCTCCCTCACCTTGGACCGACCCTGCGCTCGACGCACAACCTGCGGATCGGACCTGCCGGCCTCCTGGGGGCTAACCCTAACCCTACGTAGGCCCCCAAGGGGCCCCACCCAAGGTGACTGGCGCAGGAAAGCCAGGGATTGGGGACCCAGAGCCCAGGCGCCGGACTCACCCTGCTGCCCTGCCGCCACCCGGGTCGCTAGGGGCGCCGCCGGTCATTCAGGGCAGGACAACGGGCAGGGCCCTCCAAGCCCCGGCGACCATCGAAGCACCCCACGACAAAACGCTTGGTCCCACGCTCCAGCTCGCCAGCGCTCTCACCTCGGCCCGCCCCTCCGCTGGCCGCACAGCCGACGGATCGGTCCTGCCGGCCTACTGGGGGCTAAACCTAACCCTATCTCATTCCCCGAAGGGCCACCCCAAGGGGCCTGGCACAGCAAAGCCGGGGATTGGGGACCCCCGAGCCCCATCCCTGGACTCACCTGCTGCCCCTCCACCACCCGGGCCGCAAGTGCTGTGGCCGGTCATTCAGGGCAGGAGAATGGGCAGGACCCGCCCAGCCCTCAGCAATCTTCAAAGGCCTCCCACGCCAAAACGCTTGGGCCCACGCTCCCCCTCCCCAGCTCCCTCACCTCGGCCCGACCCTGCGCTTGACGCACAACCTGCGGATCGGGCCTGCCGGCCTCCTGGGGGCTAACCCTAACCCTATGTCGGCCCCCAAGGGGCCCCTCCAAGGTGATTGGCGCAGGAAAGCCAGGGATTGGGGACTCAGAACCCAGGCGCCGGACTCACCCTGCTGCCCTGCCGCCACCCGGGTCGCTAGGGGCGCCGCCGGTCATTCAGGGCAGGAGAACGGGCAGGGCCCTCCAAGCCCCGGCGACCAACGAAGGGCCCCACGACAAAACGCTTGGGCCCAAGCTCCCGCTCGCCAGCGCTCTCACCTCGGCCCGCCCCTCCGCTGGCCGCACAGCCGACGGATCGGTCCTGCCGGCCTCCTGGGAGCTAAACCTAACCCTATCTTGTTCCCCGAAGGGCCCCCCCAAGGGGCCTGGCACAGCAAAGCCGGGGATTGGGGACCCCCGAGCCCCAGCGCCGGACTCACCTTCCCGCCCCGCCGCCAACCGTGCCGCTAGGGTCACTGCCGGTCATTGAGGGCGGGAGAACAGGCAGGGCCCTCCCAGACCCCGGCAACCTTCGAAGGCCTCCCACGCCAAAACGCTTGGGCCTATGCTCCCGCTGACCAGCGCCTTACCTTTGCCCGCCCCTCTGCTCACCGCACAGCTGGCGGATCGGGCTTGCCGGCCTTTTGGGGGCTAACCCTAACCCTAGGTCGGCCCTTGAGGGGCCCCTCCCAAGCAGCCTGCCGCAGCAACGCTGGGGATTGGGGACCCCCGAGGCCCAGCGCCGGGCTCAAAGTCCCGCCCCGATGCCACCTGGTCCGCTCCGGGCTCCGCAGGTCATTCAGGGCGGGAGAACGAACGGGCAGGGCCCTCCAAGTCCCCGGCGACTTTCGAAGGTCCCTCGCGCAAAAACCCTTGGGCCCACGCTCTAGCTCGCCAGCGCACTCACCTCGGCTCGCCACACAACCGGCGGATAGGACCTACAAGACTCCCTCCCAAGGGGCCTGGCGCCGCAACACCAGGGATTAGGGACCCCCGAGGCCCATCCATGGACTCAACAGCTGCCCCTCAACCACCCGGGCTGCAAGTGCTGTGGCCGGTCATTCAGGGCGGGAGAATGGGCAGGACCCTCCCAGCATTCAGCAATCTTCAAAGGCCTCCCACGCCAAAACGCGTGGGCACACGCTCCCGCTCACCAGCGCCCTCACCTCGACCTGCCCCTCCGCTCTCCGCACAGCCTGCGGATCAGGCCTGCCGGCCTCCTGAGGCCTAACCCTATCCCTAGGTCGGCCCCCGAGGGGCCGCTCCCAAGGGGACTGGTGCCAAAAGGACAGGGATTGGGTCCCCCGAACCGCCGCGCTGCTCTCTTCCTGCGGGACCGTCGCCAACTGGGCCCCTAGGGGCGACTCCGGTCATTCAGGGCGGGAGAACGCACAGGGCCCTCCGAGCCTGCAGCGACATTCGAAGGCCCCCCGAGGCAAAACGCTTGGGCCCACGCTCCCCCTCGCCAGCGCCCTCACCTCGGCCTTCCCCTCCGCTCGCCAAACAACGGGCCGATGGGGCCTGCCGGCCACCTGGGGCTAACCCTAACCCTAGGTCGGCCCCCAGGGCCCCTCCCAAGGGGCCTGGCGCCACAAGGCCGGGGATTGGGGACTCCGAGATCCAGCGCCAGACTCACCCTGCCTTCCCGCCGCCACCCGGGGCCCTAGGAGTGCAGCCGGTCGTTCAAGACCGGAGAACAGGCAGGACCCTATGAGCCCCCGGCAACATTCAAAGGCCCCCTGCGCCAAAACGATTGGGCCCACACTCCCCCTCCCCAGCTCCCTCACCTTGGCCGGACCCTGCGCTCGCCGCACAACCTGCGGATGGGCCCTGCCGGACTCCTGGGGGCTAACCCTAACCCTACGTCGGCCCCCAAGGGGTCCCTCCCAAGGAGCCTGGCGCCACAACGCTGGGGATTGGGGACCCCCGAGGCCCAGCGCCGGACTCAAAGTCTCGCCCCGCCGCCACCCGGGCCGCTACGGGCTCCGCAGGTCATTCAGGGCGGGAGAACGAACGGGCAGGGCCCTCCAAGTCCCCGGCGACTTTCGAAGGTCCCCCACGCCAAAAGGCTTGGGCCCACGCTCTAGCTCGCCAGCGTACTCACCTCGGCTTGCAGCACACCCGGTGGATAGGGTCTGCAAGCGTCCCTCCCAAGGGGCCTGGCGCTGCAACACCAGGGATTGGGGACCTCCGAGGCCCATCCCTGGACTCACCGGCTGCCCCACCACCACCCGGGCTGCAAGTGCTTTGGCCGGTCATTCAGAGCGGGAGAATGGGCAGGACCCTCCCAGCATTCAGCAATCTCCAAAGGCCTCCCACGCCAAAACGCTTGGGCACACGCTCCCGCTCACCAGCGCCCTCACCTCGACCTGCCCTTCAGTTCTCTGCACAGCCTGCGGATCAGGCCTGCCGGCCTCCTGAGGCCTAACCCTATCCCTAGGTCGGCCCCCGAGGGGCCACTCCCAAGGGGCCTGGTGCCAAAAAGCCTGGGACTGGGTCCCCCGAACAGCCGCGCCCGACTCTCCCTGCGGCACCGCCGCCAACTGGGCCCCTAGGGGCAACTCCGGTCATTCAGGGCGGGAGAACGCACAGGGCTCTCCGAGCCTCCAGCGACATTCGAAGGCCCCCCGAGGCAAAACGCTTCGGCCCACGCTCCCCCTCCCCAGCTCCCTCACCTCGGCCTGAACCTGCGCTCGCAGCACAACCAGTGGATGGGGCCTGCCGGCCTCCTGGGGGCTAACCCTAACCCTATGTCGGCCACCAAGGGGCCCCTCCCAAGGTGACTGGCGCAGGAAAGCCAGGGATTGGGGACACAGAACCCAGGCGCCGGACTCACCCTGCTGCCCTGCCGCCACCCGGGTCGATAGGGCGCCGCCGGTCATTCAGAGCAGGACAACGGGCAGGGCCCTCCAAGCCCCGGCGACCATCGAAGGACCCCACGACAAAACGCTTGGTCCCACGCTCCCGCTCGCCAGCGCTCTCACCTCGGCCCGCCCCTCCGCTGGCCGCACAGCCGACGGATCGGTCCTGCCGGCCTCCTGGGGGCTAAACCTAACCCTATCTCGTTCCCCGAAGGGCCCCCCCAAGGGGCCTGGCATAGCAAAGCCGGGGATTGGGGACCCCCGAGCCCCAGCGCCGGACTCACCTTCCCGCCCCGCCACCAACCGAGCCGCTAGGGTCACTGCCGGTCATTGAGGGCGGGAGAACAGGCAGGGCCCTCCCAGACCCCGGCAACATTCGAAGGCCCCCTGCGCCAAAATGCTTGGGCCCACGCTCCCCCTCCCCAGCTCCCTCACATTGGCCCGACCCTGCGCTCACCGCACAACCTGCGGATCGGGCCTGCCGCCCTCCTGGGGGCTAACCCTAACCCTACCTCAGCCCCCAAGGGTCCCCTCCCAAGGAGCCTGGCGCAGCAACGCTGGGGATTGGGGACCCCCCAAGGCCCAGCACTGGATTCAAAGTCCCGCCCCGCTGCCACCCGGGCCGCTCCGTGCTCCGCAGGTCATTCAGGGCGGGAGAACGAACGGGCAGGGCCCTCCCAGACCCCGGCAACCTTCGAAGGCCTCCGGCGCCAAAACGCTTGGGCCTACGCTCCCGCTAACCTGCGCCCTTACCTTGGCCCGCCCCTCAACTCACCGCACAGCTGGCGGATCGGGCTTGACGGCCTTCTGTGGGCTAAACCTAACCCTAGGTCTGCCCTTGAGGGGGCCCCTCGCAAGCAGCCTGGCGCCGCAAAGCTGGGGATTGGGGACCCCCGAGGCCCAGCGCCAGACTCAAAGTCCCTCCCCGCCGCCACCAGGGCCGCTCCGGGCTCTGCAGGTCATTCAGGGTGGGATAACCGCCAGGGCCCTCCAAGCCCACGGCGACTTTCGAAGGTCCCCCGCGCCAAAACGCTTGGGCCCACGCTCCAGCTCTCCAGCGCACTCACCTCGGCTCGCCGCACACCCGGCGGATAGGGCCTGCAAGCGTCCCTCCCAAGGGGCCTGGCAATGCAACACCAAGGATTGGGGACCCCCGAGGCCATCCCTGGACTCACCTGCTGCTCCACCACCACCCGGGCTGCAAGTGCTGTGGCCGGTCATTCAGGGGGGGAGAATGGGCAGGACTCTCCCAGCATTCAGCAATCTTCAAAGGCCTCCCACGCCAAAACGCTTGGGCACACGCTCCCGCTCACCAGCGCCCTCACCTCGACCTGCCCCGCTGCTCTCTGCACAGCCTGCGGATCAGGCCTGCCGGCCTCCTGAGGCCTAACCCTAACACTATATCGGCCCCCGAGGGCCCCTCCCAAGGGTCCTGGCGCCACAACGCCGGGGATTGGGGACCCCGAGCCCCAGCGCCAGACTCACCCTACCGTCCCGCCGCCACCCGGGCCGCTAGGAGCGCAGCCGGTCGTTCAAGATGGGAGAACAGGCAGGGCCCTATGAGCCCCCAGCAACATTCGAAAGCCCCCTGAGGCAAAACGCTTGGGCCCACGCTCCACCTCCCCAGCTCCCTCACCTTGGCCTGACCCTGGGCTTGCCACACAACCTGCGGATCGTGCCTGCAGGCCTCCTGGGGGCTAACCCTAACCCTATGTCGGCCCCCAAGGGGCCCCTCCCAAGGTGACTGGCGCAGGAAAGCCAGGGATTGGGGACACAGAGCCCAGGCGCCGGACTCACCCTGCTGCCCTGCCGCCACCCGGGTCGCTAGGGGCGCCGCCGGTCATTCAGGGCAGGACAACGGGCAGGGCCCTCCAAGCCCCGGCGACCATCGAAGGACCCCACGACAAAACGGTAGGTCCCACGCTCCCGCTCTCCAGCGCTCTCACCTCGGCCCGCCCCTCCGCTGGCCGCAGAGCCGACGGATCGGTCGTGCCGGCCTCCTTGGGGCTAAACCTAACCCTATCTCCTTCCCCGAAGTGCCCCCCCAAGGGGTCTGGCACAGCAAAGCCGGGGATTGGGGACCCCCGAGCCCCAGCGCCGGACTCAAAGTCCCGCCCCGCCGCCACCCGGGCCGCTCCGGGCTCCGCAGGTCATTCAGGGCGGGAGAACCGCCAGGGCCCTCCAAGCCCCCGGCGACTTTGAAGGTCCCCCACGCCAAAACCCTTGGGCCCACGCTCCCCCTCCCCAGCTCCCTCACCTTGGCCCGACCCTGTGCTCGCCTCACAACCTGCTAATCGGGCCTGCCGGCCTCCTGGGGGCTAACCCAAACCCTACCTCGGCCCCCAAGGGGCCCCTCCCAAGGAGCCTGGTGCTGCAACCCTGGGGATTGGGGACCCCCGAGGCCCAGCGCCGGACTCAAAGTCCCGCCCCGCTGCCACCCTGGCCGTTCCGGGCTCCGCAGATCATTCAGGGCCGGAGAACGAACGGGCAGGGCCCTCCAAGTCCCCGGCGACTTTCGAAAGTCCCCCGCGCAAAAACCCTTGGGCCCACGCTCTAGCTCGCCGGCGCACTCACCTCGGCTCGCCACACAACCGGCGGATAGGACCTACAAGCCTCCCTCCCAAGGGGCATGGCGCCGCAACACCAGGGATTGATGACCAACGAGCCCCATCCCTGGACTCACCTGCTGCCCCTCCACCATCCGGGCCGCAAGTGCTGTGGCCGGTCATTCAGGGCGGGAGAATGGGCAGGAACCTCCCAGCCCTCAGCAATCTTCAAAGGCCTCCCACGACAAAACGCTTGGGCCCACGCTCCCCCTCCCCAGCTCCCTCACCTCCGCCCGACCCTGTGCTCACCACACAACCTGCGGATCGGGCCTGCCGGCATCCTGGGGCTGACCCTAACACTACCTCGTCCCCCAAGGGGCCCCTCCCAAGGTGACTGGCGCAGGAAAGCCAGGGATTGGGGACACAGAACCCAGGCGCCGGTCTCACCCTGCTGCCCTGTCGCCACCCGGGTCGCTAGGGCGCCGCAGGTCATTCAGGGCAGGACAACCTGCAGGGCCCTCCAAGCCCCGGCGAACATCGAAGGACCCCACGACAAAACGCTTGGGCCCACGCTCCCGCTCGCCAGCGCTCTCACCTTGGCCCGACCCTGTGCTCGCCTCACAACCTGCGGATCGGGCCTGCCGGCCTCCTGGGGGCTAATCCTAACCCTACGTGGGCCCCCAAGGGGCCCCTCCCAATGAGCCTGGCGCCACAACGCTGGGGATTGGGGACCCCAGAGGCCCAGCGCCGGACTCATAGTCCCGCCCCGCCGCCACCCGGGCCGCTACGGGCTCCGCAGGTCATTCAGGGCGGGAGAACAGGTAAGGCCCTCCCAGACCCCGGCAACCTTCGAAGGCCTCCGGAGCCAAAACGCTTGGGCACAGGCTCCCGCTCACCAGCGCCCTCACCTCGACCTGCCCCGCTGCTCTCTGCACAGCCTGCGGATCAGGCCTGCTGGCCTCCTGAAGCCTAACCCTATCCCTAGGTCGTCCCCCGAGGGGCCGCTCCCAAGGGGCCTGGTGCCAAAAGGCCGGGGATTGGGTCCCCCGAACCGCCGCGCAGGACTCTCCCTGCGGCACCGCCGCCCACTGGGCCCCTAGGGGCGATTCCGGTCATTCAGGGCAGGAGAACGCACAGGGCTCTTAGAGCCTCCAGCGACATTGAAGGCCCCCCGAGGCAAAACGCTTGGGCCCACGCTCCCCCTCGCCAGCGCCCTCACCTCGGCCTTCCCCTTCACTCGCCAAACAATGGGGGGATCGGGCCTGCCGGCCTCCTGGGGCTAACCCTAACCCTAGGTCTGCCCCCGAGGGCCCCTCACAAGGGTCCTGGCGCCACAACGCCGGGGATTGGGGACCCCGAGCCCCAGCGCCAGACTCACCCTGCCGACCCGCCGCCACCCGTGCCGCTAGGAGCGCAGCCGGTCGTTCAAGACGGGAGAACAGGCAGGGCCCTATGAGCCCCCGGCAACATTCGAAGGCCCCCTGCGCCAAAACGCTTGGGCCCACGCTCCCCCTCCCCAGCTCCCTCACCTTGGCCCGACCCTGCGCTCGCCACACAACCTGTGGATCGGGCCTGCCGGCCTCCTGGGGGCTAACCATAACCCTACGTCTGCCCCCAAGGGGCCCCTCCCAAGGAGCCTGGAGCCACAACGCTGGGGATTGGGGACCCCCGAGCCCCAGCGCCGGTCTCAAAGTCCCGCCCCGCCGAAAAACGGGCCGCTACGGGCTCCGCAGGTCATTCAGGGCGAGAGAACGAACGGGCAGGGCCCTCCAAGTCCCTGGCAACTTTCGAAGGTCCCCCGCACCAAAACGCTTGGGCCCACGCTCTAGCTCGCCAGCGCACTCACCTCGGCTCGCCGCACACCCAGCGGATAGGGCCTGCAAGCGTCCCTCCCAAGAGGCCTGGCGCCGCAAGACCAGGGATTGGTGACCCCCGAGCCCCATCCCTGGACTCACCTGCTGCCCCTCCACCTCCCGGGCTGCAAGTGCTGTGGCCGGTCATTCAGGGCGGGAGAATGGGCAGGACCCTCACAGCCCTCAGCAATCTTCAACGGCCTCCCACGCCAAAACGCTTGGGCCCACGCTCCCCCTCCCCAGCTCCCTCACCTCGGCCTAAACCTGCACTCGCCGCACAACCTGCGGATCGGGCCTGCTTGCCTCCTGGGGCTAACCCTAACCCTATGTCGGCCCCCAAGGGGCCCCTCCCAAGGTGACTGCCGCAGGAAAGCCAAGGATTGGGGACACAGAGCCCAGGCGCCGGACTCACCCTGCTTCCCTGCCGCCACCCGGGTCGCTAGGGGCGCTGCCGGTCATTCAGGGCAGGACAACGGGCAGGGCCCTCCAAGCCCCGGCGAGCTTTGAAGGACCCCACAACAAAACGCTTGGTCCCACGCTCCAGCTCGCCAGCGCTCTCACCTCGGCCCGCCCCTCCGCTGGCCGCACAGCCGACGGATCAGTCCTGCCGGCCTCCTGGGGGCTAAACCTAACCTTATCTCGTTCCCCGAAGGGCCCCCCCAAAGGGGCCTGGCACAGCAAAGCCGGGGATTGGGGACCCCCGAGCCCCAGCACCGGACTCACCTTCCCGCCCCGCCACCAACCGTGCCGCTAGGGTCATTGCCGGTTATTGAGGGCGGGAGAACAGGCAGGGCCCTCCCAGACCCTGGCAACATTCGAATTCCCCCTGCGCCAAAATGCTTGGGCCCACGCTCCCCCTCCCCAGCTCCCTCACCTTGGACCGACCCTGTGCTCACCGCACAACCTGCGGATCGGGCCTGCCGCCCTCCTGGGGGCTAACCCTAACCCTAGGTCGGCCCCCAAGGGGCCCCTCCCAAGGAGCCTGGCGCCGCAACGCTGGGGATTGGGGACCCCCGAGCCCCAGCGCCGGACTCACCTTCCAGCCCCGCCAGCAAACGTGCCGCTAGGTTCACTGCTGGTCATTGAGGGCGGGAGAACAGGCAGGGCCCTCCCAGACCCCAGCAACCTCCAAAGGCCTCCGGCGCCAAATCGCTTGGGCCTATGCTCCCACTAAGCAGCGCCCTTACCTTGGCCCGCCCCTCGGCTCACCACACAGCTGGCGGATTGGGCTTGCCGGCCTTCTGAGGGCTAACCCTAACCCTAGGTAGGCCCTTGAGGGGCCCCTCCCAAGCAGCCTGGCGCTGCAACGCTGGGGATTGGGGACCCCCGAGGCCCAGCGCCGGACTCAAAGTCCCGCCCCGCCGCCAAACGGGCCGCTCCGGGCTCCGCAGGATATTCAGGGAGGGAGAACCGCCAGGCCCCTCCAAGCCCCCGGCGACTTTCGAAGGTCCCCCGCGCCAAAACGCTTGGGCCCACGCTCTAGCTCGCCAGCGCACTCACCTCGGCTCGCCGCACACCCGGCGGATAGGGCCTGCAAGCGTCCCTCCCAAGGGGCCTGGCGCTGCAACACCAGGGATTGGGGACCCCCGAGCCCCATCCCTGGACTCACCTGCTGCCCCTCCACCACCCGGGCCGCAAGTGCTGTGGCCGGTCATTCAGGGCGGGAGAATGGGCAGGACCCTCCCAGCCCTCAGCAATCTTCAAAGGCCTCCCACGCCAAAACGCTTGGGCCCATGCTCCTCCTCCACAGCTCCCTCACCTCCGCCCGACCCTGCACTCGCTGCACAACCTGCGGATCGGGCCTGCCGGCCTCCTGGGGGCTAACCCTAACGCTACGTCGGCCCCCGAGGGGCCCCTCCCAAGGTGACTGGCGCAGGAAAGCCAGGGATTGGGGACACAGAACCCAGGCGCCTGACTCACCCTGCTGCCCTGCCGCCACCCGGGTCGCTAGGGGCACCGCCGGTCATTCAGGGCAGGAGAACGGGCAGGGCCCTCCAAGCCCCGGCGACCATCGAAGGACCCCACGACAAAACGCTTGGTCCCACGCTCCCGTTCGCCAGCGCTCTCACCTCGGCCCGCCCCTCCGCTGGCCGCACAGCCGACGGATCGGTCCTGCCGGCCTCCTGGGGGCTAAACCTAACCCTATCTCGTTCCCCGAGGGGCCCCCCCAAGGGGCCTGGCACAGCAAAGCCGGGGATTGGGGACCCCCGAGCCCCAGCGCCGGACTCACCTTCCCGCCCCGCCGCCAACCGTGCCGCTAGGGTCACTGCCGGTCATTGAGGGCGGGAGAACAGGCAGGGCCCTGCCAGACCCCGGCAACCTTCGAAGGCCTCCCGCGCCAAAACGCTTGGGCACACGCTCCCGCTCACCAGCGCCCTCACCTCGACCTGCCCCTCCGCTCTCCGCACAGCCTGCGGATCAGGCCTGCCGGCCTCCTGAGGCCTAACCCTATCCCTAGGTCGGCCCCCAAGGGGCCGCTCCCAAGGGGAATGGTGCCAAAAGGCCTGGGATTGGGTCCCCCGAACCGCCGCGCCGGACTCTTCCTGCGGGACCGCCGCCAACTGGGCCCCTAGGGGCGACTCCGGTCATTCAGGGCGGGAGAACGCACAGGGCTCTCCGAGCCTCCAGCGACATTCGAAGGCCCCCCGAGGCAAAACGCTTGGGCCCACGCTCCCCCTCGCCAGCGCCCTCACCTTGGCCTTCCCCTCCGCTCGCCAAACAATGGGCGAATCGGGCCTGCCGGCCACCTGGGGCTAACCCTAAACCTAGGTCGGACCCCAGGGCCCCTCCCAAGGTGACTGGCGCAGGAAAGCCAGGGATTGGGGACACAGAACCCAGGCGCCGGACTCACCCTGCTGCCCTGCCGCCACCCGGGTTGCTAGGGGCGCCGCTGGTCATTCAGGGCAGGAGAACGGGCAGGGCCCTCCAAGACCCGGCGACCATCGAAGGACCCCACGACAAAACGCTTGGTCCCACGCTCCCGCTCGCCAGCGCTCTCACCTCGGCCCGCCCCTCCGCTGGCCGCACAGCCGACGGATCGGTCCTGCCGGCCTCCTGGGGGCTAAACCTAACCCTATCTCGTTCACCGAAGGGCCCCCCAAAGGGGCCTGGCACAGCAAAGCCGGGGATTGGGGACCCCCGAGCCCCAGCGCCGGACTCAAAGTCCCGCCCCGCCGCCACCCGGGCCGCTCCGGGCTCCGCAGGTCATTCAGGGCGGGAGAACCGCCAGGGCCCTCCAAGCCCCCCGCGACTTTGAAGGTCCCCCGCGCCAAAACGCTTGGGCCCACGCTCCCCCTCCCCAGCTCCCTCACCTTAGCCCGACCCTGTGCTCGCCTCACAACCTGCGGACTGGGCATGCCGGCCTCCTGGGGGCTAACCCTAACCCTACCTAGGCCCCCAAGGGGCCCCTCCCAAGGAGCCTGGCGCCGCAACGCTGGGGATTGGGGACCCCCGAGGCCCAGCGCCGGACTCAAAGTCCCGCCCCGCTGCCACCCTGGACGCTCCGGGCTCCGCAGGTCATTCAGGGCGGGAGAACCACCAGGGCCCTCCAAGCCCCGGGCGACTTTGAAGGTCCCCCGCGCCAAAACGCTTGGGCCCACGCTCTAGCTCGCAGCCGCACTCACCTCGGCTCGCCGCACAACCGGCGGATAGGACCTACAAGCCTCCCTCCCATGGGGCCTGGCGCCGAAACACTAGGTATTGGGGACCCCCGAGCCCCATTCCTGGACTCACCTGCTGCCCCTCCACCACCCGGGCCGCAAGATCTATGGCCGGTCATTCAGGGCGGGAGAATGGGCAGGACCCTCCCAGCCCTCAGCAATCTTCAAAGGCCTCCCACGACAAAACGCTTGGGCCCACGCTCCCCCTCCCCAGCTCCCTCACCTTGACCCGACCCTGTGCTCGCCTCACAACCTGCGGATCGGGCCTGCCGGCCTCCTGGTGGCTAACCCTAACCCTACCTGGGCCCGCCAGGGGCCCCTCCCAAGGAGCCTGGCGCCGCAACGCTGGGGATTGGGGACCCCCGAGGCCCAGCGCCAGACTCAAAGTCCCGCCCCGCTGCCACCCTGGCCACTCCGGGCTCCGCAGGTCATTCAGGGCGGGAGAACCACCAGGGCCCTCCAAGCCCCCGGCGACTTTCGAACGTCCCCCGCGCCAAAACGCTTGGGCCCACGCTCTAGCTCCACAGCGCTCTCACCTCGGCCCGCCCCTCCGCTGGCCGCACAGCCGACGGATCGGTCCTGCCGGCCTCCTGGGGGCTAAACCTAACCCTATCTCGTTCCCCGAAGGGCCCCCCCAAAGGGGCCTGGCACAGCAAAGCCGGGGATTGGGGACCCCCGAGCCCCAGTACCGGACTCACCTTCCCGCCCCGCCACCAACCATGCCGCTAGGGTCACTGCCGGTTATTGAGGGCGGGAGAACAGGCAGGGCCCTCCCAGACCCTGGCAACATTCGAATTCCCCCTGTGCCAAAATGCTTGGGCGCACGCTCCCCCTCCCCAGCTCCCTCACCTTGGACCGACCCTAAGCTCACCGCACAACCTGCGGATCAGGCCTGCCGCCCTCCTGGGGGCTAACCCTAACCCTAGGTCGGCCCCCAAGGGGCCCCTCCCAAGGAGCCTGGCGCAGCAATGCTGGGGATTGGGAACCCCCAAGGCCCAGCGCCGGACTCAACGTCCCGCCCCGCTGCCACCGGGGCCGCTCCGGGCTCCGCAGGACATTCAGGGCGGGAGAACGAACGGGCAGGGCCCTCCAAGTCCCCGGCGACTTTCGAAAGTCCCCCGCGAAAAAAACCCTTGGGCCCACGCTCTAGCTCGCCGGCGCACTCACCTCGGCTCGCCGCACACCCGGCGGATAGGACCTACAAGCCTCCCTCCCAAGGGGCCTGGCCCTGCAACACCAGGGATTGGGGACCTCCGAGGCCCATCCCTGGACTCACCGGCTGCCCAACACCACCCGGGCTGCAAGTGCTTTGGCCAGTCATTCAGAGCGGGAGAATGGGCAGGACCCTCCCAGCATTCAGCAATCTCCAAAGGCCTCCCACGCCAAAACGCTTGGGCACACGCTCCCGCTCACCAGCGCCCTCACCTCGACCTGCCCCTCAGTTCTCTGCACAGCCTGCGGATCAGGCCTGCCGGCCTCCTGAGGCCTAACCCTATCCCTAGGTCGGCCCCCCAGGGGCCGCTCCCAAGGGGCCTGGTGCCAAAAGGCCGGGGATTGAGTCCCCCGAACCGCCGCGCCGGACTCTCCCTGCGGCACCGCCGCCCACTGGGCCCCTAGGGGCGACTCCGGTCATTCAGGGCAGGACAACGGGCAGGGCCCTCCAAGCCCCGGCGAGCTTCGAAGGACCCCACGGCAAAACGCTTGGTCCCACGCTCCCGCTCGCCACCGCTCTCACCTCGGCCCGCCCCTCCGCTAGCCGCACAGCCGACGGATCAGTCCTGCCGGCCTCCTGGGGGCTAAACCTAACCCTATCTCGTTCCCCGAAGGGCCCCCCTAAGGGGCCTGGCATAGCAAAGCCGGGGATTGGGGACCCCCGAGCCCCAGCGCCGGACTCACCTTCCCGCCACGCCGCCAACCGTGCCGCTAGGGTCACTGCCGGTCATTGAGGGCGGGAGAACAGGCAGGGCCCTCCCAGACCCGGGCAACCTTCGAAGGCCTCCCGCGCCAAAACACTTGGGCCTACGCTCCCGCTAACCAGCACCCTTACCTTGGCCCGCCCCTCGGCTAAGCGCACAACTGGCGGATCGGGCTTGCGGGCCTTCTGGGGGCTAACCCTAACCCTAGGTCTGCCCTTGAGGGGCCCCTCGCAAGCAGCCTGGCGCCGCAACGCTGGGGATTGGGGACCCCCGAGGCCCAGCGCTGGACTCAAAGTCCCGCCCCGCCGCCACCCGGGCCGCTCCGGGCTCCGCAGGTCATTCAGGGCGGGAGAACCGCCAGGGCCCTCCAAGCCCCCGGCGACTTTCGAAGGTCCCCCGCGCCAAAACGCTTGGGCTCACGCTCTAGCTCGCCAGCGCACTCACCTCGGCTCGCCGCACACCCGGCGGATAGGGCCTGCAAGCGTCCCTCCCAAGGGGCCTGGCGCTGCAACACCAGGGATTGGGGACACCCGAGGCCCATCCCTGGACTCACCTGCTCCCCCACCACCACCCAGGCTGCAAGTGCTGTGGCAGGTCATTCAGGGCGGGAGAATGGGCAGGACCCTCTCAGCCATCAGGAATCTTCAAAGGCCTCCCACCCCAAAACGCTTGGGCCCACGCTCCCCCTCCCCAGCTCCCTCACCTTGACCGGACCCTGCGCTCGCCACACAACCTGTGGATCGGGCCTGCCGGCCTCCTGGGGGCTAATCCTAACCCTACGTGGGCCCCCAAGGGGCCCCTCCCAAGGAGCCTGGCGCCACAACGCTGGGGATTGGGGACCCCAGAGGCCCAGCGCCGGACTCAATGTCCCGCCCCGCCGCCACCCGGGCCGCTACGGGCTCCGCAGGTCATTCAGGGCGGGAGAACAGGTAAGGCCCTCCCAGACCCCGGCAACCTTCGAAGGCCTCCGGAGCCAAAACGCTTGGGCACACGCTCCCGCTCACCAGCGCCCTCACCTCGACCTGCCCCGCTGCTCTCTGCACAGCCTGCGGATCAGGCCTGCTGGCCTCCTGAAGCCTAACCCTATCCCTAGGTCGTCCCCCGAGGGGCCGCTCCCAAGGGGCCTGGTGCCAAAAGGCCGGGGATTGGGTCCCCCGAACCGCCGCGCAGGACTCTCCCTGCGGCACCGCCGCCCACTGGGCCCCTAGGGGCGATTCCGGTCATTCAGGGCGGGAGAACGCACAGGGCTCTTAGAGCCTCCAGCGACATTGAAGGCCCCCCGAGGCAAACCGCTTGGGCCCACGCTCCCCCTCGCCAGCGCCCTCACCTCGGCCTTCCCCTTCGCTCGCCAAACAACGGGGGGATTGGGCCTGCCGGCCTCCTGGGGCTAACCCTAACCCTAGGTCTGCCCCCGAGGGCCCCTCACAAGGGTCCTGGCGCCACAGCGCCGGGGATTGGGGACCCCGAGCCCCAGCGCCAGACTCACCCTGCCGACCCGCCGCCACCCGTGCCGCTAGGAGCGCAGCCGGTCGTTCAAGACGGGAGAACAGGCAGGGCCCTATGAGCCCCCGGCAACATTCGAAGGCCCCCTGCGCCAAAACGCTTGGGCCCACGCTCCCCCTCCCCAGCTCCCTCACCTTGGCCCGACCCTGCGCTCCCCGCACAACCTGTGGATCGGGCCTGCCGGCCTCCTGGGGGCTAAACCTAACCCTCTGTCGGCCCCCAAGGGGCCCCTCCCAAGGAGCCTGGCGCCACAACGCTGGGGATTGGGGACCCCCGAGCCCCAGCGCCGGTCTCAAAGTCCCGCCCCGCCAAAAACGGGCCGCTACGGGCTCCGCAGGTCATTCAGGGCGAGAGAACGAACGGGCAGGGCCCTCCAAGTCCCCGGCAACTTTCGAAGGTCCCCCGCGCCAAAACGCTTGGGCCCACGCTCTAGCTCGCCAGCGCACTCACCTCGGCTCGCCGCACACCCAGCGGATAGGGCCTGCAAGCGTCCCTCCCAAGAGGCCTGGCGCCGCAACACCAGGGATTGGTGACCCCCGAGCCCCATCCCTGGACTCACCTGCTGCCCCTCCACCACACGGGCCGCAAGTGCTGTGGCCAGTCATTCAGGGTGGGAGAATGGGCAGGACCCTCCCAGCCCTCAGCAATCTTCAAAGGCCTCCCACGCCAAAACGCTTGGGCCCACGCTCCCCCACCCCAGCTCCCTCACCTTGGCCCGACCCTGTGCTCGCCTCACAAACTGCGGATCGGGCCTGCCGGCCTCCTGGGGTCTAACCCTAACCCTATGTCGGCCCCCAAGGGGCCCCTCCCAAGTTGACTGGCGCAGGAAAGCCACGGATTGGGGACACAGAGCCCAGGCGCTGGTCTCACCGTGCTGCCCTGCTGCCACCCGGGTCGCTAGGGCGCCGCCGGTCATTCAGGGCAGGACAACAGGCAGGGCCCTCCAAGCCCCGGCGACCATCGAAGGACCCCACGACAAAACGCTTGGTCTCACGCTCCCGTTCGCCAGCGCTCTCACCTCGGCCCGCCTCTCCGCGGGCCGCACAGCCGACGGATCGGACCTGCCGGCCTCCTGGGTGCTAAACCTAACACTATCTCGTTCCCCCAAGGGCCGCCCCAAGGGGCCTGGCACAGCAAAGCCGGGGATTGGGGACCCCGGAGCCCCAGCGCCGGACTCACCTTCCCGCCCCGCCGCCAACCGTGCCGCTAGGGTCACTGCCGGTCATTGAGGGCGGGAGAACAGGCAGGGCCCTCCCAGACCCTGGCAACATTCGAAGGCCCCCTGCGCCAAAACGCTTGGGCCCACGCTCCCCCTCCCCAGCTCCCTCACCTTGGCCCGACCCTGCGCTCACCACACAACCTGCGGATCGGGCCTGCCGCCCTCCTGGGGGCTAAACCTAACCCTACCTCGGCCCCCAAGGGGCCCCTCCCAAGGAGCCTGGCGCAGCAACGCTGGGGATTGGTGACCGCCAAGACCCAGAGCCGGACTCAAAGTCCTGCCCCGCTGCCCCCCGGGCCGCTCCGGGCTCCGCAGGTCATTCAGGGAGGGAGAACCGCCAGGGCCCTCCAAGCCCCCGGCGACTTTCGAAGGTCCCCCGCGCCAAAACGCTTGGGCCCACGCTCTAGCTCGCCAGCGCACTCACCTCGGCTCGCGGCACACCCGGC
Source organism: Ursus americanus (assembly GCF_024610735.1). Taxonomy (NCBI): domain Eukaryota; kingdom Metazoa; phylum Chordata; class Mammalia; order Carnivora; family Ursidae; genus Ursus; species Ursus americanus. Next base: position 23,767,469 of record NC_142142.1, on the reverse strand, counting down.
GGATACGGCCTGCAAGCGTCCCTCCCAAGGGGCCTGGCGCTGCAACACCAGGGATTGGGGACCCCCGAGCTCCATCCCTGGACTCACCTGCTGCCCCTCCACCACCCGGGCCGCAAGTGCTGTGGCCGGTCATTCAGGGCGGGAGAATGGGCAGGACCCTCACAGCCCTCAGCAATCTTCAAAGGCCTCCCACGCCAAAACGCTTGGGCCCACGCTCCCCCTCCCCAGCTCCCTCACCTCGGCCTGAACCTGCACTCGCCGCACAACCTGCGGATCCGGCCTGCCTGCCTCCTGGGGCTAACCCTAACCCTATGTCGGCCCCCAAGGGGCCCCTCCCAAGGTGACTGCCGCAGGAAAGCCAAGGATTGGGGACACAGAGCCCAGGCGCCGGACTCACCCTGCTTCCCTGCCGCCACCCGGGTCGCTAGGGGCGCCGCCGGTCATTCAGGGCAGGACAACGGGCAGGGCCCTCCAAGCCCCGGCGAGCTTCGAAGGACCCCACGACAAAACGCTTGGTCCCACGCTCCAGCTCGCCAGCGCTCTCACCTCGGCCCGCCCCTCCGCTGGCCGCACAGCCGACGGATCGGTCCTGCCGGCCTCCTGGGGGCTAAACCTAACCCTATCTCGTTCCCCGAAGGGCCCCCCCAAGGGGCCTGGCACAGCAAAGCCGGGGATTGGGGACCCCCGAGCCCCAGCGCCGGACTCACCTTCCCGCCCCGCCGCCAACCGTGCCGCTAGGGTCACTGCCGGTCATTGAGGGCGGGAGAACAGGCAGGGCCCTCCCAGACCCCGGCAACCTTCGACGGCCTCCCGCGCCAAAACGCTTGGGCCTACGCTCCCGCTAACCAGCACCCTTACCTTGGCCCGCCCCTCGGCTAACCGCACAACTGGCGGAACGGGCTTGTGGGCCTTCTGGGGGCTAACCCTAACCCTAGGTCTGCCCTTGAGGGGCCCCTCGCAAGCAGCCTGGCGCTGCAACGCTGGGGATTGGGGACCCCCGAGGCCCAGCGCTGGACTCAAAGTCCCGCCCCGCCGCCACCCGGGCCGCTCCGGGCTCCGCAGGTCATTCAGGGCGGGAGAACCGCCAGGGCCCTCCAAGCCCCCGGCGACTTTCGAAGGTCCCCCGCGCCAAAACGCTTGGGCCCACGCTCTAGCTCGCCAGCGCACTCACCTCGGCTCGCCGCACACCCGGCGGATAGGGCCTGCAAGCGTCCCTCCCAAGGGGCCTGGCGCTGCAACACCAGGGATTGGGGACACCCGAGGCCCATCCCTGGACTCACCTGCTGCCCCACCACCACCCGGGCTGCAAGTGCTGTGGCCGGTCATTCAGGGCGGGAGAATGGGCAGGACCCTCCCAGCCCTCAGCAATCTTCAAAGGCCTCCCACGCCAAAACGCTTGGGCCCACGCTCCCCCTCCCCAGCTCCCTCACCTTGACCGGACCCTGCGCTCGCCACACAACCTGTGGATCGGGCCTGCCAGCCTCCTGGGGGCTAATCCTAACCCTACGTGGGCCCCCAAGGGGCCCCTCCCAAGGAGCCTGGCGCCACAACGCTGGGGATTGGGGACCCCAGAGGCCCAGCGCCGGACTCAAAGTCCCGCCCCGCCGCCACCCGGGCCGCTACGGGCTCCTCAGGTCATTCAGGGCGGGAGAACAGGTAAGGCCCTCCCAGACCCCGGCAACCTTCGAAGGCCTCCGGAGCCAAAACGCTTGGGCACACGCTCCCGCTCACCAGCGCCCTCACCTCGACCTGCCCCGCTGCTCTCTGCACAGCCTGCGGATCAGGCCTGCTGGCCTCCTGAAGCCTAACCCTATCCCTAGGTCGTCCCCCGAGGGGCCGCTCCCAAGGGGCCTGGTGCCAAAAGGCCTGGGATTGGGTCCCCCAAACCGCCGCGCCGGACTCTCCCTGCGGCACGGCCGCCCACTGGGCCTCTAGGGGCGACTCTGGTCATTCAGGGCGGGAGAACGCGCAGGGCTCTCCGAGCCTCCAGGGACATTCGAAGGCCCACCGAGGCAATACGCTTGGGCCCACGCTCCCCCTCGCCAGAGCCCTCACCTCGGCCTTCCCCTCCGCTCGCCAAACAAAGGGCGGATCGGTCCTGCCGGCCTCCTGCGGCTAACCCTAACCCTAGGTCGGCCCCAGAGGGCCCCTCCCAAGAGTCCTGGCGCCATAACGCCGTAGATTGTGGACCCCGAGCCCGAGCGCCAGACACACCCTACCGTCCCGCCGCCACCCGGGCCACTAGGAGTGCAGCCGGTCGTTCAAGACGGGAGAACAAGCAGGGCCCTATGAGCCCCCGGCAACATTCGAAGGCCCCTGCGCCAAAACGCTTGGGCCCACGCTCCCCATCCCCAGCTCCCTCACCTTGGCCCGACCCTGCGCTCACCGCACAACCTGTGGATCCGGCCTGCCTGCCTCCTGGGGGCTAACCCTAACCCTATGTCGGCCCCCAAGGGGCCCCTCCCAAGGAGCCTGGCGCCACAACGCTGGGGATTGGGGACTCCCGAGGCCCAGCGCCGGACTCAAAGTCCCTCCCCGCTGCCACCAGGGCCGCTACGGGCTCCGCAGGTCATTCAGGGTGGGAGAACGAACGAGCAGGGCCCTCCAAGTCCCCGGCGACTTTCGAAGGTCCCCCGCGCAGAAACCCTTGGGCCCACGCTCTACCTCGCCAGCGCACTCACCTCGGCTCGCCGCACACCCGGCGGATAGGGCCTGCAAGCGTCCCTCCCAAGGGGCCTGGCGCTGCAACACCAGGGATTGGGGACCCCCGAGGCCCATCCCTGGACTCACCTGCTGCCCCACCACCACCCGGGCTGCAAGTGCTGTGGCCGGTCATTCAGGGCGGGAGAATGGGCAGGACCCTCCCAGCATTCAGCAATCTTCAAAGGCCTCCCACGCCAAAACGCTTGGGCACACGCTCCCGCTCACCAGCGCCCTCACCTCGACCTGCCCCTCCGCTCTCCGCACAGCCTGCGGATCAAGCCTGCTGGCCTCCTGAGGCCAAACCCTAACCCTAGGCCGGCCCCTGAGGGCCCCTCCCAAGGGTCCTGGCGCCACAACGCCGGGGATTGGGGACCCCGAGCCCCAGTGCCAGACTCACCCTGCCGTCCCGCCGCCACCCGGCCGCTAGGAGCGCAGCCGGTCGTTCAAGAAGGGAGAACAGGCAGGGCCCTATGAGCCCCCGGCAACATTCGAAGGCCCCTGCGCCAAAACGCTTGGGCCCACGCTTCCCCTCCCCAGCTCCCTCACCTCGGCCTGAACCTGCACTCGCCACACAACCTGCGGAAACGGCCTGCCTGCCTCCTGGGGGCTAACCCTAACCCTATGTCGGCCCCCAAAGGGCCCCTCCCAAGGAGCCTGGCGCCACAACGCTGGGGATTGGGGACTCCCGAGGCCCAGCGCCGGACTCAAAGTCCCTCCCCGCCGCCACCAGGGCCGCTACGGGCTCCGCAGGTCATTCAGGCAGGGAGAACGAACGAGCAGGGCCCTCCAAGTCCCCGGCGACTTTCGAAGGTCCCCCGCGCAGAAACCCTTGGGCCCACGCTCTACCTCGCCAGCGCACTCACCTCGGCTCGCCGCACTCCCGGCGGATAGGGCCTGCAAGCGTCCCTCCCAAGGGGCCTGGCGCTGCAACACCAGGGATTGGGGACCCCCGAGGCCCATCCCTGGACTCACCTGCTGCCCCACCACCACCCGGGCTACAAGTGCTGTGGCCGGTCATTCAGGGCGGGAGAATGGGCAGGACCCTCCCAGCATTCAGCAATCTTCAAAGGCCTCCCACACCAAAACGCTTGGGCACACGCTCCCGCTCACCAGCGCCCTCACCTCGACCTTCCCCTCCGCTCTCCGCACAGCCTGCGGATCAAGCCTGCTGGCCTCCTGAGGCCAAACCCTAACCCTAGGTCGTCCCCCGAGGGCCCCTCCCAAGGGTCCTGGCGCCACAACGCCGGGGATTGGGGAACCCGAGCCCGAGCGCCAGACACACCCTGCCGTCCCGCCGCCACCCGGGCCGCTAGGAGTGCAGCCAGTCGTTCAAGACGGGAGAACAGGCAGGGCCCTATGAGCCCTCGGCACCATTCGAAGGCCCCTGCGCCAAAACGCTTGGGCCAACGCTCCTCCTCCCCAGCTCCCTCACCTTGGCCTGACCCTGCGCTTGCCACACAACCTGCGGATCGGGCCTGCCTGCCTCCTGGGGCTAACCCTAACCCTACGTCAGCCCCCAAGGGGCCCCTCCCAAGGTGACTGTAGCAGGAAAGCCAGGGATTGGGTACACAGAACCCAGGCGCCGGACTCACCCTGCTGCCCTGCCGCCACCCGGATCGCTAGGGGCGCCGCCGGTCATTCAGGGTAGGAGAACGGGCAGGGCCCTCCAAGCCCCGGCGACCATCGAAGGACCCCACGACAAAACGCTTGGTCCCACGCTCCCGCTCGCCAGCGCTCTCACCTCGGCCCGTCCCTCCGCTGGCCGCACAGCCGATGGATCAGTCCTGCCGGCGCCTGGGGGCTAAACCTAACCCTATCTCATACCCCGAAGGGCCCCCCCAAGGGGCCTGGCACAGCAAAGCCGGGGATTGGGGACCCCCGAACCCCAGCGCCGGACTCAAAGTCCCGCCCCGCCGACACCCAGGCCGCTAAGGGCTCCGCAGGTCATTCAGGGCGGGAGAATGGGCAGGACCCTCCCAGCCTGCAGCAATCTTCAAAGGCCTCCCACGCCAAAACGCTTGGGCCCACGCTCCCCCTCCCCAGCTCCCTCACCTTGGACCGACCCTGCGCTCGACGCACAACCTGCGGATCGGACCTGCCGGCCTCCTGGGGGCTAACCCTAACCCTACGTAGGCCCCCAAGGGGCCCCACCCAAGGTGACTGGCGCAGGAAAGCCAGGGATTGGGGACCCAGAGCCCAGGCGCCGGACTCACCCTGCTGCCCTGCCGCCACCCGGGTCGCTAGGGGCGCCGCCGGTCATTCAGGGCAGGACAACGGGCAGGGCCCTCCAAGCCCCGGCGACCATCGAAGCACCCCACGACAAAACGCTTGGTCCCACGCTCCAGCTCGCCAGCGCTCTCACCTCGGCCCGCCCCTCCGCTGGCCGCACAGCCGACGGATCGGTCCTGCCGGCCTACTGGGGGCTAAACCTAACCCTATCTCATTCCCCGAAGGGCCACCCCAAGGGGCCTGGCACAGCAAAGCCGGGGATTGGGGACCCCCGAGCCCCATCCCTGGACTCACCTGCTGCCCCTCCACCACCCGGGCCGCAAGTGCTGTGGCCGGTCATTCAGGGCAGGAGAATGGGCAGGACCCGCCCAGCCCTCAGCAATCTTCAAAGGCCTCCCACGCCAAAACGCTTGGGCCCACGCTCCCCCTCCCCAGCTCCCTCACCTCGGCCCGACCCTGCGCTTGACGCACAACCTGCGGATCGGGCCTGCCGGCCTCCTGGGGGCTAACCCTAACCCTATGTCGGCCCCCAAGGGGCCCCTGCAAGGTGATTGGCGCAGGAAAGCCAGGGATTGGGGACTCAGAACCCAGGCGCCGGACTCACCCTGCTGCCCTGCCGCCACCCGGGTCGCTAGGGGCGCCGCCGGTCATTCAGGGCAGGAGAACGGGCAGGGCCCTCCAAGCCCCGGCGACCAACGAAGGGCCCCACGACAAAACGCTTGGGCCCAAGCTCCCGCTCGCCAGCGCTCTCACCTCGGCCCGCCCCTCCGCTGGCCGCACAGCCGACGGATCGGTCCTGCCGGCCTCCTGGGGGCTAAACCTAACCCTATCTTGTTCCCCGAAGGGCCCCCCCAAGGGGCCTGGCACAGCAAAGCCGGGGATTGGGGACCCCCGAGCCCCAGCGCCGGACTCACCTTCCCGCCCCGCCGCCAACCGTGCCGCTAGGGTCACTGCCGGTCATTGAGGGCGGGAGAACAGGCAGGGCCCTCCCAGACCCCGGCAACCTTCGAAGGCCTCCCACGCCAAAACGCTTGGGCCTATGCTCCCGCTGACCAGCGCCTTACCTTTGCCCGCCCCTCTGCTCACCGCACAGCTGGCGGATCGGGCTTGCCGGCCTTTTGGGGGCTAACCCTAACCCTAGGTCGGCCCTTGAGGGGCCCCTCCCAAGCAGCCTGGCGCAGCAACGCTGGGGATTGGGGACCCCCGAGGCCCAGCGCCGGGCTCAAAGTCCCGCCCCGATGCCACCTGGTCCGCTCCGGGCTCCGCAGGTCATTCAGGGCGGGAGAACGAACGGGCAGGGCCCTCCAAGTCCCCGGCGACTTTCGAAGGTCCCTCGCGCAAAAACCCTTGGGCCCACGCTCTAGCTCGCCAGCGCACTCACCTCGGCTCGCCACACAACCGGCGGATAGGACCTACAAGACTCCCTCCCAAGGGGCCTGGCGCCGCAACACCAGGGATTAGGGACCCCCGAGGCCCATCCATGGACTCAACAGCTGCCCCTCAACCACCCGGGCTGCAAGTGCTGTGGCCGGTCATTCAGGGCGGGAGAATGGGCAGGACCCTCCCAGCATTCAGCAATCTTCAAAGGCCTCCCACGCCAAAACGCGTGGGCACACGCTCCAGCTCACCAGCGCCCTCACCTCGACCTGCCCCTCCGCTCTCCGCACAGCCTGCGGATCAGGCCTGCCGGCCTCCTGAGGCCTAACCCTATCCCTAGGTCGGCCCCCGAGGGGCCGCTCCCAAGGGGACTGGTGCCAAAAGGACAGGGATTGGGTCCCCCGAACCGCCGCGCTGCTCTCTTCCTGCGGGACCGTCGCCAACTGGGCCCCTAGGGGCGACTCCGGTCATTCAGGGCGGGAGAACGCACAGGGCCCTCCGAGCCTGCAGCGACATTCGAAGGCCCCCCGAGGCAAAACGCTTGGGCCCACGCTCCCCCTCGCCAGCGCCCTCACCTCGGCCTTCCCCTCCGCTCGCCAAACAACGGGCCGATGGGGCCTGCCGGCCACCTGGGGCTAACCCTAACCCTAGGTCGGCCCCCAGGGCCCCTCCCAAGGGGCCTGGCGCCACAAGGCCGGGGATTGGGGACTCCGAGATCCAGCGCCAGACTCACCCTGCCTTCCCGCCGCCACCCGGGGCCCTAGGAGTGCAGCCGGTCGTTCAAGACCGGAGAACAGGCAGGACCCTATGAGCCCCCGGCAACATTCAAAGGCCCCCTGCGCCAAAACGATTGGGCCCACACTCCCCCTCCCCAGCTCCCTCACCTTGGCCGGACCCTGCGCTCGCCGCACAACCTGCGGATGGGCCCTGCCGGACTCCTGGGGGCTAACCCTAACCCTACGTCGGCCCCCAAGGGGTCCCTCCCAAGGAGCCTGGCGCCACAACGCTGGGGATTGGGGACCCCCGAGGCCCAGCGCCGGACTCAAAGTCTCGCCCCGCCGCCACCCGGGCCGCTACGGGCTCCGCAGGTCATTCAGGGCGGGAGAACGAACGGGCAGGGCCCTCCAAGTCCCCGGCGACTTTCGAAGGTCCCCCACGCCAAAAGGCTTGGGCCCACGCTCTAGCTCGCCAGCGTACTCACCTCGGCTTGCAGCACACCCGGTGGATAGGGTCTGCAAGCGTCCCTCCCAAGGGGCCTGGCGCTGCAACACCAGGGATTGGGGACCTCCGAGGCCCATCCCTGGACTCACCGGCTGCCCCACCACCACCCGGGCTGCAAGTGCTTTGGCCGGTCATTCAGAGCGGGAGAATGGGCAGGACCCTCCCAGCATTCAGCAATCTCCAAAGGCCTCCCACGCCAAAACGCTTGGGCACACGCTCCCGCTCACCAGCGCCCTCACCTCGACCTGCCCTTCAGTTCTCTGCACAGCCTGCGGATCAGGCCTGCCGGCCTCCTGAGGCCTAACCCTATCCCTAGGTCGGCCCCCGAGGGGCCACTCCCAAGGGGCCTGGTGCCAAAAAGCCTGGGACTGGGTCCCCCGAACAGCCGCGCCCGACTCTCCCTGCGGCACCGCCGCCAACTGGGCCCCTAGGGGCAACTCCGGTCATTCAGGGCGGGAGAACGCACAGGGCTCTCCGAGCCTCCAGCGACATTCGAAGGCCCCCCGAGGCAAAACGCTTCGGCCCACGCTCCCCCTCCCCAGCTCCCTCACCTCGGCCTGAACCTGCGCTCGCAGCACAACCAGTGGATGGGGCCTGCCGGCCTCCTGGGGGCTAACCCTAACCCTATGTCGGCCACCAAGGGGCCCCTCCCAAGGTGACTGGCGCAGGAAAGCCAGGGATTGGGGACACAGAACCCAGGCGCCGGACTCACCCTGCTGCCCTGCCGCCACCCGGGTCGATAGGGCGCCGCCGGTCATTCAGAGCAGGACAACGGGCAGGGCCCTCCAAGCCCCGGCGACCATCGAAGGACCCCACGACAAAACGCTTGGTCCCACGCTCCCGCTCGCCAGCGCTCTCACCTCGGCCCGCCCCTCCGCTGGCCGCACAGCCGACGGATCGGTCCTGCCGGCCTCCTGGGGGCTAAACCTAACCCTATCTCGTTCCCCGAAGGGCCCCCCCAAGGGGCCTGGCATAGCAAAGCCGGGGATTGGGGACCCCCGAGCCCCAGCGCCGGACTCACCTTCCCGCCCCGCCACCAACCGAGCCGCTAGGGTCACTGCCGGTCATTGAGGGCGGGAGAACAGGCAGGGCCCTCCCAGACCCCGGCAACATTCGAAGGCCCCCTGCGCCAAAATGCTTGGGCCCACGCTCCCCCTCCCCAGCTCCCTCACATTGGCCCGACCCTGCGCTCACCGCACAACCTGCGGATCGGGCCTGCCGCCCTCCTGGGGGCTAACCCTAACCCTACCTCAGCCCCCAAGGGTCCCCTCCCAAGGAGCCTGGCGCAGCAACGCTGGGGATTGGGGACCCCCCAAGGCCCAGCACTGGATTCAAAGTCCCGCCCCGCTGCCACCCGGGCCGCTCCGTGCTCCGCAGGTCATTCAGGGCGGGAGAACGAACGGGCAGGGCCCTCCCAGACCCCGGCAACCTTCGAAGGCCTCCGGCGCCAAAACGCTTGGGCCTACGCTCCCGCTAACCTGCGCCCTTACCTTGGCCCGCCCCTCAACTCACCGCACAGCTGGCGGATCGGGCTTGACGGCCTTCTGTGGGCTAAACCTAACCCTAGGTCTGCCCTTGAGGGGCCCCTCGCAAGCAGCCTGGCGCCGCAAAGCTGGGGATTGGGGACCCCCGAGGCCCAGCGCCAGACTCAAAGTCCCTCCCCGCCGCCACCAGGGCCGCTCCGGGCTCTGCAGGTCATTCAGGGTGGGATAACCGCCAGGGCCCTCCAAGCCCACGGCGACTTTCGAAGGTCCCCCGCGCCAAAACGCTTGGGCCCACGCTCCAGCTCTCCAGCGCACTCACCTCGGCTCGCCGCACACCCGGCGGATAGGGCCTGCAAGCGTCCCTCCCAAGGGGCCTGGCAATGCAACACCAAGGATTGGGGACCCCCGAGGCCCATCCCTGGACTCACCTGCTGCTCCACCACCACCCGGGCTGCAAGTGCTGTGGCCGGTCATTCAGGGGGGGAGAATGGGCAGGACTCTCCCAGCATTCAGCAATCTTCAAAGGCCTCCCACGCCAAAACGCTTGGGCACACGCTCCCGCTCACCAGCGCCCTCACCTCGACCTGCCCCGCTGCTCTCTGCACAGCCTGCGGATCAGGCCTGCCGGCCTCCTGAGGCCTAACCCTAACACTATATCGGCCCCCGAGGGCCCCTCCCAAGGGTCCTGGCGCCACAACGCCGGGGATTGGGGACCCCGAGCCCCAGCGCCAGACTCACCCTACCGTCCCGCCGCCACCCGGGCCGCTAGGAGCGCAGCCGGTCGTTCAAGATGGGAGAACAGGCAGGGCCCTATGAGCCCCCAGCAACATTCGAAAGCCCCCTGAGGCAAAACGCTTGGGCCCACGCTCCACCTCCCCAGCTCCCTCACCTTGGCCTGACCCTGGGCTTGCCACACAACCTGCGGATCGTGCCTGCAGGCCTCCTGGGGGCTAACCCTAACCCTATGTCGGCCCCCAAGGGGCCCCTCCCAAGGTGACTGGCGCAGGAAAGCCAGGGATTGGGGACACAGAGCCCAGGCGCCGGACTCACCCTGCTGCCCTGCCGCCACCCGGGTCGCTAGGGGCGCCGCCGGTCATTCAGGGCAGGACAACGGGCAGGGCCCTCCAAGCCCCGGCGACCATCGAAGGACCCCACGACAAAACGGTAGGTCCCACGCTCCCGCTCTCCAGCGCTCTCACCTCGGCCCGCCCCTCCGCTGGCCGCAGAGCCGACGGATCGGTCGTGCCGGCCTCCTTGGGGCTAAACCTAACCCTATCTCCTTCCCCGAAGTGCCCCCCCAAGGGGTCTGGCACAGCAAAGCCGGGGATTGGGGACCCCCGAGCCCCAGCGCCGGACTCAAAGTCCCGCCCCGCCGCCACCCGGGCCGCTCCGGGCTCCGCAGGTCATTCAGGGCGGGAGAACCGCCAGGGCCCTCCAAGCCCCCGGCGACTTTGAAGGTCCCCCACGCCAAAACCCTTGGGCCCACGCTCCCCCTCCCCAGCTCCCTCACCTTGGCCCGACCCTGTGCTCGCCTCACAACCTGCTAATCGGGCCTGCCGGCCTCCTGGGGGCTAACCCAAACCCTACCTCGGCCCCCAAGGGGCCCCTCCCAAGGAGCCTGGTGCTGCAACCCTGGGGATTGGGGACCCCCGAGGCCCAGCGCCGGACTCAAAGTCCCGCCCCGCTGCCACCCTGGCCGTTCCGGGCTCCGCAGATCATTCAGGGCCGGAGAACGAACGGGCAGGGCCCTCCAAGTCCCCGGCGACTTTCGAAAGTCCCCCGCGCAAAAACCCTTGGGCCCACGCTCTAGCTCGCCGGCGCACTCACCTCGGCTCGCCACACAACCGGCGGATAGGACCTACAAGCCTCCCTCCCAAGGGGCATGGCGCCGCAACACCAGGGATTGATGACCAACGAGCCCCATCCCTGGACTCACCTGCTGCCCCTCCACCATCCGGGCCGCAAGTGCTGTGGCCGGTCATTCAGGGCGGGAGAATGGGCAGGAACCTCCCAGCCCTCAGCAATCTTCAAAGGCCTCCCACGACAAAACGCTTGGGCCCACGCTCCCCCTCCCCAGCTCCCTCACCTCCGCCCGACCCTGTGCTCACCACACAACCTGCGGATCGGGCCTGCCGGCATCCTGGGGCTGACCCTAACACTACCTCGTCCCCCAAGGGGCCCCTCCCAAGGTGACTGGCGCAGGAAAGCCAGGGATTGGGGACACAGAACCCAGGCGCCGGTCTCACCCTGCTGCCCTGTCGCCACCCGGGTCGCTAGGGCGCCGCAGGTCATTCAGGGCAGGACAACCTGCAGGGCCCTCCAAGCCCCGGCGAACATCGAAGGACCCCACGACAAAACGCTTGGGCCCACGCTCCCGCTCGCCAGCGCTCTCACCTTGGCCCGACCCTGTGCTCGCCTCACAACCTGCGGATCGGGCCTGCCGGCCTCCTGGGGGCTAATCCTAACCCTACGTGGGCCCCCAAGGGGCCCCTCCCAATGAGCCTGGCGCCACAACGCTGGGGATTGGGGACCCCAGAGGCCCAGCGCCGGACTCATAGTCCCGCCCCGCCGCCACCCGGGCCGCTACGGGCTCCGCAGGTCATTCAGGGCGGGAGAACAGGTAAGGCCCTCCCAGACCCCGGCAACCTTCGAAGGCCTCCGGAGCCAAAACGCTTGGGCACAGGCTCCCGCTCACCAGCGCCCTCACCTCGACCTGCCCCGCTGCTCTCTGCACAGCCTGCGGATCAGGCCTGCTGGCCTCCTGAAGCCTAACCCTATCCCTAGGTCGTCCCCCGAGGGGCCGCTCCCAAGGGGCCTGGTGCCAAAAGGCCGGGGATTGGGTCCCCCGAACCGCCGCGCAGGACTCTCCCTGCGGCACCGCCGCCCACTGGGCCCCTAGGGGCGATTCCGGTCATTCAGGGCAGGAGAACGCACAGGGCTCTTAGAGCCTCCAGCGACATTGAAGGCCCCCCGAGGCAAAACGCTTGGGCCCACGCTCCCCCTCGCCAGCGCCCTCACCTCGGCCTTCCCCTTCACTCGCCAAACAATGGGGGGATCGGGCCTGCCGGCCTCCTGGGGCTAACCCTAACCCTAGGTCTGCCCCCGAGGGCCCCTCACAAGGGTCCTGGCGCCACAACGCCGGGGATTGGGGACCCCGAGCCCCAGCGCCAGACTCACCCTGCCGACCCGCCGCCACCCGTGCCGCTAGGAGCGCAGCCGGTCGTTCAAGACGGGAGAACAGGCAGGGCCCTATGAGCCCCCGGCAACATTCGAAGGCCCCCTGCGCCAAAACGCTTGGGCCCACGCTCCCCCTCCCCAGCTCCCTCACCTTGGCCCGACCCTGCGCTCGCCACACAACCTGTGGATCGGGCCTGCCGGCCTCCTGGGGGCTAACCATAACCCTACGTCTGCCCCCAAGGGGCCCCTCCCAAGGAGCCTGGAGCCACAACGCTGGGGATTGGGGACCCCCGAGCCCCAGCGCCGGTCTCAAAGTCCCGCCCCGCCGAAAAACGGGCCGCTACGGGCTCCGCAGGTCATTCAGGGCGAGAGAACGAACGGGCAGGGCCCTCCAAGTCCCTGGCAACTTTCGAAGGTCCCCCGCACCAAAACGCTTGGGCCCACGCTCTAGCTCGCCAGCGCACTCACCTCGGCTCGCCGCACACCCAGCGGATAGGGCCTGCAAGCGTCCCTCCCAAGAGGCCTGGCGCCGCAAGACCAGGGATTGGTGACCCCCGAGCCCCATCCCTGGACTCACCTGCTGCCCCTCCACCTCCCGGGCTGCAAGTGCTGTGGCCGGTCATTCAGGGCGGGAGAATGGGCAGGACCCTCACAGCCCTCAGCAATCTTCAACGGCCTCCCACGCCAAAACGCTTGGGCCCACGCTCCCCCTCCCCAGCTCCCTCACCTCGGCCTAAACCTGCACTCGCCGCACAACCTGCGGATCGGGCCTGCTTGCCTCCTGGGGCTAACCCTAACCCTATGTCGGCCCCCAAGGGGCCCCTCCCAAGGTGACTGCCGCAGGAAAGCCAAGGATTGGGGACACAGAGCCCAGGCGCCGGACTCACCCTGCTTCCCTGCCGCCACCCGGGTCGCTAGGGGCGCTGCCGGTCATTCAGGGCAGGACAACGGGCAGGGCCCTCCAAGCCCCGGCGAGCTTTGAAGGACCCCACAACAAAACGCTTGGTCCCACGCTCCAGCTCGCCAGCGCTCTCACCTCGGCCCGCCCCTCCGCTGGCCGCACAGCCGACGGATCAGTCCTGCCGGCCTCCTGGGGGCTAAACCTAACCTTATCTCGTTCCCCGAAGGGCCCCCCCAAAGGGGCCTGGCACAGCAAAGCCGGGGATTGGGGACCCCCGAGCCCCAGCACCGGACTCACCTTCCCGCCCCGCCACCAACCGTGCCGCTAGGGTCATTGCCGGTTATTGAGGGCGGGAGAACAGGCAGGGCCCTCCCAGACCCTGGCAACATTCGAATTCCCCCTGCGCCAAAATGCTTGGGCCCACGCTCCCCCTCCCCAGCTCCCTCACCTTGGACCGACCCTGTGCTCACCGCACAACCTGCGGATCGGGCCTGCCGCCCTCCTGGGGGCTAACCCTAACCCTAGGTCGGCCCCCAAGGGGCCCCTCCCAAGGAGCCTGGCGCCGCAACGCTGGGGATTGGGGACCCCCGAGCCCCAGCGCCGGACTCACCTTCCAGCCCCGCCAGCAAACGTGCCGCTAGGTTCACTGCTGGTCATTGAGGGCGGGAGAACAGGCAGGGCCCTCCCAGACCCCAGCAACCTCCAAAGGCCTCCGGCGCCAAATCGCTTGGGCCTATGCTCCCACTAAGCAGCGCCCTTACCTTGGCCCGCCCCTCGGCTCACCACACAGCTGGCGGATTGGGCTTGCCGGCCTTCTGAGGGCTAACCCTAACCCTAGGTAGGCCCTTGAGGGGCCCCTCCCAAGCAGCCTGGCGCCGCAACGCTGGGGATTGGGGACCCCCGAGGCCCAGCGCCGGACTCAACGTCCCGCCCCGCTGCCACCGGGGCCGCTCCGGGCTCCGCAGGACATTCAGGGCGGGAGAATGAACGGGCAGGGCCCTCCAAGTCCCCGGCGACTTTCGAAAGTCCCCCGCGAAAAAAACCCTTGGGCCCACGCTCTAGCTCGCCGGCGCACTCACCTCGGCTCGCCGCACACCGGGCGGATAGGAAGTACAAGCCTCCCTCCCAAGGGGCCTGGCGCCGCAACACCGGGGATTGGGGATCCCCGAGCCCCATCCCTGGACTCACCTGCTGCCCCTCCACCACCCGGGCGCAAGTGCTGTGGCCGGTCATTCAGGGCGGGAGAATGGGCAGGACCCTCCCAGCCCTCAGCAATCTTCAAAGGCTTCCCTCGCCAAAACGCTTGGGCCCACGCTCCCCCTCCCCAGCTCCCTCACCCCGGCCTGAACCTGAGCTCGCCGCACAACCTGCGGATCGGGCCTGCTGGCCTCCTGGGGGCTAACCCTAACCCTATGTCGGCCACCAAGGGGCCCCTCCCAAGGTGACTGGCGCAGGAAAGCCAGGGATTGGGGACACAGAGCCCAGGCGCCGGACTCACCCTGCTGCCCTGCCGCCACCCGGGTCGCTAGGGGCGCCGCCGGTCATTCAGGGCAGGAGAACGGGCAGGGCCCTCCAAGCCCCGGTGAACATCAAAGGACCCCACGACAAAACGCTTGGTCCCACGCTCCCGTTCGCCAGCGCTCTCACCTCGGCCCACCCCTCAGCTGGCCGCACAGCCGACGGATCGGTCCTGCCGGCCTCCTGGGGGCTAAACCTAACCCTATCTCGTTCCCCGAAGGGCCCCCCAAAGGGGCCTGGCACAGCAAAGCCGGGGATTAGGGACCCCGAGCCCCGGCGCCAGACTCAAAGTCCCACCCCGCCGCCACCCGGGCCGCTCCGGGCTCCGCAGGTCATTCAGGGCGGGAGAACCGCCAGGGCCCTCCAAGCCCTGGCGACTTTGAAGGTCCCCCGCGCCAAAACGCTTGGGCCCACGCTCCCCCTCCCCAGCTCCCTCACCTTGGCCCGACCCTGTGCTCGCCTCACAACCTGCGGATCGGGCCTGCCGGCCTCCTGGGGGCTAACCCTAACCCTACCTGGGCCCCCAAGGGGCCCCTCCCAAGGAGCCTGACGCCGCACCGCTGGGGATTGGGGACCCCCTAGGCCCAGCGCCAGACTCAAAGTCCCGCCCCGCTGCCACCCTGGCCGCTCCGGGCTCCGCAGGTCATTCAGGGCGGGAGAACCACCAGGGCCCTCCAAGCCCCCGGCGACTTTGAAGGTCCCCCGCGCCAAAACGCTTGGGCCCACGCTCTAGCTCGCCGGCGCACTCACCTCGGCTCGCCGCTCAACCGGCAGATAGGACCTACAAGCCTCCCTCCCAAGGGGCCTGGCGCTGCAACACCAGGGATTGGTGACCCCCGAGCCCCATCCCTGGACTCACCTGCTGCCCCTCCACCACTCCGGCCGCAAGTGCTGTGCCCGGTCATTCAGGGCGGGAGAATGGGCAGGACCCTCCCAGCCCTCAGCAATTTTCAAAGGCCTCCCACGCCAAAAGGCTTGGGCCCACGCTCCTCCTCCCCAGCTCCCTCACCTCGGCCTGAAACTGCGCTCTTCACACAACCTGAGGATCGGGCCTGCCGGCCTCCTGGGGCTAAACCTCACCCTAGGTCGGCCCCCGAGGGCCCCTCCCAAGGGTCCTGGCGCCACAACGCTGGGGATTGTGGACCCCGAGGCCGAGCGCCAGACACTCCCTGCCGATCCGCCGCCACCTGGGCCGCTAGGAGTGCAGCCAGTCGTTCAAGACGGGAAAACAGGCAGGGACCTATGAGCCCTCGGAACCATTCGAAGACCCCTGCGCCAAAACGCTTGGGCCCACGCTCCCCATCCCCAGCTCCCTCACCTCCGCCCCACCCTGCGCTCGCTGCACAACCTGCGGATCAGGCCTGACGGCCTCCTGTGGCTAATCCTAACACTACGTCGGCCCCCAAGGGGCCCCTCCCAAGGTGACTGGTGCAGGAAAGCCAGGGATTGGGGACACAGAACCCAGGCGCCGGACTCACCCTGCTGCCCTGTCGCCACCCGGGTCGCTAGGGCGCCGCCGGTCATTCAGGGCAGGACAACGGGCAGGGCCCTCCAAGCCCCGGCGAACATCAAAGGAACCAAAGACAAAACACTTGGGCCCACGCTCCCGCTCGCCAGCGCTCTCACCTCGGCCCGCCCCTCTGCTGGCCGCACAGCCGACAGATCGGTCCTGCCGGCCTCCTGGGGGCTAAACCTAACCCTATCTCTTTCCCCGAGGGGCCCCCCCAAAGGGGCGTGGCACAGCAAAGCCGGGGATTGGGGACCCCCGAGCCCCAGCACCGGACTGACCTTCCCGCCCCGCCACCAACCATGCCGCTAGGGTCACTGCCCGTTATTGAGGGCGGGAGAACAGGCAGGGCCCTCCCAGACCCTGGCAACATTCGAATTCCCCCTGCGCCAAAATGCTTGGGCCCACGCTCCCCCTCCCCAGCTCCCTCACCTTGGACCGACCCTAAGCTCACCGCACAACCTGCGGATCGGGCCTGCCGCCCTCCTGGGGGCTAACCCTAACCCTAGGTCGGCCCTTGAGAGGCCCCTCCGAAGCAGCCTGGCACCGCAACGCTGGGGATTGGGGACCCCCGAGGCCCAGCGCCGGACTCAAAGTCCCGCCCTGCCGCCACCCTGGCCGCTCCGGGCTCCGCAGGTCATTTAGGGCGGGAGAACCGCCAGGGCCCTCCAAGCCCCCAGCGACTTTGAAGGTCCCCCGCGCCAAATCGCTTGGGCCCACGCTCTAGCTCGCTGTTGCACTCACCAGGGCTCGCAGCACAACTGGCGGATAGGACCCACAAGCCTCCCTCCAAGGGGCCTGGTACCGCAACACCAGGGATTGGGGACCCCCGAGCTCCATCCCTGGACTCACCTGCTGCCCCTCCACCACCCGGGCCGCAAGTGCTGTGGCCGGTCATTCAGGGCGGGAGAATGGGCAGGACCCTCCCAGCCCTCAGCAATTTTCAAAGGCCGCCCTCGCCAAAACGCTTGGGCCCACGCTCCTCCTCCCCAGCTCCCTCACCTCGGCCTGAACCTGCGCTCCTCGCACAACCTGCGGATCGGGCCTGCCGGCCTCCTGGGGCTAACCCTAACCCTACGTCGGCCCCCAAGGGGCCCCTCCCAAGGTGACTGGCGCAGGAAACCCAGGGATTGGGGACACAGAACCCAGGCGCCGGACTCACCCTGCTGCCTTGCCGCCACCCAGGTCGCTAGGGGCGCCGCCGGTCATTCAGGGCAGGAGAACGGGCAGGGCCCTCCAAGCCCCGGCGACCATCGAAGGACCCCAGGACAAAACGCTTGGTCCCACGCTCCCGCTCGCCAGCGCTCTCACCTCGGCCCGCCCCTCCGCTGGCCGCACAGCCGACGGATCGGTCCTGCCGGCCTCCTGGGGGCTAAACCTAACCCTATCTCGTTCCCCGAAGGGCCCCCCCAAGGGGCCTGGCACAGCAAAACCGGGGATTGGGGACCCCCGAGCCCCAGCGCCGGACTCAAAGTCCCGCCCCGCCGCCACCCGGGCCGCTCCGGGCTCCGCAGGACATTCAGGGCGGGAGAACCGCCAGGGCCCTCCAAGCCCCCGGCGACTTTGAAGGTCCCCCACGCCAAAACCCTTGGGCCCACGCTCCCCCTCCCCAGCTCCCTCACCTTGGCCCGACCCTGTGCTCGCCTCACAACCTGCTAATCGGGCCTGCCGGCCTCCTGGGGGCTAACCCTAACCCTACCTCGGCCCCCAAGGGGCCCCTCCCAAGGTGACTGGCGCAGGAAAGCCAGGGATTGGGGACACAGAACCCAGGCGCCGGACACACCCTGCTGCCCTGCCGCCACCCGGGTCGCTAGGGGCGCCGCCGGTCATTCAGGGCAGGAGAACGGGCAGGGCCCTCCAAGCCCCGGGAACATCGAAGGACCCCACGACAAAAGGCTTGGTCCCACGCTCCCGCTCGCCAGCGCTCTCACCTCGGCCCGCCCCTCCGCTGGCCGCACAGCCGACGGATCGGTCCTGCCGGCCTCCTGGGGGCTAAACCTAACCCTATCTTGTTCCCGAAGGGCCCCCCTAGGGGCCTGGCACAGCAAAGCCGGGGATTGGGGACCCCCGAGGCCCATCCCTGGACTCACCTGCTGCCCCTCCACCACCCGGGCCGCAAGTGCTGTGGCCGGTCATTCAGGGCGGGAGAATGGACAGGACCCTCCCAGCCCGCAGCAATCTTCAAAGGCCTCCCAAGCCAAAATGCTTGGGCCCACGCTCCCCCTCCCCAGCTCCCTCACCTTGGCCCGACCCTGCGCTCGCCACACAACCTGCGGATCGGGCCTGCCGGCCTCCTGGGGGCTAACCCTAACCCTAGGTAGGCCCTTGAGGGGCCCCTCCCAAGCAGCCTGGCGCCGCAACGCTGGGGATTGGGGACCCCCGAGGCCCAGCGCCGGACTCAAAGTCCCGCCCCGCCGCCAAACGGGCCGCTCCGGGCTCCGCAGGATATTCAGGGAGGGAGAACCGCCAGGCCCCTCCAAGCCCCCGGCGACTTTCGAAGGTCCCCCGCGCCAAAACGCTTGGGCCCACGCTCTAGCTCGCCAGCGCACTCACCTCGGCTCGCCGCACACCCGGCGGATAGGGCCTGCAAGCGTCCCTCCCAAGGGGCCTGGCGCTGCAACACCAGGGATTGGGGACCCCCGAGCCCCATCCCTGGACTCACCTGCTGCCCCTCCACCACCCGGGCCGCAAGTGCTGTGGCCGGTCATTCAGGGCGGGAGAATGGGCAGGACCCTCCCAGCCCTCAGCAATCTTCAAAGGCCTCCCACGCCAAAACGCTTGGGCCCATGCTCCTCCTCCACAGCTCCCTCACCTCCGCCCGACCCTGCACTCGCTGCACAACCTGCGGATCGGGCCTGCCGGCCTCCTGGGGGCTAACCCTAACGCTACGTCGGCCCCCGAGGGGCCCCTCCCAAGGTGACTGGCGCAGGAAAGCCAGGGATTGGGGACACAGAACCCAGGCGCCGGACTCACCCTGCTGCCCTGCCGCCACCCGGGTCGCTAGGGGCGCCGACGGTCATTCAGGGCAGGAGAACGGGCAGGGCCCTCCAAGCCCCGGCGACCATCGAAGGACCCCACGACAAAACGCTTGGTCCCACGCTCCCGTTCGCCAGCGCTCTCACCTCGGCCCGCCCCTCCGCTGGCCGCACAGCCGACGGATCGGTCCTGCCGGCCTCCTGGGGGCTAAACCTAACCCTATCTCGTTCCCCGAGGGGCCCCCCCAAGCGGCCTGGCACAGCAAAGCCGGGGATTGGGGACCCCCGGGCCCCAACGCCGGACTCAAAGTCCCGCCCTGCCGCCACCCGGGCCGCTCCGGGCTCCGCAGGTCATTCAGGGCGGGAGAACGAACGGGCAGGGCCCTCCAAGTCCCCGGCGACTTTCGAAAGTCCCCCGCGCAAAAACCCTTGGGCCCACGCTCTAGCTCGCCGGCGCACTCACCTCGGCTCGCCACACAACCGGCGGATAGGACCTACAAGCCTCCCTCCCAAGGGGCCTGGCGCCGCAACACCAGGGATTGGGGACCCCCGAGCCCCATCCCTGGACTCACCTGCTGCCCCTCCACCACCCGGGCGCAAGTGCTGTGGCCGGTCATTCAGGGCGGGAGAATGGGCAGGACCCTCCCAGCCCTCAGCAATTTTCAAAGGCCGCCCACGCCAAAACGCTTGGGCCCACGCTCCCCCTCACCAGCTCCCTCACCTCGGCCTCAACCTGCGCTCCTCGCACAACCTGCGGATCGGGCCTGCCGGCCTCTTGGGGCTAACCCTAACCCTACGTCGGCCCCCAAGGGGCCCCTCCCAAGGTGACTGGCGCAGGAAAGCCAGGGATTGGGGACACAGAACCCAGGCGCCGGACTCACCCTGCTGCCCTGCCGCCACCCGGGTCGCTAGGGGCGCCGCCGGTCATTCAGGGCAGGAGAACGGGCAGGGCCCTCCAAGCCCCGGGAACATCGAAGGACCCCACGACAAAACGCTTGGTCCCACGCTCCCGCTCGCCAGCGCTCTCACCTCGGCCCGCCCCTCCGCTGGCCGCACAGCCGACGGATCGGTCCTGCCGGCCTCCTGGGGGCTAAACCTAACCCTATCTCGTTCCCCGAAGGGCCCCCCAAGGGGCCTGGCACAGCAAAGCCGGGGATTGGGGACCCCCGAGCCCCAGCGCCGGACTCACCTTCCCGCCCCGCCGCCAACCGTGCCGCTAGGGTCACTGCCGGTCATTCAGGGCAGGAGAACGAACGGGCAGGGCCCTCCAAGTCCCCGGCGACTTTCGAAAGTCCCCCGCGCAAAAACCCTTGGGCCCACGCTCTAGCTCCCCGGCGCACTCACCTCGGCTCGCCACACAACCGGCGGATAGGACCTACAAGCCTCCCTCCCAAGGGGCCTGGCGCCGCAACACCAGGGATTGGGGACCCCCGAGGCCCATCCCTGGACTCACCTGCTGCCCCTCCACCACCCGGGCGCAAGTGCTGTGGCCGGTCATTCAGGGCGGGAGAATGGGCAGGACCCTCCCAGCCCGCAGCAATCTTCAAAGGCTGCCCACGCCAAAACGCTTGGGCCCACGCTCCCCCTCCCCAGCTCCCTCACCTTGGCCTGAACCTGCGCTTCTCGCACAGCCTACTGATCGGTCCTGCCGGCCTCCTTGGGGCTAAACCTAATCCTATCTCGTTCCCCGAAGGGCCCCCCAAAGGGGCCTGGCACAGCAAAGCCGGGGATTGGGGACCCCCGGGCCCCAACGCCGGACTCAAAGTCCCGCCCCGCCGCCACCCGGGCCGCTCCGGGCTCCGCAGGTCATTCAGGGCGGGAGAACGAACGGGCAGGGCCCTCCAAGTCCCCGGCGACTTTCGAAAGTCCCCCGCGCAAAAACCCTTGGGCCCACGCTCTAGCTCGCCGGCGCACTCACCTCGGCTCGCCACACAACGGGCGGATTGGACCTACAAGCCTCCCTCCCAAGGGGCCTGGCGCCGCAACACCAGGGATTGGGGACCCCCGAGCCCCGTCCCTGGACTCACCTGCTGCCCCTCCACCACCCGGGCCGCAAGTGCTGTGGCCGGTCATTCAGGGCGGGAGAATGGGCAGGACCCTCCCAGCCCTCAGCAATTTTCAAAGGCCGCCCACGCCAAAACGCTTGGGCCCACGCTCCCCCTCCCCAGCTCCCTCACCTCGGCCTGAACCTGCGCTTCTCGCACATCCTACGGATCGGTCCTGCCGGCCTCCTGGGGGCTAAACCTAATCCTATCTCGTTCCCCGAAGGGCCCCCCAAAGGGGCCTGGCACAGCAAAGCCGGGGATTGGGGACCCCCGAGCCCCAGCGCCGGACTCAAAGTCCCGCCCCGCCGCCACCCGGGCCGCTCCGGGCTCCGCAGGTCATTCAGGGCGGGAGAACCGCCAGGGCCCTCCAAGCCCCCGGCGACTTTGAAGGTCCCCCGCGCCAAAACGCTTGGGCCCACGCTCCCCCTCACCAGCTCCCTCACCTCGGCCTTAACCTGAGCTCGCTGCACAACCTGCGGATCGGGCCTGCCGGCCTCCTGGGGGCTAACCCTAACCCTACGTCGGCCCCCAAGGGGCCCCTCCCAAGGTGACTGGCGCAGGAAAGCCAAGGATTGGGGACACAGAGCCCAGGCGCTGGACTCACCCTGCTGCCCTGCCGCCACCCGGGTCACTAGGGGCGCCGCCGGTCATTCAGGGCAGGAGAACGGGCAGGGCCCTCCAAGCCCCGGGAACATCGAAGGACCCCACGACAAAACGCTTGGTCCCACGCTCCCGTTCGCCAGCGCTCTCACCTCGGCCCGCCCCTCCGCTGGCCGCACAGCCGACGGATCGGTCCTGCCGGCCTCCTGGGGGCTAAACCTAACCCTATCTCGTTCCCCGAAGGGCCCCCCCAAGGGGCCTGGCACAGCAAAGCCGGGGATTGGGGACCCCCGAGCCCCAGCGCCGGACTCACCTTCCCGCCCCGCCGCCAACCGTGCCGCTAGGGTCACTGCCGGTCATTGAGGGCGGGAGAACAGGCAGGGCCCTGCCAGACCCCGGCAACCTTCGAAGGCCTCCCGCGCCAAAACGCTTGGGCACACGCTCCCGCTCACCAGCGCCCTCACCTCGACCTGCCCCTCCGCTCTCCGCACAGCCTGCGGATCAGGCCTGCCGGCCTCCTGAGGCCTAACCCTATCCCTAGGTCGGCCCCCAAGGGGCCGCTCCCAAGGGGAATGGTGCCAAAAGGCCTGGGATTGGGTCCCCCGAACCGCCGCGCCGGACTCTTCCTGCGGGACCGCCGCCAACTGGGCCCCTAGGGGCGACTCCGGTCATTCAGGGCGGGAGAACGCACAGGGCTCTCGGAGCCTCCAGCGACATTCGAAGGCCCCCCGAGGCAAAACGCTTGGGCCCACGCTCTAGCTCGCCGCCGCACTCACCTCGGCTCGCCGCACAACCGGCGGATAGGACCTACAAGCCTCCCTCCCATGGGGCCTGGCGCCGAAACACCAGGTATTGGGGACCCCCGAGCCCCATTCCTGGACTGACCTGCTGCCCCTCCACCACCCGGGCCGCAAGTTCTATGGCCGGTCATTCAGGGCGGGAGAATGGGCAGGACCCTCCCAGCCCTCAGCAATCTTCAAAGGCCTCCCAGGACAAAACGCTTGGGCCCACGCTCCCCCTCCCCAGCTCCCTCACCTTGGCACGACCCTGTGCTCGCCTCACAACCTGCGGATCGGGCCTGCCGGCCTCCTGGGGGCTAACCCTAACCCTACCTGGGCCCCCAAGGGGCCCCTCCCAAGGA
The DNA here is from genome assembly GCF_024610735.1 of Ursus americanus. Taxonomy (NCBI): domain Eukaryota; kingdom Metazoa; phylum Chordata; class Mammalia; order Carnivora; family Ursidae; genus Ursus; species Ursus americanus. Next base: position 23,744,591 of record NC_142142.1, on the reverse strand, counting down.
GCCTGGCGCCGCAACGCTGGGGATTGGGGACCCCCGAGGCCCAGCGCCAGACTCAAACTCCCGCCCCGCTGCCACCCTGGCCGCTCCGGGCTCCGCAGGTCATTCAGGGCGGGAGAACCACCAGGGCCCTCCAAGCCCCCGGCGACGTTGAAGGTCCCCCGCGCCAAAACGCTTGGGCCCACGCTCTAACTCGCCGGTGCACTCACCTCGGCTCGCCGCTCAACCGGCAGATAGGACCTACAAGCCTCCCTCCCAAGGGGCATGGCGCCGCAACACCAGGGATTGGTGACCCCCGAGCCCCATCCCTGGACTCACCTGCTGCCCCTCCACCACCCCGGCCGCAAGTGCTGTGGCCGGTCATTCAGGGCGGGAGAATGGGCAGGACCCTCCCAGCCCTCAGCAATTTTCAAAGGCCGCCCACGCCAAAACGCTTGGGCCCACGCTCCCCCTCCCCAGCTCCCTCACCCCGGCCTGAACCTGAGCTCGCCGCACAACCTGCGGATCGGGCCTGCTGGCCTCCTGGGGGCTAACCCTAACCCTATGTCGGCCACCAAGGGGCCCCTCCCAAGGTGACTGGCGCAGGAAAGCCAGGGATTGGGGACACAGAGCCCAGGCGCCGGACTCACCCTGCTGCCCTGCCGCCACCCGGGTCGCTAGGGGCGCCGCCGGTCATTCAGGGCAGGAGAACGGGCAGGGCCCTCCAAGCCCCGGTGAACATCAAAGGACCCCACGACAAAACGCTTGGTCCCACGCTCCCGTTCGCCAGCGCTCTCACCTCGGCCCACCCCTCAGCTGGCCGCACAGCCGACGGATCGGTCCTGCCGGCCTCCTGGGGGCTAAACCTAACCCTATCTCGTTCCCCGAAGGGCCCCCCAAAGGGGCCTGGCACAGCAAAGCCGGGGATTAGGGACCCCGAGCCCCGGCGCCAGACTCAAAGTCCCACCCCGCCGCCACCCGGGCCGCTCCGGGCTCCGCAGGTCATTCAGGGCGGGAGAACCGCCAGGGCCCTCCAAGCCCTGGCGACTTTGAAGGTCCCCCGCGCCAAAACGCTTGGGCCCACGCTCCCCCTCCCCAGCTCCCTCACCTTGGCCCGACCCTGTGCTCGCCTCACAACCTGCGGATCGGGCCTGCCGGCCTCCTGGGGGCTAACCCTAACCCTACCTGGGCCCCCAAGGGGCCCCTCCCAAGGAGCCTGACGCCGCACCGCTGGGGATTGGGGACCCCCTAGGCCCAGCGCCAGACTCAAAGTCCCGCCCCGCTGCCACCCTGGCCGCTCCGGGCTCCGCAGGTCATTCAGGGCGGGAGAACCACCAGGGCCCTCCAAGCCCCCGGCGACTTTGAAGGTCCCCCGCGCCAAAACGCTTGGGCCCACGCTCTAGCTCGCCGGCGCACTCACCTCGGCTCGCCGCTCAACCGGCAGATAGGACCTACAAGCCTCCCTCCCAAGGGGCCTGGCGCTGCAACACCAGGGATTGGTGACCCCCGAGCCCCATCCCTGGACTCACCTGCTGCCCCTCCACCACTCCGGCCGCAAGTGCTGTGCCCGGTCATTCAGGGCGGGAGAATGGGCAGGACCCTCCCAGCCCTCAGCAATTTTCAAAGGCCTCCCACGCCAAAAGGCTTGGGCCCACGCTCCTCCTCCCCAGCTCCCTCACCTCGGCCTGAAACTGCGCTCTTCACACAACCTGAGGATCGGGCCTGCCGGCCTCCTGGGGCTAAACCTCACCCTAGGTCGGCCCCCGAGGGCCCCTCCCAAGGGTCCTGGCGCCACAACGCTGGGGATTGTGGACCCCGAGGCCGAGCGCCAGACACTCCCTGCCGATCCGCCGCCACCTGGGCCGCTAGGAGTGCAGCCAGTCGTTCAAGACGGGAAAACAGGCAGGGACCTATGAGCCCTCGGAACCATTCGAAGACCCCTGCGCCAAAACGCTTGGGCCCACGCTCCCCATCCCCAGCTCCCTCACCTCCGCCCCACCCTGCGCTCGCTGCACAACCTGCGGATCAGGCCTGACGGCCTCCTGTGGCTAATCCTAACACTACGTCGGCCCCCAAGGGGCCCCTCCCAAGGTGACTGGTGCAGGAAAGCCAGGGATTGGGGACACAGAACCCAGGCGCCGGACTCACCCTGCTGCCCTGTCGCCACCCGGGTCGCTAGGGCGCCGCCGGTCATTCAGGGCAGGACAACGGGCAGGGCCCTCCAAGCCCCGGCGAACATCAAAGGAACCAAAGACAAAACACTTGGGCCCACGCTCCCGCTCGCCAGCGCTCTCACCTCGGCCCGCCCCTCTGCTGGCCGCACAGCCGACAGATCGGTCCTGCCGGCCTCCTGGGGGCTAAACCTAACCCTATCTCTTTCCCCGAGGGGCCCCCCCAAAGGGGCGTGGCACAGCAAAGCCGGGGATTGGGGACCCCCGAGCCCCAGCACCGGACTGACCTTCCCGCCCCGCCACCAACCATGCCGCTAGGGTCACTGCCCGTTATTGAGGGCGGGAGAACAGGCAGGGCCCTCCCAGACCCTGGCAACATTCGAATTCCCCCTGCGCCAAAATGCTTGGGCCCACGCTCCCCCTCCCCAGCTCCCTCACCTTGGACCGACCCTAAGCTCACCGCACAACCTGCGGATCGGGCCTGCCGCCCTCCTGGGGGCTAACCCTAACCCTAGGTCGGCCCTTGAGAGGCCCCTCCGAAGCAGCCTGGCACCGCAACGCTGGGGATTGGGGACCCCCGAGGCCCAGCGCCGGACTCAAAGTCCCGCCCTGCCGCCACCCTGGCCGCTCCGGGCTCCGCAGGTCATTTAGGGCGGGAGAACCGCCAGGGCCCTCCAAGCCCCCAGCGACTTTGAAGGTCCCCCGCGCCAAATCGCTTGGGCCCACGCTCTAGCTCGCTGTTGCACTCACCAGGGCTCGCAGCACAACTGGCGGATAGGACCCACAAGCCTCCCTCCAAGGGGCCTGGTACCGCAACACCAGGGATTGGGGACCCCCGAGCTCCATCCCTGGACTCACCTGCTGCCCCTCCACCACCCGGGCCGCAAGTGCTGTGGCCGGTCATTCAGGGCGGGAGAATGGGCAGGACCCTCCCAGCCCTCAGCAATTTTCAAAGGCCGCCCTCGCCAAAACGCTTGGGCCCACGCTCCTCCTCCCCAGCTCCCTCACCTCGGCCTGAACCTGCGCTCCTCGCACAACCTGCGGATCGGGCCTGCCGGCCTCCTGGGGCTAACCCTAACCCTACGTCGGCCCCCAAGGGGCCCCTCCCAAGGTGACTGGCGCAGGAAACCCAGGGATTGGGGACACAGAACCCAGGCGCCGGACTCACCCTGCTGCCTTGCCGCCACCCAGGTCGCTAGGGGCGCCGCCGGTCATTCAGGGCAGGAGAACGGGCAGGGCCCTCCAAGCCCCGGCGACCATCGAAGGACCCCAGGACAAAACGCTTGGTCCCACGCTCCCGCTCGCCAGCGCTCTCACCTCGGCCCGCCCCTCCGCTGGCCGCACAGCCGACGGATCGGTCCTGCCGGCCTCCTGGGGGCTAAACCTAACCCTATCTCGTTCCCCGAAGGGCCCCCCCAAGGGGCCTGGCACAGCAAAACCGGGGATTGGGGACCCCCGAGCCCCAGCGCCGGACTCAAAGTCCCGCCCCGCCGCCACCCGGGCCGCTCCGGGCTCCGCAGGACATTCAGGGCGGGAGAACCGCCAGGGCCCTCCAAGCCCCCGGCGACTTTGAAGGTCCCCCACGCCAAAACCCTTGGGCCCACGCTCCCCCTCCCCAGCTCCCTCACCTTGGCCCGACCCTGTGCTCGCCTCACAACCTGCTAATCGGGCCTGCCGGCCTCCTGGGGGCTAACCCTAACCCTACCTCGGCCCCCAAGGGGCCCCTCCCAAGGTGACTGGCGCAGGAAAGCCAGGGATTGGGGACACAGAACCCAGGCGCCGGACACACCCTGCTGCCCTGCCGCCACCCGGGTCGCTAGGGGCGCCGCCGGTCATTCAGGGCAGGAGAACGGGCAGGGCCCTCCAAGCCCCGGGAACATCGAAGGACCCCACGACAAAAGGCTTGGTCCCACGCTCCCGCTCGCCAGCGCTCTCACCTCGGCCCGCCCCTCCGCTGGCCGCACAGCCGACGGATCGGTCCTGCCGGCCTCCTGGGGGCTAAACCTAACCCTATCTTGTTCCCGAAGGGCCCCCCTAGGGGCCTGGCACAGCAAAGCCGGGGATTGGGGACCCCCGAGGCCCATCCCTGGACTCACCTGCTGCCCCTCCACCACCCGGGCCGCAAGTGCTGTGGCCGGTCATTCAGGGCGGGAGAATGGACAGGACCCTCCCAGCCCGCAGCAATCTTCAAAGGCCTCCCAAGCCAAAATGCTTGGGCCCACGCTCCCCCTCCCCAGCTCCCTCACCTTGGCCCGACCCTGCGCTCGCCACACAACCTGCGGATCGGGCCTGCCGGCCTCCTGGGGGCTAACCCTAACCCTAGGTAGGCCCTTGAGGGGCCCCTCCCAAGCAGCCTGGCGCCGCAACGCTGGGGATTGGGGACCCCCGAGGCCCAGCGCCGGACTCAAAGTCCCGCCCCGCCGCCAAACGGGCCGCTCCGGGCTCCGCAGGATATTCAGGGAGGGAGAACCGCCAGGCCCCTCCAAGCCCCCGGCGACTTTCGAAGGTCCCCCGCGCCAAAACGCTTGGGCCCACGCTCTAGCTCGCCAGCGCACTCACCTCGGCTCGCCGCACACCCGGCGGATAGGGCCTGCAAGCGTCCCTCCCAAGGGGCCTGGCGCTGCAACACCAGGGATTGGGGACCCCCGAGCCCCATCCCTGGACTCACCTGCTGCCCCTCCACCACCCGGGCCGCAAGTGCTGTGGCCGGTCATTCAGGGCGGGAGAATGGGCAGGACCCTCCCAGCCCTCAGCAATCTTCAAAGGCCTCCCACGCCAAAACGCTTGGGCCCATGCTCCTCCTCCACAGCTCCCTCACCTCCGCCCGACCCTGCACTCGCTGCACAACCTGCGGATCGGGCCTGCCGGCCTCCTGGGGGCTAACCCTAACGCTACGTCGGCCCCCGAGGGGCCCCTCCCAAGGTGACTGGCGCAGGAAAGCCAGGGATTGGGGACACAGAACCCAGGCGCCGGACTCACCCTGCTGCCCTGCCGCCACCCGGGTCGCTAGGGGCGCCGACGGTCATTCAGGGCAGGAGAACGGGCAGGGCCCTCCAAGCCCCGGCGACCATCGAAGGACCCCACGACAAAACGCTTGGTCCCACGCTCCCGTTCGCCAGCGCTCTCACCTCGGCCCGCCCCTCCGCTGGCCGCACAGCCGACGGATCGGTCCTGCCGGCCTCCTGGGGGCTAAACCTAACCCTATCTCGTTCCCCGAGGGGCCCCCCCAAGCGGCCTGGCACAGCAAAGCCGGGGATTGGGGACCCCCGGGCCCCAACGCCGGACTCAAAGTCCCGCCCTGCCGCCACCCTGGCCGCTCCGGGCTCCGCAGGTCATTCAGGGCGGGAGAACGAACGGGCAGGGCCCTCCAAGTCCCCGGCGACTTTCGAAAGTCCCCCGCGCAAAAACCCTTGGGCCCACGCTCTAGCTCGCCGGCGCACTCACCTCGGCTCGCCACACAACCGGCGGATAGGACCTACAAGCCTCCCTCCCAAGGGGCCTGGCGCCGCAACACCAGGGATTGGGGACCCCCGAGCCCCATCCCTGGACTCACCTGCTGCCCCTCCACCACCCGGGCGCAAGTGCTGTGGCCGGTCATTCAGGGCGGGAGAATGGGCAGGACCCTCCCAGCCCTCAGCAATTTTCAAAGGCCGCCCACGCCAAAACGCTTGGGCCCACGCTCCCCCTCACCAGCTCCCTCACCTCGGCCTCAACCTGCGCTCCTCGCACAACCTGCGGATCGGGCCTGCCGGCCTCTTGGGGCTAACCCTAACCCTACGTCGGCCCCCAAGGGGCCCCTCCCAAGGTGACTGGCGCAGGAAAGCCAGGGATTGGGGACACAGAACCCAGGCGCCGGACTCACCCTGCTGCCCTGCCGCCACCCGGGTCGCTAGGGGCGCCGCCGGTCATTCAGGGCAGGAGAACGGGCAGGGCCCTCCAAGCCCCGGGAACATCGAAGGACCCCACGACAAAACGCTTGGTCCCACGCTCCCGCTCGCCAGCGCTCTCACCTCGGCCCGCCCCTCCGCTGGCCGCACAGCCGACGGATCGGTCCTGCCGGCCTCCTGGGGGCTAAACCTAACCCTATCTCGTTCCCCGAAGGGCCCCCCAAGGGGCCTGGCACAGCAAAGCCGGGGATTGGGGACCCCCGAGCCCCAGCGCCGGACTCACCTTCCCGCCCCGCCGCCAACCGTGCCGCTAGGGTCACTGCCGGTCATTCAGGGCAGGAGAACGAACGGGCAGGGCCCTCCAAGTCCCCGGCGACTTTCGAAAGTCCCCCGCGCAAAAACCCTTGGGCCCACGCTCTAGCTCCCCGGCGCACTCACCTCGGCTCGCCACACAACCGGCGGATAGGACCTACAAGCCTCCCTCCCAAGGGGCCTGGCGCCGCAACACCAGGGATTGGGGACCCCCGAGGCCCATCCCTGGACTCACCTGCTGCCCCTCCACCACCCGGGCGCAAGTGCTGTGGCCGGTCATTCAGGGCGGGAGAATGGGCAGGACCCTCCCAGCCCGCAGCAATCTTCAAAGGCTGCCCACGCCAAAACGCTTGGGCCCACGCTCCCCCTCCCCAGCTCCCTCACCTTGGCCTGAACCTGCGCTTCTCGCACAGCCTACTGATCGGTCCTGCCGGCCTCCTTGGGGCTAAACCTAATCCTATCTCGTTCCCCGAAGGGCCCCCCAAAGGGGCCTGGCACAGCAAAGCCGGGGATTGGGGACCCCCGGGCCCCAACGCCGGACTCAAAGTCCCGCCCCGCCGCCACCCGGGCCGCTCCGGGCTCCGCAGGTCATTCAGGGCGGGAGAACGAACGGGCAGGGCCCTCCAAGTCCCCGGCGACTTTCGAAAGTCCCCCGCGCAAAAACCCTTGGGCCCACGCTCTAGCTCGCCGGCGCACTCACCTCGGCTCGCCACACAACGGGCGGATTGGACCTACAAGCCTCCCTCCCAAGGGGCCTGGCGCCGCAACACCAGGGATTGGGGACCCCCGAGCCCCGTCCCTGGACTCACCTGCTGCCCCTCCACCACCCGGGCCGCAAGTGCTGTGGCCGGTCATTCAGGGCGGGAGAATGGGCAGGACCCTCCCAGCCCTCAGCAATTTTCAAAGGCCGCCCACGCCAAAACGCTTGGGCCCACGCTCCCCCTCCCCAGCTCCCTCACCTCGGCCTGAACCTGCGCTTCTCGCACATCCTACGGATCGGTCCTGCCGGCCTCCTGGGGGCTAAACCTAATCCTATCTCGTTCCCCGAAGGGCCCCCCAAAGGGGCCTGGCACAGCAAAGCCGGGGATTGGGGACCCCCGAGCCCCAGCGCCGGACTCAAAGTCCCGCCCCGCCGCCACCCGGGCCGCTCCGGGCTCCGCAGGTCATTCAGGGCGGGAGAACCGCCAGGGCCCTCCAAGCCCCCGGCGACTTTGAAGGTCCCCCGCGCCAAAACGCTTGGGCCCACGCTCCCCCTCACCAGCTCCCTCACCTCGGCCTTAACCTGAGCTCGCTGCACAACCTGCGGATCGGGCCTGCCGGCCTCCTGGGGGCTAACCCTAACCCTACGTCGGCCCCCAAGGGGCCCCTCCCAAGGTGACTGGCGCAGGAAAGCCAAGGATTGGGGACACAGAGCCCAGGCGCTGGACTCACCCTGCTGCCCTGCCGCCACCCGGGTCACTAGGGGCGCCGCCGGTCATTCAGGGCAGGAGAACGGGCAGGGCCCTCCAAGCCCCGGGAACATCGAAGGACCCCACGACAAAACGCTTGGTCCCACGCTCCCGTTCGCCAGCGCTCTCACCTCGGCCCGCCCCTCCGCTGGCCGCACAGCCGACGGATCGGTCCTGCCGGCCTCCTGGGGGCTAAACCTAACCCTATCTCGTTCCCCGAAGGGCCCCCCCAAGGGGCCTGGCACAGCAAAGCCGGGGATTGGGGACCCCCGAGCCCCAGCGCCGGACTCACCTTCCCGCCCCGCCGCCAACCGTGCCGCTAGGGTCACTGCCGGTCATTGAGGGCGGGAGAACAGGCAGGGCCCTGCCAGACCCCGGCAACCTTCGAAGGCCTCCCGCGCCAAAACGCTTGGGCACACGCTCCCGCTCACCAGCGCCCTCACCTCGACCTGCCCCTCCGCTCTCCGCACAGCCTGCGGATCAGGCCTGCCGGCCTCCTGAGGCCTAACCCTATCCCTAGGTCGGCCCCCAAGGGGCCGCTCCCAAGGGGAATGGTGCCAAAAGGCCTGGGATTGGGTCCCCCGAACCGCCGCGCCGGACTCTTCCTGCGGGACCGCCGCCAACTGGGCCCCTAGGGGCGACTCCGGTCATTCAGGGCGGGAGAACGCACAGGGCTCTCGGAGCCTCCAGCGACATTCGAAGGCCCCCCGAGGCAAAACGCTTGGGCCCACGCTCTAGCTCGCCGCCGCACTCACCTCGGCTCGCCGCACAACCGGCGGATAGGACCTACAAGCCTCCCTCCCATGGGGCCTGGCGCCGAAACACCAGGTATTGGGGACCCCCGAGCCCCATTCCTGGACTGACCTGCTGCCCCTCCACCACCCGGGCCGCAAGTTCTATGGCCGGTCATTCAGGGCGGGAGAATGGGCAGGACCCTCCCAGCCCTCAGCAATCTTCAAAGGCCTCCCAGGACAAAACGCTTGGGCCCACGCTCCCCCTCCCCAGCTCCCTCACCTTGGCACGACCCTGTGCTCGCCTCACAACCTGCGGATCGGGCCTGCCGGCCTCCTGGGGGCTAACCCTAACCCTACCTGGGCCCCCAAGGGGCCCCTCCCAAGGAGCCTGGCGCCGCAACGCTGGGGATTGGGGACCCCCGAGGCCCAGCGCCAGACTCAAACTCCCGCCCCGCTGCCACCCTGGCCGCTCCGGGCTCCGCAGGTCATTCAGGGCGGGAGAACCACCAGGGCCCTCCAAGCCCCCGGCGACGTTGAAGGTCCCCCGCGCCAAAACGCTTGGGCCCACGCTCTAACTCGCCGGTGCACTCACCTCGGCTCGCCGCTCAACCGGCAGATAGGACCTACAAGCCTCCCTCCCAAGGGGCATGGCGCCGCAACACCAGGGATTGGTGACCCCCGAGCCCCATCCCTGGACTCACCTGCTGCCCCTCCACCACCCCGGCCGCAAGTGCTGTGGCCGGTCATTCAGGGCGGGAGAATGGGCAGGACCCTCCCAGCCCTCAGCAATCTTCAAAGGCCTCCCACGCCAAAACGCTTGGGCCACGCTCCCCTCCCCAGCTCCCTCACCTCCGCCCGACTCTGCGCTCGCCGCACAACCTGCGGATCTGGCCTGCCGGCCTCCTGGGGCTAACCCTAACACTACCTCGGCCCCCAAGGGGCCCCTCCCAAGGTGATTGGCGCAGGAAAGCCAGGGATTGGGGACACAGAACCCAGGCGCCGGACTCACCCTGCTGCCCTGTCGCCACCCGGGTCGCTAGGGGCGCCGCCGGTCATTCAGGGCAGGACAATGGGCAGGGCCCTCCAAGCCCCGGCGAACATCGAAGGACCCCACGACAAAACGCTTGGTCCCACGCTCCCGCTCGCCAGCGCTCTCACCTCGGCCCGCCCCTCCGCTGGCCGCACAGCTGACGGATCGGTCCTGCCGGCCTCCTGGGGGCGAAACCTAACCTTATCTCGTTCCCCGAAGGGCCCCCCCAAAGGGGCCTGGCACAGCAAAGCCGGGGATTGGGGACCCCCGAGCCCCAGCACCGGACTCACCTTCCCGCCCCGCCACCAACCATGCCGCTAGGGTCACTGCCGGTTATTGAGGGCGGGAGAACAGGCAGGGCCCTCCCAGTCCCTGGCAACATTCGAATTCCCCCTGCGCCAAAATGCTTGGGCCCACGCTCCCCCTCCCCAGCTCCCTCACCTTGGACCGACCCTGTGCTCACCGCACAACCTGCGGATCGGGCCTGCCGCCCTCCTAGGGGCTAACCCTAACCCTAGGTCGGCCCCCAAGGGGCCCCTCCCAAGGAGCCTGGCGCCGCAACGCTGGGGATTGGGGACCCCTGAGCCCCAGCGCCGGACTCACCTTCCAGCCCCGCCGGCAACCGTGCCGCTAGGTTCACTGCCGGTCATTGAGGGCGGGAGAACAGGCAGGGCCCTCCCAGACCCCGGCAACCTTCGAAGGCCTCCCGCGCCAAATCGCCTGGGCCTATGCTCCCACTAACCAGCGCCCTTACCATGGCCCGCCCCTCGGCTCACCGCACAGCTGGCGGATTGGGCTTGCCGGCCTTCTGGGGGCTAACCCTAACCCTAGGTCGGCCCTTGAGAGGCCCCTCCCAAGTAGCCTGGCGCCGCAACGCTGGGGATTGGGGACCCCCGAGGCCCAGCGCCGGACTCAAAGTCCCGCCCCGCCGCCACCCTGGCCGCTCCGGGCTCCGCAGGTCATTTAGGGCGGGAGAACCGCCAGGGCCCTCCAAGCCCCCAGCGACTTTGAAGGTCCCCCGCGCCAAAACGCTTGGGCCCACGCTCTAGCTCGCTGACGCACTCACCTCGGCTCAACGCACAACCGGCGGATAGGACCTACAAGCCTCCCTCCAAGGGGCCTGGTGCCGCAACACCAGGGATTGGGGACCCCCGAGCTCCATCCCTGGACTCACCTGCTGCCCCTCCACCACCCGGGCCGCAAGTGCTGTGGCCGGTCATTCAGGGCGGGAGAATGGGCAGGACCCTCCCAGCCCTCAGCAATTTTCAAAGGCCGCCCACGCGAAAACGCTTGGGCCCACGCTTCCCCTCACCAGCTCCCTCACCTCGGCCTGAACCTGCGCTCCTCGCACAACCTGCGGATCGGTCCTGCCGGCCTCCTGGGGGCTAAACCTAACCCTATCTCGTTCCCCGAAGGGCCCCCCAAAAGGGCCTGGCACAGCAAAGCCGGGGATTGGGGACCCCCGAGCCCCAGCGCGGGACTCAAAGTCCCGCCCCGCCACCAACCGTGCCGCTCCGGGCTCCGCAGGTCATTCAGGGCGGGAGAACCGCGAGGGCCCTCCAAGTCCCCGGCGACTTTGAAGGTCCCCCACGCCAAAACGCTTGGGCCCACACTCCCTCTCCCCAGCTCCCTCACCTTGGCCTGACCCTGTGCTCGCCTCACAACCTGCGGATCGGGCCTGCCGGCCTCCTGGGGGCTAACCCTAACCCTACCTAGGCCCCCAAGGGGCCCCTCCCAAGGAGCCTGGCGCCGCAACCCTGGGGATTGGGGACCCCCGAGGCCCAGCGCCGGACTCAATGTCCCGCCCCGCTGCCACCCTGGACGCTCCGGGCTCCGCAGGTCATTCAGGGCGGGAGAACCACCAGGGCCCTCCAAGCCCCGGGCGACTTTGAAGGACCCCCGCGCCAAAACGCTTGGGCCCACGCTCTAGCTTGCCGCCGCACTCACCTCGGCTCGCCGCACAACCGGCGGATAGGACCTAAAAGCCTCCCTCCCATGGGGCCTGGCGCCGAAACACCAGGTATTGGGGACCCCCGAGCCCCATTCCTGGACTCACCTGCTGCCCCTCCACCACCCGGGCCGCAAGTTCTACGGCCGGTCATTCAGGGCGGGAGAATGGGCAGGACCCTCCCAGCCCTCAGCAATCTTCAAAGGCCTCCCACGACAAAACGCTTGGGCCCACGCTCCCCCTCCCCAGCTCCCTCACCTTGGCCCGACCCTGTGCTCGCCTCACAACCTGCGGATCGGGCCTGCCGGCCTCCTGGGGGCTAACCCTAACCCTACCTGGGCCCCCAAGGGGCCCCTCCCAAGGAGCCTGGCGCCGCAACGCTGGGGATTGGGGACCCCCGAGGCCCAGCGCCAGACTCAAAGTCCCGCCCCGCTGCCACCCTGGCCGCTCCGGGCTCCGCAGGTCATTCAGGGCGGGAGAACCACCAGGGCCCTCCAAGCCGCAGGCGACTTTGAAGGTCCCCCGCGCCAAAACGCTTGGGCCCACGCTCTAACTCGCCGGCGCACGCACCTCGGCTCGCCGCTCAACCGGCAGATAGGACCTACAAGCCTCCCTCCCAAGGGGCATGGCGCCGCAACACCAGGGATTGGTGACCCCCGAGCCCCATCCCTGGACTCACCTGCTGCCCCTCCACCACCCGGGCCGCAAGTGCTGTGGCTGGTCATTCAGGGCGGGAGAATGGGTAGGACCCTCCCAGCCCTCAGCAATCTTCAAAGGCCTCCCACGCCAAAACGCTTGGGCCACGCTCCCCTCCCCAGCTCCCTCACCTCCGCCCGACTCTGCGCTCGCCGCACAACCTGCGGATCGGGCCTGCCGGCCTCCTGGGGCTAACCCTAACACTACCTCGGCCCCCAAGGGGCCCCTCCCAAGGTGACTGGCGCAGGAAAGCCAGGGATTGGGGACACAGAACCCAGGCGCCGGACTCACCCTGCTGCCCTGTCGCCACCCGGGTCGCTAGGGCGCCGCCGGTCATTCAGGGCAGGACAATGGGCAGGGCCCTCCAAGCCCCGGCGACCATCGAAGGACCCCACGACAAAACGCTTGGTCCCACGCTCCCGCTCGCCAGCGCTCTCACCTCGGCCCGCCCCTCCGCTGGCCGCACAGCCGACGGATCGGTCCTGCCGGCCTCCTGGGGGCGAAACCTAACCTTATCTCCTTCCCCGAAGGGCCCCCCCAAAGGGGCCTGGCACAGCAAAGCTGGGGATTGGGGACCCCCGAGCCCCAGCACCGGACTCACCTTCCCGCCCCGCCACCAACCATGCCGCTAGGGTCACTGCCGGTTATTGAGGGCGGGAGAACAGGCAGGGCCCTCCCAGACCCTGGCAACATTCGAATTCCCCCTGCGCCAAAATGCTTGGGCCCACGCTCCCCCTCCCCAGCTCCCTCACCTTGGACCGACCCTGTGCTCACCGCACAACCTGCGGATCGGGCCTGCCGCCCTCCTGGGGGCTAACCCTAACCCTAGGTCGGCCCCCAAGGGGCCCCTCCCAAGGAGCCTGGCGCCGCAACGCTGGGGATTGGGGACCCCTGAGCCCCAGCGCCGGACTCACCTTCCAGCCCCGCCGGCAACCGTGCCGCTAGGTTCACTGCCGGTCATTGAGGGCGGGAGAACAGGCAGGGCCCTCCCAGACCCCGGCAACCTTCGAAGGCCTCCCGCGCCAAATCGCTTGAGCCTATGCTCCCACTAACCAGCGCCCTTACCTTGGCCCGCCCCTCGGCTCCCCGCACAGCTGGCGGATTGGGCTTGCCGGCCTTCTGGGGGCTAACCCTAACCCTAGGTCGGCCCTTGAGAGGCCCCTCCCAAGTAGCCTGGCGCCGCAACCCTGGGGATTGGGGACCCCCGAGGCCCAGCGCCGGACTCAAAGTCCCGCCCCGCCGCCACCCTGGCCGCTCCGGGCTCCGCAGGTCATTTAGGGCGGGAGAACCGCCAGGGCCCTCCAAGCCCCCAGCGACTTTGAAGGTCCCCCGCGCCAAAACGCTTGGGCCCACGCTCTAGCTCGCCAGCGCACTCACCTCGGCTCGCTGCACAACCCGCGGATAGGACCTACAAGCCTCCCTCCAAGGGGCCTGGTGCCGCAACACCAGGGATTGGGGACCCCCGAGCTCCATCCCTGGACTCACCTGCTGCCCCTCCACCACCAGGGCCGCAAGTGCTGTGGCCGGTCATTCAGGGCGGGAGAATGGGCAGGACCCTCCCAGCCCTCAGCAATTTTCAAAGGCCGCCCACGCCAAAACGCTTTGGCCCACGCTCCCCCTCACCAGCTCCCTCACCTCGGCCTGAACCTGCGCTCCTCGCACAACCTGCGGATCGGGCCTGCCGGCCTCCTGGGGCTAACCCTAACCCTACGTCGGCCCCCAAGGGGCCCCTCCCAAGGTGACTGGCGCAGGAAAGCCAGGGATTGGGGACACAGAACCCAGGCGCCGGACTCACCCTGCTGCCCTGCCGCCACCCGGGTCGCTAGGGGCGCCGCCGGTCATTCAGGGCAGGAGAACGGGCAGGGCCCTCCAAGCCCCGGGAACATCGAAGGACCCCACGACAAAACGCTTGGTCCCACACTCCCGCTCGCCAGCGCTCTCACCTCGGCCCGCCCCTCCGCTGGCCGCACAGCCGACGGATCGGTCCTGCCGGCCTCCTGGGGGCTAAACCTAACCCTATCTCGTTCCCCGAAGGGCCCCCCAAGGGGCCTGGCACAGCAAAGCCGGGGATTGGGGACCCCCGAGCCCCAGCGCCGGACTCACCTTCCCGCCCCGCCGCGAACCGTGCCGCTAGGGTCACTGCCGGTCATTCAGGGCGGGAGAACGAACGGGCAGGGCCCTCAAAGTCCCCGGAGACTTTCGAAGGTCCCCCGCGCCAAAACCCCTGGGCCCACGCTCTAGCTCGCCGGCGCACTCACCTCGGCTCGCCACACAACCGGCGGATAGGAAGTACAAGCATCCCTCCCAAGGGGCCTCGCGCCGCAACACCAGGGATTGGGGACCCCCGAGGCCCATACCTGGACTCACCTGCTGCCCCTCCACCACCCGGGCCGCAAGTGCTGTGGCCGGTCATTCAGGGCGGGAGAATGGACAGGACCCTCCCAGCCCGCAGCAATCTTCAAAGGCCTCCCAAGCCAAAATGCTTGGGCCCACGCTCCCCCTCCCCAGCTCCCTCACCTTGGCCCGACCCTGTGCTCGCCGCACAACCTGCGGATCGGGCCTGCCGGCCTCCTGGGGGCTAAACCTAACCCTAGGTAGGCCCTTGAGGGGCCCCTCCCAAGCAGCCTGGCGCCGCAACGCTGGGGATTGGGGACCCCCGAGGCCCAGCGCCGGACTCAAAGTCCCGCCCCGCCGCCAAACGGGCCGCTCCGGGCTCCGCAGGATATTCAGGGAGGGAGAACCGCCAGGCCCCTCCAAGCCCCCGGCGACTTTCGAAGGTCCCCCGCGCCAAAACGCTTGGGCCCACGCTCTAGCTCGCCAGCGCACTCACCTCGGCTCGCCGCACACCCGGCGGATAGGGCCTGCAAGCGTCCCTCCCAAGGGGCCTGGCGCTGCAACACCAGGGATTGGGGACCCCCGAGCCCCATCCCTGGACTCACCTGCTGCCCCTCCACCACCCGGGCCGCAAGTGCTGTGGCCGGTCATTCAGGGCGGGGGAATGGGCAGGACCCTCCCAGCCCTCAGCAATCTTCAAAGGCCTCCCACGCCAAAAAGCTTGGGCCCATGCTCCTCCTCCACAGCTCCCTCACCTCCGCCCGACCCTGCACTCGCTGCACAACCTGCGGATCGGGCCTGCCGGCCTCCTGGGGGCTAACCCTAACGCTACATCGGCCCCCGAGGGGCCCCTCCCAAGGTGACTGGCGCAGGAAAGCCAGGGATTGGGGACACAGGGCCCAAGCGCCGGACTCACCCTGCTGCCCTGCCGCCACCCGGGTCGCTAGGGGCGCCGCCGGTCATTCAGGGCAGGAGAACGGGCAGGGCCCTCCAAGCCCCGGCGACCATCGAAGGACCCCACGACAAAACGCTTGGTCCCACGCTCCCGTTCGCCAGCGCTCTCACCTCGGCCCGCCCCTCCGCTGGCCGCACAGCTGACGGATCGGTCCTGCCGGCCTCCGGGGGGCTAAACCTAACCCTATCTCGTTCCCCGAAGGGCCCCCCAAGGGGCCTGGCACAGCAAAGCCGGGGATTGGGGACCCCCGAGCCCCAGCGCCGGACTCATCTTCCCGCCCCGCCGCCAACCGTGCCGCTAGGGTCACTGCCGCTCATTGAGGGCGGGAGAATGGACAGGACCCTCCCAGCCCGCAGCAATCTTCAAAGGCCTCCCAAGCCAAAATGCTTGGGCCCACGCTCCCCCTCCCCAGCTCCCTCACCTTGGCCCGACCCTGCGCTCGCCGCACAACCTGCGGATCGGGCCTGCCGGCCTCCTGGGGGCTAACCCTAACCCTAGGTAGGCCCTTGAGGGGCCCCTCCCAAGCAGCCTGGCGCCGCAACGCTGGGGATTGGGGACCCCCGAGGCCCAGCGCCGGACTCAAAGTCCCACCCCGCCGCCAAACGGGCCGCTCCGGGCTCCGCAGGATATTCAGGGAGGGAGAACCGCCAGGCCCCTCCAGGCCCCCGGCGACTTTCGAAGGTCCCCCGCGCCAAAACGCTTGGGCCCACGCTCTAGCTCGCCAGCGCACTCACCTCGGCTCGCCGCACACCCGGCGGATAGGGCCTGCAAGCGTCCCTCCCAAGGGGCCTGGCGCTGCAACACCAGGGATTGGGGACCCCCGAGCCCCATCAATGGACACACCTGCTGCCCCTCCACCACCCGGGCCGCAAGTGCTGTGGCCGGTCATTCAGGGCGGGAGAATGGGCAGGACCCTGCCAGCCCTCAGCAATCTTCAAAGGCCTCCCACGCCAAAAAGCTTGGGCCCATGCTCCTCCTCCACAGCTCCCTCACCTCCGCCCGACCCTGCACTCGCTGCACAACCTGCGGATCGGGCCCGCCGGCCTCCTGGGGGCTAACCCTAACGCTACGTCGGCCCCCGAGGGGCCCCTCCCAAGGTGACTGGCGCAGGAAACCCAGGGATTGGGGACACAGGGCCCAAGCGCCGGACTCACCCTGCTGCCCTGCCGCCACCCGGGTCGCTAGGGGCACCGCCGGTCATTCAGGGCAGGAGAACGGGCAGGGCCCTCCAAGCCCGGGCGACCATCGAAGGACCCCACGACAAAACGCTTGGTCCCACGCTCCCGTTCGCCAGCGCTCTCACCTCGGCCCGCCCCTCCGCTGGCCGCACAGCCGACGGATCGGTCCTGCCGGCCTCCTGGGGGCTAAACCTAACCCTATCTCGTTCCCCGAGGGGCCCCCCCAAGCGGCCTGGCACAGCAAAGCCGGGGATTGGGGACCCCCGAGTCCCAACGCCGGACTCAAAGTCCCGCCCCGCCGCCACCCGGGCCGCTCCGGGCTCCGCAGGTCATTCAGGGCGGGAGAACGAACGGGCAGGGCCCTCCAAGTCCCCGGCGACTTTCGAAAGTCCCCCGCGCAAAAACCCTTGGGCCCACGCTCTAGCTCGCCGGCGCACTCACCTCGGCTCGCCACACAACCGGCGGATAGGACCTACAAGCCTCCCTCCCAAGGGGCCTGGCGCCGCAACGCCAGGGATTGGGGACCCCCGAGCCCCATCCCTGGACTCACCTGCTGCCCCTCCACCACCCGGGCGCAAGTGCTGTGGCCGGTCATTCAGGGCGGGAGAATGGGCAGGACCCTCCCAGCCCTCAGCAATTTTCAAAGGCCGCCCACGCCAAAACGCTTGGGCCCACGCTCCCCCTCACCAGCTCCCTCACCTCGGCCTGAACCTGCGCTCCTCGCACAACCTGCGGATCGGGCCTGCCGGCCTCCTGGGGCTAACCCTAACCCTACGTCGGCCCCCAAGGGGCCCCTCCCAAGGTGACTGGCGCAGGAAAGCCAGGTATTGGGGACACAGAGCCCAGGCGCCGGACTCACCCTGCTGCCCTGCCGCCACCCGGGTCGCTAGGGGCGCCGCCGGTCATTCAGGGCAGGAGAACGGGCAGGGCCCTCCAAGCCCCGGCGAACATCGAAGGACCCCACGACAAAACGCTTGGTCCCACGCTCCCGTTCGCCAGCGCTCTCACCTCGGCCCGCCCCTCCGCTGGCCGCACAGCCGACGGATCAGTCCTGCCGGCTCCTGGGGGCTAAACCTAACCCTATCTCTTTCCCCGAAGGGCCCCCCCAAGGGGCCTGGCACAGCAAAGCCGGGGATTGGGGACCCCTGAGCCCCAGCGCCGGACTCACCTTCCCGCCCCGCCGCCAACCGTGCCGCTAGGGTCACTGCCGGTCATTGAGGGCGGGAGAACAGGCAGGGCCCTGCCAGACCCCGGCAACCTTCGAAGGCCTCCCGCGCCAAAACGCTTGGGCACACGCTCCCGCTCACCAGCGCCCTCACCTCGACCTGCCCCTCCGCTCTCCGCACAGCCTGCAGATCAGGCCTGCCGGCCTCCTGAGGCCTAACCCTATCCCTAGGTCGGCCCCCAAGGGGCCGCTCCCAAGGGGAATGGTGCCAAAAGGCCTGGGATTGGGTCCCCCGAACCGCCGCGCCGGACTCTTCCTGCGGGACCGCCGCCAACTGGGCCCCTAGGGGCGACTCCGGTCATTCAGGGCGGGAGAACGCACAGGGCTCTCCGAGCCTCCAGCGACATTCGAAGGCCCCCTGAGGCAAAACGCTTGGGCCCACGCTCCCCCTCACCAGCGCCCTCACCTTGGCCTTCCCCTCCGCTCGCCAAACAATGGGCGGATCAGGCCTGCCGGCCACCTGGGGCTAACCCTAAACCTAGGTCGGACCCCAGGGCCCCTCCCAAGGTGACTGGCGCAGGAAAGCCAGGGATTGGGGACACAGAACCCAGGCGCCGGACTCACCCTGCTGCCCTGTCGCCACCCGGGTCGCTAGGGCGCCGCCGGTCATTCAGGGCAGGACAATGGGCAGGGCCCTCCAAGCCCCGGCGAACATCGAAGGACCCCACGACAAAACGCTTGGTCCCACGCTCCCGCTCGCCAGCGCTCTCACCTTGGCCCGCCCCTCCGCTGGCCGCACAGCCGACGGATCGGTCCTGCCGGCCTCCTGGGGGCGAAACCTAACCTTATCTCGTTCCCCGAAGGGCCCCCCCAAAGGGGCCTGGCACAGCAAAGCCGGGGATTGGGGACCCCCGAGCCCCAGCACCGGACTCACCTTCCCGCCCCGCCACCAACCATGCCGCTAGGGTCACTGCCGGTTATTGAGGGCGGGAGAACAGGCAGGGCCCTCCCAGTCCCTGGCAACATTCGAATTCCCCCTGCGCCAAAATGCTTGGGCCCACGCTCCCCCTCCCCAGCTCCCTCACCTTGGACCGACCCTGTGCTCACCGCACAACCTGCGGATCGGGCCTGCCGCCCTCCTGGGGGCTAACCCTAACCCTAGGTCGGCCCCCAAGGGGCCCCTCCCAAGGAGCCTGGCGCCGCATCGCTGGGGATTGGGGACCCCTGAGCCCCAGCGCCGGACTCACCTTCCAGCCCCGCCGGCAACCGTGCCGCTAGGTTCACTGCCGGTCATTGAGGGCGGGAGAACAGGCAGGGCCCTCCCAGACCCCGGCAACCTTCGAAGGCCTCCCGCGCCAAATCGCCTGGGCCTATGCTCCCACTAACCAGTGCCCTTACCATGGCCCGCCCCTCGGCTCACCGCACAGCTGGCGGATTGGGCTTGCCGGCCTTCTGGGGGCTAACCCTAACCCTAGGTCGGCCCTTGAGAGGCCCCTCCCAAGTAGCCTGGCGCCGCAACGCTGGGGATTGGGGACCCCCGAGGCCCAGCGCCGGACTCAAAGTCCCGCCCCGCCGCCACCCTGGCCGCTCCGGGCTCCGCAGGTCATTTAGGGCGGGAGAACCGCCAGGGCCCTCCAAGCCCCCAGCGACTTTGAAGGTCCCCCGCGCCAAAACGCTTGGGCCCACGCTCTAGCTCGCTGACGCACTCACCTCGGCTCGCCGCACAACCGGCGGATAGGACCTACAAGCCTCCCTCCAAGGGGCCTGGTGCCGCAACACCAGGGATTGGGGACCCCCGAGCTCCATCCCTGGACTCACCTGCTGCCCCTCCACCACCCGGGCGCAAGTGCTGTGGCCGGTCATTCAGGGCGGGAGAATGGGCAGGACCCTCCCAGCCCTCAGCAATTTTCAAAGGCCGCCCACGCCAAAACGCTTGGGCCCACGCTCCCCCTCACCAGCTCCCTCACCTCGGCCTGAACCTGCGCTCCTCGCACAACCTGCGGATCGGTCCTGCCGGCCTCCTGGGGGCTAAACCTAACCCTATCTCGTTCCCCGAAGGGCCCCCCAAAGGGTCCTGGCACAGCAAAGCCGGGGATTGGGGACCCCCGAGCCCCAGCGCGGGACTCAAAGTCCCGCCCCGCCACCAACCGTGCCGCTCCGGGCTCCGCAGGTCATTCAGGGCAGGAGAACCGCCAGGGCCCTCCAAGTCCCCGGCGACTTTGAAGGTCCCCCACGCCAAAACGCTTGGGCCCACACTCCCCCTCCCCAGCTCCCTCACCTTGGCCTGACCCTGTGCTCGCCTCACAACCTGCGGATCGGGCCTGCCGGCCTCCTGGGGGCTAACCCTAACCCTACCTAGGCCCCCAAGGGGCCCCTCCCAAGGAGCCTGGCGCCGCAACCCTGGGGATTGGGGACCCCCGAGGCCCAGCGCCGGACTCAATGTCCCGCCCCACTGCCACCCTGGACGCTCCGGGCTCCGCAGGTCATTCAGGGCGGGAGAACCACCAGGGCCCTCCAAGCCCCGGGCGACTTTGAAGGACCCCCGCGCCAAAACGCTTGGGCCCACGCTCTACCTCGCCGCCGCACGCACCTCGGCTCGCCGCTCAACCGGCAGATAGGACCTACAAGCCTCCCTCCCAAGGGGCATGGCGCCGCAACACCAGGGATTGGTGACCCCCGAGCCCCATCCCTGGACTCACCTGCTGCCCCTCCACCACCCCGGCCGCAAGTGCTGTGGCCGGTCATTCAGGGCGGGAGAATGGGTAGGACCCTCCCAGCCCTCAGCAATCTTCAAAGGCCTCCCACGCCAAAACGCTTGGGCCACGCTCCCCTCCCCAGCTCCCTCACCTCCGCCCGACTCTGCGCTCGCCGAACAACCTGCGGATCGGGCCTGCCGGCCTCCTGGGGCTAACCCTAACACTACCTCGGCCCCCAAGGGGCCCCTCCCAAGGTGACTGCCGCAGGAAAGCCAGGGATTGGGGACACAGAACCCAGGCGCCGGACTCACCCTGCTGCCCTGTCGCCACCCGGGTCGCTAGGGCGCCGCCGGTCATTCAGGGCAGGAGAACGGGCAGGGCCCTCCAAGCCCCGGGAACATCGAAGGACCCCACGACAGAACGCTTGGTCCCACGCTCCCGCTCGCCAGCGCTCTCACCTCGGCCCGCCCCTCCGCTGGCCGCACAGCCGACGGATCGGTCCTGCCGGCCTCCTGGGGGTTAAACCTAACCCTATCTCGTTCCCCGAAGGGCCCCCCAAGGGGCCTGGCACAGCAAAGCCGGGCATTGGGGACCCCCGAGCCCCAGCGCCGGACTCACCTTCCCGCCCCGCCGCCAACCGTGCCAGTAGGGTCACTGCCGGTCATTCAGGGCGGGAGAACGAACGGGCAGGGCCCTCCAAGTCCCCGGCGACTTTCGAAGGTCCCCCGCGCAAAAACCCTTGGCCCCACGCTCTAGCTCGCCGGCGCACTCACCTCGGCTCGCCACACAACCGGCGGATAGGAAGTACAAGCCTCCCTCCCAAGGGGCCTGGCGCCGCAACACCAGGGTTTGGGGACCCCCGAGGCCCATACCTGGACTCACCTGCTGCCCCTCCACCACCCGGGCTGCAAGTGCTGTGACCGGTCATTCAGGGCGGGAGAATGGACAGGACCCTCCCAGCCCGCAGCAATCTTCAAAGGCCTCCCAAGTCAAAATGCTTGGGCCCACGCTCCCCCTCCCCAGCTCCCTCACCTTGGCCCGACCCTGCGCTCGCCGCACAACCTGCGGATCGGGCCTGCCGGCCTCCTGGGGGCTAACCCTAACCCTAGGTAGGCCCTTGAGGGGCCCCTCCCAAGCAGCCTGGCGCCGCAACGCTGGGGATTGGGGACCCCCGAGGCCCAGCGCCGGACTCAAAGTCCCGCCCCGCCGCCAAACGGGCCGCTCCGGGCTCCGCAGGATATTCAGGGAGGGAGAACCGCCAGGCCCCTCCAAGCCCCCGGCGACTTTCGAAGGTCCCCCGCGCCAAAACGCTTGGGCCCACGCTCTAGCTCGCCAGCGCACTCACCTCGGCTCGCCGCACACCCGGCGGATAGGGCCTGCAAGCGTCCCTCCCAAGGGGCCTGGCGCTGCAACACCAGGGATTGGGGACCCCCGAGCCCCATCCCTGGACTCACCTGCTGCCCCTCCACCACCCGGGCCGCAAGTGCTGTGGCCGGTCATTCAGGGCGGGAGAATGGGCAGGACCCTCCCAGCCCTCAGCAATCTTCAAAGGCCTCCCACGCCAAAACGCTTGGGCCCATGCTCCTCCTCCACAGCTCCCTCACCTCCGCCCGACCCTGCACTCGCTGCACAACCTGCGGATCGGGCCTGCCGGCCTCCTGGGGCTAACCCTAACCCTACGTCGGCCCCCAAGGGGCCCCTCCCAAGGTGACTGGCGCAGGAAAGCCAGGTATTGGGGACACAGAGCCCAGGCGCCGGACTCACCCTGCTGCCCTGCCGCCACCCGGGTCGCTAGGGGCGCCGCCGGTCATTCAGGGCAGGAGAACGGGCAGGGCCCTCCAAGCCCCGGCGAACATCGAAGGACCCCACGACAAAACGCTTGGTCCCACGCTCCCGTTCGCCAGCGCTCTCACCTCGGCCCGCCCCTCCGCTGGCCGCACAGCCGACGGATCAGTCCTGCCGGCTCCTGGGGGCTAAACCTAACCCTATCTCTTTCCCCGAAGGGCCCCCCCAAGGGGCCTGGCACAGCAAAGCCGGGGATTGGGGACCCCTGAGCCCCAGCGCCGGACTCACCTTCCCGCCCCGCCGCCAACCGTGCCGCTAGGGTCACTGCCGGTCATTGAGGGCGGGAGAACAGGCAGGGCCCTGCCAGACCCCGGCAACCTTCGAAGGCCTCCCGCGCCAAAACGCTTGGGCACACGCTCCCGCTCACCAGCGCCCTCACCTCGACCTGCCCCTCCGCTCTCCGCACAGCCTGCAGATCAGGCCTGCCGGCCTCCTGAGGCCTAACCCTATCCCTAGGTCGGCCCCCAAGGGGCCGCTCCCAAGGGGAATGGTGCCAAAAGGCCTGGGATTGGGTCCCCCGAACCGCCGCGCCGGACTCTTCCTGCGGGACCGCCGCCAACTGGGCCCCTAGGGGCGACTCCGGTCATTCAGGGCGGGAGAACGCACAGGGCTCTCCGAGCCTCCAGCGACATTCGAAGGCCCCCTGAGGCAAAACGCTTGGGCCCACGCTCCCCCTCACCAGCGCCCTCACCTTGGCCTTCCCCTCCGCTCGCCAAACAATGGGCGGATCAGGCCTGCCGGCCACCTGGGGCTAACCCTAAACCTAGGTCGGACCCCAGGGCCCCTCCCAAGGTGACTGGCGCAGGAAAGCCAGGGATTGGGGACACAGAACCCAGGCGCCGGACTCACCCTGCTGCCCTGTCGCCACCCGGGTCGCTAGGGCGCCGCCGGTCATTCAGGGCAGGACAATGGGCAGGGCCCTCCAAGCCCCGGCGAACATCGAAGGACCCCACGACAAAACGCTTGGTCCCACGCTCCCGCTCGCCAGCGCTCTCACCTTGGCCCGCCCCTCCGCTGGCCGCACAGCCGACGGATCGGTCCTGCCGGCCTCCTGGGGGCGAAACCTAACCTTATCTCGTTCCCCGAAGGGCCCCCCCAAAGGGGCCTGGCACAGCAAAGCCGGGGATTGGGGACCCCCGAGCCCCAGCACCGGACTCACCTTCCCGCCCCGCCACCAACCATGCCGCTAGGGTCACTGCCGGTTATTGAGGGCGGGAGAACAGGCAGGGCCCTCCCAGTCCCTGGCAACATTCGAATTCCCCCTGCGCCAAAATGCTTGGGCCCACGCTCCCCCTCCCCAGCTCCCTCACCTTGGACCGACCCTGTGCTCACCGCACAACCTGCGGATCGGGCCTGCCGCCCTCCTGGGGGCTAACCCTAACCCTAGGTCGGCCCCCAAGGGGCCCCTCCCAAGGAGCCTGGCGCCGCATCGCTGGGGATTGGGGACCCCTGAGCCCCAGCGCCGGACTCACCTTCCAGCCCCGCCGGCAACCGTGCCGCTAGGTTCACTGCCGGTCATTGAGGGCGGGAGAACAGGCAGGGCCCTCCCAGACCCCGGCAACCTTCGAAGGCCTCCCGCGCCAAATCGCCTGGGCCTATGCTCCCACTAACCAGTGCCCTTACCATGGCCCGCCCCTCGGCTCACCGCACAGCTGGCGGATTGGGCTTGCCGGCCTTCTGGGGGCTAACCCTAACCCTAGGTCGGCCCTTGAGAGGCCCCTCCCAAGTAGCCTGGCGCCGCAACGCTGGGGATTGGGGACCCCCGAGGCCCAGCGCCGGACTCAAAGTCCCGCCCCGCCGCCACCCTGGCCGCTCCGGGCTCCGCAGGTCATTTAGGGCGGGAGAACCGCCAGGGCCCTCCAAGCCCCCAGCGACTTTGAAGGTCCCCCGCGCCAAAACGCTTGGGCCCACGCTCTAGCTCGCTGACGCACTCACCTCGGCTCGCCGCACAACCGGCGGATAGGACCTACAAGCCTCCCTCCAAGGGGCCTGGTGCCGCAACACCAGGGATTGGGGACCCCCGAGCTCCATCCCTGGACTCACCTGCTGCCCCTCCACCACCCGGGCGCAAGTGCTGTGGCCGGTCATTCAGGGCGGGAGAATGGGCAGGACCCTCCCAGCCCTCAGCAATTTTCAAAGGCCGCCCACGCCAAAACGCTTGGGCCCACGCTCCCCCTCACCAGCTCCCTCACCTCGGCCTGAACCTGCGCTCCTCGCACAACCTGCGGATCGGTCCTGCCGGCCTCCTGGGGGCTAAACCTAACCCTATCTCGTTCCCCGAAGGGCCCCCCAAAGGGTCCTGGCACAGCAAAGCCGGGGATTGGGGACCCCCGAGCCCCAGCGCGGGACTCAAAGTCCCGCCCCGCCACCAACCGTGCCGCTCCGGGCTCCGCAGGTCATTCAGGGCAGGAGAACCGCCAGGGCCCTCCAAGTCCCCGGCGACTTTGAAGGTCCCCCACGCCAAAACGCTTGGGCCCACACTCCCCCTCCCCAGCTCCCTCACCTTGGCCTGACCCTGTGCTCGCCTCACAACCTGCGGATCGGGCCTGCCGGCCTCCTGGGGGCTAACCCTAACCCTACCTAGGCCCCCAAGGGGCCCCTCCCAAGGAGCCTGGCGCCGCAACCCTGGGGATTGGGGACCCCCGAGGCCCAGCGCCGGACTCAATGTCCCGCCCCACTGCCACCCTGGACGCTCCGGGCTCCGCAGGTCATTCAGGGCGGGAGAACCACCAGGGCCCTCCAAGCCCCGGGCGACTTTGAAGGACCCCCGCGCCAAAACGCTTGGGCCCACGCTCTACCTCGCCGCCGCACGCACCTCGGCTCGCCGCTCAACCGGCAGATAGGACCTACAAGCCTCCCTCCCAAGGGGCATGGCGCCGCAACACCAGGGATTGGTGACCCCCGAGCCCCATCCCTGGACTCACCTGCTGCCCCTCCACCACCCCGGCCGCAAGTGCTGTGGCCGGTCATTCAGGGCGGGAGAATGGGTAGGACCCTCCCAGCCCTCAGCAATCTTCAAAGGCCTCCCACGCCAAAACGCTTGGGCCACGCTCCCCTCCCCAGCTCCCTCACCTCCGCCCGACTCTGCGCTCGCCGAACAACCTGCGGATCGGGCCTGCCGGCCTCCTGGGGCTAACCCTAACACTACCTCGGCCCCCAAGGGGCCCCTCCCAAGGTGACTGGCGCAGGAAAGCCAGGGATTGGGGACACAGAACCCAGGCGCCGGACTCACCCTGCTGCCCTGTCGCCACCCGGGTCGCTAGGGCGCCGCCGGTCATTCAGGGCAGGAGAACGGGCAGGGCCCTCCAAGCCCCGGGAACATCGAAGGACCCCACGACAGAACGCTTGGTCCCACGCTCCCGCTCGCCAGCGCTCTCACCTCGGCCCGCCCCTCCGCTGGCCGCACAGCCGACGGATCGGTCCTGCCGGCCTCCTGGGGGTTAAACCTAACCCTATCTCGTTCCCCGAAGGGCCCCCCAAGGGGCCTGGCACAGCAAAGCCGGGCATTGGGGACCCCCGAGCCCCAGCGCCGGACTCACCTTCCCGCCCCGCCGCCAACCGTGCCAGTAGGGTCACTGCCGGTCATTCAGGGCGGGAGAACGAACGGGCAGGGCCCTCCAAGTCCCCGGCGACTTTCGAAGGTCCCCCGCGCAAAAACCCTTGGCCCCACGCTCTAGCTCGCCGGCGCACTCACCTCGGCTCGCCACACAACCGGCGGATAGGAAGTACAAGCCTCCCTCCCAAGGGGCCTGGCGCCGCAACACCAGGGTTTGGGGACCCCCGAGGCCCATACCTGGACTCACCTGCTGCCCCTCCACCACCCGGGCTGCAAGTGCTGTGACCGGTCATTCAGGGCGGGAGAATGGACAGGACCCTCCCAGCCCGCAGCAATCTTCAAAGGCCTCCCAAGTCAAAATGCTTGGGCCCACGCTCCCCCTCCCCAGCTCCCTCACCTTGGCCCGACCCTGCGCTCGCCGCACAACCTGCGGATCGGGCCTGCCGGCCTCCTGGGGGCTAACCCTAACCCTAGGTAGGCCCTTGAGGGGCCCCTCCCAAGCAGCCTGGCGCCGCAACGCTGGGGATTGGGGACCCCCGAGGCCCAGCGCCGGACTCAAAGTCCCGCCCCGCCGCCAAACGGGCCGCTCCGGGCTCCGCAGGATATTCAGGGAGGGAGAACCGCCAGGCCCCTCCAAGCCCCCGGCGACTTTCGAAGGTCCCCCGCGCCAAAACGCTTGGGCCCACGCTCTAGCTCGCCAGCGCACTCACCTCGGCTCGCCGCACACCCGGCGGATAGGGCCTGCAAGCGTCCCTCCCAAGGGGCCTGGCGCTGCAACACCAGGGATTGGGGACCCCCGAGCCCCATCCCTGGACTCACCTGCTGCCCCTCCACCACCCGGGCCGCAAGTGCTGTGGCCGGTCATTCAGGGCGGGAGAATGGGCAGGACCCTCCCAGCCCTCAGCAATCTTCAAAGGCCTCCCACGCCAAAACGCTTGGGCCCATGCTCCTCCTCCACAGCTCCCTCACCTCCGCCCGACCCTGCACTCGCTGCACAACCTGCGGATCGGGCCTGCCGGCCTCCTGGGGGCTAACCCTAATGCTACATCGGCCCACGAGGGGCCCCTCCCAAGGTGACTGGCGCAGGAAAGCCAGGGATTGGGGACACAGAACCCAGGCGCCTGACTCACCCTGCTGCCCTGCCGCCACCCGGGTCGCTAGGGGCGCCGCCGGTCATTCAGGGCAGGAGAACGGGCAGGGCCCTCCAAGCCCCGGCGACCATCGAAGGACCCCACGACAAAACGCTTGGTCCCACGCTCCCGTTCGCCAGCGCTCTCACCTCGGCCCGCCCCTCCGCTGGCCGCACAGCCGACGGATCGGTCCTTCCGGCCTCCTGGGGGCTAAACCTAACCCTATCTCGTTCCCCGAGGGGCCCCCCCAAGCGGCCTGGCACAGCAAAGCCGGGGATTGGGGACCCCCGAGCCCCAACGGCGGACTCAAAGTCCCGCCCCGCCGCCACCCCGGGCCGCTCCGGGCTCCGCAGGTCATTCAGGGCGGGAGAACGAACGGGCAGGGCCCTCCAAGTCCCCGGCGACTTTCGAAAGTCCCCCGCGCAAAAACCCTTGGGCCCACGCTCTAGCTCGCCGGCGCACTCACCTCGGCTCGCCACACAACCGGCGGATAGGACCTACAAGCCTCCCTCCCAAGGGGACTGGCGCCGCAACACCAGGGATTGGGGACCCCCGAGCCCCATCCCTGGACTCACCTGCTGCCCCTCCACCACCCGGGCGCAAGTGCTGTGGCCGGTCATTCAGGGCGGGAGAATGGGCAGGACCCTCCCAGCCCTCAGCAATCTTCAAAGGCTTCCCACGCCAAAACGCTTGGGCCCACGCTCCCCCTCCCCAGCTCCCTCACCTTGGCCCGACCCTGTGCTCGCCTCACAACCTGCGGACTGGGCCTGCCGGCCTCCTGGGGGCTAACCCTAACACTACCTAGGTCCCCAAGGGGCCCCTCCCAAGGAGCCTGGCGCCGCAACGCTGGGGATTGGGGACCCCCGAGGCCCAGCGCCGGACTCAAAGTCCCGCCCCGCTGCCACCCTGGCCGCTCCGGGCTCCGCAGGTCATTCAGGGCGGGAGAACCACCAGGGCCCTCCAAGCCCCGGGCGACTTTGAAGGTCCCCCGCGCCAAAACGCTTGGGCCCACGCTCTAGCTCGCCGCCGCACTCACCTCGGCTCGCCGCACAACCGGCGGATAGGACCTACAAGCCTCCCTCCCATGGGGCCTGGCGCCGAAACACTAGGTATTGGGGACCCCCGAGCACCATTCCTGGACTCACCTGCTGCCCCTCCACCACCCGGGCCGCAAGATCTATGGCCGGTCATTCAGGGCGGGAGAATGGGCAGGACCCTCCCAGCCCTCAGCAATCTTCAAAGGCCTCCCACGACAAAACGCTTGGGCCCACGCTCCCCCTCCCCAGCTCCCTCACCTTGACCCGACCCTGTGCTCGCCTCACAACCTGCGGATCGGGCCTGCCGGCCTCCTGGGGGCTAACCCTAACCCTACCTGGGCCCCCAAGGGGCCCCTCCCAAGGAGCCTGGCGCCGCAACGCTGAGGATTGGGGACCCCCGAGGCCCAGCGCCAGACTCAAAGTCCCGCCCCGCTGCCACCCTGGCCACTCCGGGCTCCGCAGGTCATTCAGGGCGGGAGAACCACCAGGGCCCTCCAAGCCCCCGGCGACTTTCGAAGGTCCCCCGCGCCAAAACGCTTGGGCCCACGCTCTAGCTCCACAGCGCTCTCACCTCGGCCCGCCCCTCCGCTGGCCGCACAGCCGACGGATCGGTCCTGCCGGCCTCCTGGGGGCTAAACCTAACCCTATCTCGTTCCCCGAAGGGCCCCCCCAAAGGGGCCTGGCACAGCAAAGCCGGGGATTGGGGACCCCCGAGCCCCAGTACCGGACTCACCTTCCCGCCCCGCCACCAACCATGCCGCTAGGGTCACTGCCGGTTATTGAGGGCGGGAGAACAGGCAGGGCCCTCCCAGACCCTGGCAACATTCGAATTCCCCCTGCGCCAAAATGCTTGGGCCCACGCTCCCCCTCCCCAGCTCCCTCACCTTGGACCGACCCTAAGCTCACCGCACAACCTGCGGATCAGGCCTGCCGCCCTCCTGGGGGCTAACCCTAACCCTAGGTCGGCCCCCAAGGGGCCCCTCCCAAGGAGCCTGGCGCAGCAATGCTGGGGATTGGGAACCCCCAAGGCCCAGCGCCGGACTCAACGTCCCGCCCCGCTGCCACCGGGGCCGCTCCGGGCTCCGCAGGACATTCAGGGCGGGAGAACGAACGGGCAGGGCCCTCCAAGTCCCCGGCGACTTTCGAAAGTCCCCCGCGAAAAAAACCCTTGGGCCCACGCTCTAGCTCGCCGGCGCACTCACCTCGGCTCGCCGCACACCCGGCGGATAGGACCTACAAGCCTCCCTCCCAAGGGGCCTGGCGCTGCAACACCAGGGATTGGGGACCTCCGAGGCCCATCCCTGGACTCACCGGCTGCCCCAACACCACCCGGGCTGCAAGTGCTTTGGCCAGTCATTCAGAGCGGGAGAATGGGCAGGACCCTCCCAGCATTCAGCAATCTCCAAAGGCCTCCCACGCCAAAACGCTTGGGCACACGCTCCCGCTCACCAGCGCCCTCACCTCGACCTGCCCCTCAGTTCTCTGCACAGCCTGCGGATCAGGCCTGCCGGCCTCCTGAGGCCTAACCCTATCCCTAGGTCGGCCCCCCAGGGGCCGCTCCCAAGGGGCCTGGTGCCAAAAGGCCGGGGATTGAGTCCCCCGAACCGCCGCGCCGGACTCTCCCTGCGGCACCGCCGCCCACTGGGCCCCTAGGGTCGCCGCTGGTCATTCAGGGCAGGACAACGGGCAGGGCCCTCCAAGCCCCGGCGAGCTTCGAAGGACCCCACGGCAAAACGCTTGGTCCCACGCTCCCGCTCGCCAGCGCTCTCACCTCGGCCCTCCCCTCCGCTAGCCGCACAGCCGACGGATCGGTCCTGCCGGCCTCCTGGGGGCTAAACCTAACCCTATCTCGTTCCCCGAAGGGCCCCCCTAAGGGCCCTGGCATAGCAAAGCCGGGGATTGGGGACCCCCGAGCCCCAGCGCCGGACTCACCTTCCCGCCACGCCGCCAACCGTGCCGCTAGGGTCACTGCCGGTCATTGAGGGCGGGAGAACAGGCAGGGCCCTCCCAGACCCGGGCAACCTTCGAAGGCCTCCCACGCCAAAACGCTTGGGCCTACGCTCCCGCTAACCAGCACCCTTACCTTGGCCCGCCCCTCGGCTAAGCGCACAACTGGCGGATCGGGCTTGCGGGCCTTCTGGGGGCTAACCCTAACCCTAGGTCTGCCCTTGAGGGGCCCCTCGCAAGCAGCCTGGCGCCGCAACGCTGGGGATTGGGGACCCCCGAGGCCCAGCGCTGGACTCAAAGTCCCGCCCCGCCGCCACCCGGGCCGCTCCGGGCTCCGCAGGTCATTCAGGGCGGGAGAACCGCCAGGGCCCTCCAAGCCCCCGGCGACTTTCGAAGGTCCCCCGCGCCAAAACGCTTGGGCTCACGCTCTAGCTCGCCAGCGCACTCACCTCGGCTCGCCGCACACCCGGCGGATAGGGCCTGCAAGCGTCCCTCCCAAGGGGCCTGGCGCTGCAACACCAGGGATTGGGGACACCCGAGGCCCATCCCTGGACTCACCTGCTCCCCCACCACCACCCAGGCTGCAAGTGCTGTGGCAGGTCATTCAGGGCGGGAGAATGGGCAGGACCCTCTCAGCCATCAGCAATCTTCAAAGGCCTCCCACCCCAAAACGCTTGGGCCCACGCTCCCCCTCCCCAGCTCCCTCACCTTGACCGGACCCTGCGCTCGCCACACAACCTGTGGATCGGGCCTGCCGGCCTCCTGGGGGCTAATCCTAACCCTACGTGGGCCCCCAAGGGGCCCCTCCCAAGGAGCCTGGCGCCACAACGCTGGGGATTGGGGACCCCAGAGGCCCAGTGCCGGACTCAATGTCCCGCCCCGCCGCCACCCGGGCCGCTACGGGCTCCGCAGGTCATTCAGGGCGGGAGAACAGGTAAGGCCCTCCCAGACCCCGGCAACCTTCGAAGGCCTCCGGAGCCAAAACGCTTGGGCACACGCTCCCGCTCACCAGCGCCCTCACCTCGACCTGCCCCGCTGCTCTCTGCACAGCCTGCGGATCAGGCCTGCTGGCCTCCTGAAGCCTAACCCTATCCCTAGGTCGTCCCCCGAGGGGCCGCTCCCAAGGGGCCTGGTGCCAAAAGGCCGGGGATTGGGTCCCCCGAACCGCCGCGCAGGACTCTCCCTGCGGCACCCGCCGCCCACTGGGCCCCTAGGGGCGATTCCGGTCATTCAGGGCGGGAGAACGCACAGGGCTCTTAGAGCCTCCAGCGACATTGAAGGCCCCCCGAGGCAAAACGCTTGGGCCCACGCTCCCCCTCGCCAGCGCCCTCACCTCGGCCTTCCCCTTCGCTCGCCAAACAACGGGGGGATCGGGCCTGCCGGCCTCCTGGGGCTAACCCTAACCCTAGGTCTGCCCCCGAGGGCCCCTCACAAGGGTCCTGGCGCCACAACGCCGGGGATTGGGGACCCCGAGCCCCAGCGCCAGACTCACCCTGCCGACCCGCCGCCACCCGTGCCGCTAGGAGCGCAGCCGGTCGTTCAAGACGGGAGAACAGGCAGGGCCCTATGAGCCCCCGGCAACATTCGAAGGCCCCCTGCGCCAAAACGCTTGGGCCCACGCTCCCCCTCCCCAGCTCCCTCACCTTGGCCCGACCCTGCGCTCGCCGCACAACCTGTGGATCGGGCCTGCCGGCCTCCTGGGGGCTAAACCTAACCCTCTGTCGGCCCCCAAGGGGCCCCTCCCAAGGAGCCTGGCGCCACAACGCTGGGGATTGGGGACCCCCGAGCCCCAGCGCCGGTCTCAAAGTCCCGCCCCGCCGAAAAACGGGCCGCTACGGGCTCCGCAGGTCATTCAGGGCGAGAGAACGAACGGGCAGGGCCCTCCAAGTCCCCGGCAACTTTCGAAGGTCCCCCGCGCCAAAACGCTTGGGCCCACGCTCTAGCTCGCCAGCGCACTCACCTCAGCTCGCCGCACACCCAGCGGATAGGGCCTGCAAGCGTCCCACCCAAGAGGCCTGGCGCCGCAACACCAGGGATTGGTGACCCCCGAGCCCCATCCCTGGACTCACCTGCTGCCCCTCCACCACCCGGGCCGCAAGTGCTGTGGCCAGTCATTCAGGGTGGGAGAATGGGCAGGACCCTCCCAGCCCTCAGCAATCTTCAAAGGCCTCCCACGCCAAAACGCTTGGGCCCACGCTCCCCCACCCCAGCTCCCTCACCTTGGCCCGACCCTGTGCTCGCCTCACAAACTGCGGATCCGGCCTGCCGGCCTCCTGGGGTCTAACCCTAACCCTATGTCGGCCCCCAAGGGGCCCCTCCCAAGTTGACTGGCGCAGGAAAGCCAGGGATTGGGGACACAGAGCCCAGGCGCTGGTCTCACCGTGCTGCCCTGCTGCCACCCGGGTCGCTAGGGCGCCGCCGGTCATTCAGGGCAGGACAACAGGCAGGGCCCTCCAAGCCCCGGCGAACATCGAAGGACCCCACGACAAAACGCTTGGTCTCACGCTCCCGTTCGCCAGCGCTCTCAACTCGGCCCGCCTCTCCGCGGGCCGCACAGCCGACGGATCGCACCTGCCGGCCTCCTGGGTGCTAAACCTAACACTATCTCGTTCCCCCAAGGGCCGCCCCAAGGGGCCTGGCACAGCAAAGCCGGGGATTGGGGACCCCGGAGCCCCAGCGCCGGACTCACCTTCCCGCCCCGCCGCCAACCGTGCCGCTAGGGTCACTGCCGGTCATTGAGGGCGGGAGAACAGGCAGGGCCCTCCCAGACCCTGGCAACATTCGAAGGCCCCCTGCGCCAAAACGCTTGGGCCCACGCTCCCCCTCCCCAGCTCCCTCACCTTGGCCCGACCCTGCGCTCACCACACAACCTGCGGATCGGGCCTGCCGCCCTCCTGGGGGCTAAACCTAACCCTACCTCACCCCCCAAGGGGCCCCTCCCAAGGAGCCTGGCGCAGCAACGCTGGGGATTGGGGACCGCCAAGGCCCAGCGCCGGACTCAAAGTCCTGCCCCGCTGCCCCCCGGGCCGCTCCGGGCTCCGCAGGTCATTCAGGGAGGGAGAACCGCCAGGGCCCTCCAAGCCCCCGGCGACTTTCGAAGGTCCCCCGCGCCAAAACGCTTGGGCCCACGCTCTAGCTCGCCAGCGCACTCACCTCGGCTCGCGGCACACCCGGCGGATACGGCCTGCAAGCGTCCCTCCCAAGGGGCCTGGCGCTGCAACACCAGGGATTGGGGACCCCCGAGCTCCATCCCTGGACTCACCTGCTGCCCCTCCACCACCCGGGCCGCAAGTGCTGTGGCCGGTCATTCAGGGCGGGAGAATGGGCAGGACCCTCCCAGCCCTCAGCAATTTTCAAAGGCCGCCCACGCCAAAACCCTTGGGCCCACGCTCCCCCTCACCAGCTCCCTCACCTCGGCCTGAACCTGCGCTCCTCGCACAACCTGCGGATCGGGCCTGCCGGCCACCTGGGGCTAACCCTAAACCTAGGTCGGACCCCAGGGCCCCTCCCAAGGTGACTGGCGCAGGAAAGCCAGGGATTGGGGACACAGAACCCAGGCGCCGGACTCACCCTGCTGCCCTGCCGCCACCCGGGTTGCTAGGGGCGCCGCCGGTCATTCAGAGCAGGAGAACGGGCAGGGCCCTCCAAGCCCCGGCGACCATCGAAGGACCCCACGACAAAACGCTTGGTCCCACGCTCCCGCTCGCCAGCGCTCTCACCTCGGCCCGCCCCTCCGCTGGCCGCACAGCCTACGGATCGGTCCTGCCGGCCTCCTGGGGGCTAAACCTAACCCTATCTCGTTCCCCAAAGGGCCCCCCAAAGGGGCCTGGCACAGCAAAGCCGGGAATTGGGGACCCCCGAGCCCCAGCGCCGGACTCAAAGTCCCGCCCCGCCGCCAACCGGGCCGCTCCGGGCTCCGCAGGTCATTCAGGGCGGGAGAACCGCCAGGGCCCTCCAAGCCCCCGGCGACTTTGAAGGTCCCCCACGCCATAACGCTTGGGCCCACGCTCCCCCTCCCCAGCTCCCTCACCTTGGCCTGACCCTGTGCTCGCCTCACAACCTGCGGATCGGGACTGCCGGCCTCCTGGGTGCTAAACCTAACCCTATCTCGTTCCCCGAAGGGCCCCCCCAAGGGGCCTGGCACAGCAAAGCCGGGGATTGGGGACCCCCGAGGCCCAGCGCCGGACTCAAAGTCCCGCCCCGCTGCCACCCTGGACGCTCCGGGCTCCGCAGGTCATTCAGGGCGGGAGAACCAACAGGGCCCTCCAAGCCCCGGGCGACTTTGAAGGACCCCCGCGCCAAAACGCTTGGGCCCACGCTCTAGCTCGCCGCCGCACTCACCTCGGCTCGCCGCACAACCGGCGGATAGGACCTACAAGCCTCCCTCCCATGGGGCCTGGCGCCGAAACACCAGGTATTGGGGACCCCCGAGCCCCATTCCTGGACTCACCTGCTGCCCCTCCACAACCCGGGCCGCAAGTTCTATGGCCGGTCATTCAGGGCGGGAGAATGGGCAGGACCCTCCCAGCCCTCAGCAATCTTCAAAGGCCTCCCACGCCAAAACGCTTGGGCCCATGCTCCTCCTCCACAGCTCCCTCACCTCCGCCCGACCCTGCACTCGCTGCACAACCTGCGGATCTGGCCTGCCGGCCTCCTGGGGGCTAACCCTAAAGCTACGTCGGCCCCCGAGGGGCCCCTCCCAAGGTGACTGGCGCAGGAAAGCCAGGGATTGGGGACACAGAACCCAGGCGCCTGACTCACCCTGCTGCCCTGCCGCCACCCGGGTCGCTAGGGGCGCCGCCGGTCATTCAGGGCAGGAGAACGGGCAGGGCCCTCCAAGCCCCTGCGAACATCGAAGGACCCCATGACAAAACGCTTGGTCCCACGCTCCCGTTCGCCAGCGCTCTCACCTCGGCCCGCCCCTCCGCTGGCCGCACAGCCGACGGATCGGTCCTGCCGGCCTCCTGGGGGCTAAACCTAACCCTATCTCGTTCCCCGAGGGGCCCCCCCAAGCGGCCTGGCACAGCCAAGCCGGGGATTGGGGAACCCCGAGCCCCAACGCCGGACTCAAAGTCCCGCCCCGCCGCCACCCGGGCCGCTCCGGGCTCCGCAGGTCATTCAGGGCGGGAGAACGAACGGGCAGGGCCCTCCAAGTCCCCGGCGACTTTCGAAAGTCCCCCGCGCAAAAACCCTTGGACCCACGCTCTAGCTCGCCGGCGCACTCACCTCGGCTCGCCACACAACCGGCGGATAGGACCTACAAGCCTCCCTCCCAAGGGGCCTGGCGCCGCAACACCAGGGATTGGGGACCCCCGAGCCCCATCCCTGGACTCACCTGCTGCCCCTCCACCACCCGGGCGCAAGTGCTGTGGCCGGTCATTCAGGGCGGGAGAATGGGCAGGACCCTCCCAGCCCTCAGCAATCTTCAAAGGCTTCCCACGCCAAAACGCTTGGGCCCACGCTCCCCCTCCCCAGCTCCCTCACCTCGGCCTGAACCTGTGCTCCTCGCACAACCTGCGGATCGGGCCTGCCGGCTTCCTGGGGGCTAACCCTAACCCTACGTTGGCCCCCAAGGGGCCCCTCCCAAGGTGACTGGCGCAGGAAAGCCAGGGATTGGGGACACAGAGCCCAGGCGCCGGACTCACCCTGCTGTCCCGCCGCCACCCGGGTCGCTAGGGGCGCCGCCGGTCATTCAGGGCAGGAGAACGGGCAGGGCCCTCCAAGCCCCGGCGAACATCGAAGGACCCCACGACAAAACGCTTGGTCCCACTCTCCCGTTCGCCAGCGCTCTCACCTCGGCCCGCCCCTCCGCTGGCCGCACAGCCGACGGATCGGTCGTGCTGGCCTCCTGGGGTCTAAACCTAACCCTATCTCGTTCCCCGAAGGGCCCCCCCAAGGGGCCTGGCACAGCAAAGCCGGGGATTGGGGACCCCCGAGCCCCAGCGCCGGACTCACCTTCCCGCCCCGCCGCCAACCGTGCCGCTAGGGTCACTGCCGGTCATTGAGGGCGGGAGAACAGGCAGGGCCCTGCCAGACCCCGGCAACCTTCGAAGGCCTCCCGCGCCAAAACGCTTGGGCACACGCTCCCGCTCACCAGCGCCCTCACCTCGACCTGCCCCTCCGCTCTCCGCACAGCCTGCGGATCAGGCCTGCCAGCCTCCTGAGGCCTAACCCTATCCCTAGGTCGGCCCCCAAGGGGCCGCTCCCAAGGGGAATGGTGCCAAAAGGCCTGGGATTGGGTCCCCCGAACCGCCGCGCCGGACTCTTCCTGCGGGACCGCCGCCAACTGGGCCCCTAGGGGCGACTCCGGTCATTCAGGGCGGGAGAACGCACAGGGCTCTCCGAGCCTCCAGCGACATTCGAAGGCCCCCCGAGGCAAAACGCTTGGGCCCACGCTCCCCCTCGCCAGCGCCCTCACCTTGGCCTTCCCCTCCGCTCGCCAAACAATGGGCGAATCGGGCCTGCCGGCCACCTGGGGCTAACCCTAAACCTAGGTCGGACCCCAGGGCCCCTCCCAAGGTGACTGGCGCAGGAAAGCCAGGGATTGGGGACACAGAACCCAGGCGCCGGACTCACCCTGCTGCCCTGCCGCCACCCGGATTGCTAGGGGCGCCGCCGGTCATTCAGGGCAGCAGAACGTTCAGGGCCCTCCAAGACCCGGCGACCATCGAAGGACCCCACGACAAAACGCTTGGTCCCACGCTCCCGCTCGCCAGCGCTCTCACCTCGGCCCGCCCCTCCGCTGGCCGCACAGCCGACGGATCGGTCCTGCCGGCCTCCTGGGGGCTAAACCTAACCCTATCTCGTTCCCCGAGGGGCCCCCCCAAGAGGCCTGGCACAGCCAAGCCGGGGATTGGGGAACCCCGAGCCCCAACGCCGGACTCAAAGTCCCGCCCCGCCGCCACCCGGGCCGCTCCGGGCTCCGCAGGTCATTCAGGGCGGGAGAACCGCCAGGGCCCTCCAAGCCCCCCGCGACTTTGAAGGTCCCCCGCGCCAAAACGCTTTGGCCCACGCTCCCCCTCCCCAGCTCCCTCACCTTGGCCCGTCCCTGTGCTCGCCTCACAACCTGCGGACTGGGCCTGCCGGCCTCCTGGGGGCTAACCCTAACCCTACCTCGGCCCCCAAGGGGCCCCTCCCAAGGAGCCTGGCGCCGCAACGCTGGGGATTGGGGACCCCCGAGGCCCAGCGCCGGACTCAAAGTCCCACCCGCTGCCACCCTGGCCGCTCCGGACTCCGCAGGTCATTCAGGGCGGGAGAACCACCAGGGCCTTTCAAGCCCCGGGCGACTTTGAAGGACCCCCGCGCCAAAACGCTTGGGCCCACGCTCTAGCTCGCCGCCGCACTCACCTCGGCTCGCCGCACAACCGGCGGATAGGACCTACAAGCCTCCCTCCCATGGGGCCTGGCGCCGAAACACCAGGTATTGGGGACCCCCGAGGCCCATCCCTGGACTCACCTGCTGCCCCTCCACCACCCGGGCCGCAAGATCTATGGCCGGTCATTCAGCGCGGGAGAATGGGCAGGACCCTCCCAGCCCTCAGCAATCTTCAAAGGCCTCCCACGACAAAACGCTTGGGCCCACGCTCCCCCTCACCAGCTCCCTCACCTTGACCCGACCCTGTGCTCGCCTCACAACCTGCGGATCGGGCCTGCCGGCCTCCTGGGGGCTAACCCTAACCCTACCTGGGCCCCCAAGGGGCCCCTCCCAAGGAGCCTGGCGCCGCAACGCTGGGGATTGGGGACCCCCGAGGCCCAGCGCCAGACTCAAAGTCCCGCCCCGCTGCCACCCTGGCCACTCCGGGCTCCGCAGGTCATTCAGGGCGGGAGAACCACCAGGGCCCTCCAAGCCCCGGGCGACTTTGAAGGTCCCCCGCGCCAAAACGCTTGGGCCCACGCTCTAACTCGCCGGCGCACTCACCTCGGCTCGCCGCTCAACCGGCAGATAGGACCTACAAGCCTCCCTCCCAAGGGGCATGGCGCCGCAACACCAGGGATTGGGGACCCCCGAGCTCCATCCCTGGACTCACCTGCTTCCCCTCCACCACCCGGGGCCGCAAGTGCTGTGGCCGGTCATTCAGGGCGGGAGAATGGGCAGGACCCTCCCAGCCCTCAGAAATTTTCAAAGGCCGCCCACGCCAAAACCCTTGGGCCCACGCTCCCCCTCACCAGCTCCCTCACCTCGGCCTGAACCTGCGCTCCTCGCACAACCTGCGGATCGGGCCTGCCGGCCACCTGGGGCTAACCCTAAACCTAGGTCGGACCCCAGGGCCCCTCCCAAGGTGACTGGCGCAGGAAAGCCAGGGATTGGGGACACAGAACCCAGGCGCCGGACTCACCCTGTTGCCCTGCCGCCACCCGGGTTGCTAGGGGCGCCGCCGGTCATTCAGGGCAGGAGAACGGGCAGGGCCCTCCAAGCCCCGGCGACCATCGAAGGACCCCACGACAAAACGCTTGGTCCCACGCTCCCGCTCGCCAGCGCTCTCACCTCGGCCCGCCCCTCCGCTGGCCGCACAGCCTACGGATCGGTCCTGCCGGCCTCCTGGGGGCTAAACCTAACCCTATCTCGTTCCCCAAAGGGCCCCCCAAAGGGGCCTGGCACAGCAAAGCCGGGAATTGGGGACCCCCGAGCCCCAGCGCCGGACTCAAAGTCCCGCCCCGCCGCCAACCGGGCCGCTCCGGGCTCCGCAGGTCATTCAGGGCGGGAGAACCGCCAGGGCCCTCCAAGCCCCCGGCGACTTTGAAGGTCCCACACGCCATAACGCTTGGGCCCACGCTCCCCCTCCCCAGCTCCCTCACCTTGGCCTGACCCTGTGCTCGCCTCACAACCTGCGGATCGGGACTGCCGGCCTCCTGGGGGCTAACCCTAACCCTACCTAGGCCCCCAAGGGGCCCCTCCCAAGGAGCCTGGCGCCGCAACCCTGGGGATTGGGGACCCCCGAGCCCCAGCGCCGGACTCAAAGTCCCGCCCCGCTGCCACCCTGGACGCTCCGGGCTCCGCAGGTCATTCAGGGCGGGAGAACCAACAGGGCCCTCCAAGCCCCGGGCGACTTGAAGGACCCCCGCGCCAAAACGCTTGGGCCCACGCTCTAGCTCGCCGCCGCACTCACCTCGGCTCGCCGCACAACCGGCGGATAGGACCTACAAGCCTCCCTCCCATGGGGCCTGGCGCCGAAACACCAGGTATTGGGGACCCCCGAGCCCCATTCCTGGACTCACCTGCTGCCCCTACACAACCCGGGCCGCAAGTTCTATGGCCGGTCATTCAGGGCGGGAGAATGGGCAGGACCCTCCCAGCCCTCAGCAATCTTCAAAGGCCTCCCACGACAAAACGCTTGGGCCCACGCTCCCCCTCCCCAGCTCCCTCACCTTGGCCTGACCCTGTGCTCGCCTCACAAACTGCGGATCGGGCCTGCCGGCCTCCTGGGGTCTAACCCTAACCCTATGTCGGCCCCCAAGGGGCCCCTCCCAAGGTGACTGGCGCAGGAAAGCCAGGGATTGGGGACACAGAGCCCAGGCGCCGGACTCACCCTGCTGCCCTGCCGCCACCTGGGTCGCTAGGGGCGCCGCCGGTCATTCAGGGCAGGAGAACGGGCAGGGCCCTCCAAGCCCCGGCGAACATCGAAGGACCCCACGACAAAACGCTTGGTCCCACGCTCCCGTTCGCCAGCGCTCTCACCTCGGCCCGCCCCTCCGCTGGCCGCACAGCCGACGGATCGGTCGTGCTGGCCTCCTGGGGGCTAAACCTAACCCTATCTCGTTCCCCGAAGGGCCCCCCCAAGGGGCCTGGCACAGCAAAGCCGGGGATTGGGGACCCCCGAGCCCCATCCCTGGACTCACCTGCTGCCCCTCCACCACCCGGGCGCAAGTGCTGTCGCCGGTCATTCAGGGCGGGAGAATGGGCAGGACCCTCCCAGCCCTCAGCAATCTTCAAAGGCTTCCCACGCCAAAACGCTTGGGCCCACGCTCCCCCTCCCCAGCTCCCTCACCTGGGCCTGAACCTGAGCTCCCGCACAACCTGCGGATCGGGCTTGCCGGCCTCCTGGGGGCTAACCCTAACCCTAGGTAGGCCCTTGAGAGACCCCTCCCAAGCAGCCTGGCGCCGCAACGCTGGGGATTGGGGACCCCCGAGGCCCAGCGCCGGACTCAAGTCCCGCCCCGCCGCCAAACGGGCCGCTCCGGGCTCCGCAGGATATTCAGGGAGGGAGAACCGCCAGGCCCCTCCAAGCCCCCGGCGACTTTCGAAGGTCCCCCGCGCCAAAACGCTTGGGCCCACGCTCTAGCTCCACAGCGCTCTCACCTCGGCCCGCCCCTCCGCTGGCCGCACAGCCGACGGATCGGTCCTGCCGGCCTCCTGGGGGCTAAACCTAACCCTATCTCGTTCCACGAAGGGCCCCCCCCAAGGGGCCTGGCACTGCAAAGCCGGGGATTGGGGACCCCCGAGCCCCAGTACCGGACTCACCTTCCCGCCCCGCCACCAACCATGCCGCTAGGGTCACTGCCGGTTATTGAGTGCGGGAGAACAGGCAGGGCCCTCCCAGACCCTGGCAACATTCGAATTCCCCCTGCGCCAAAATGCTTGGGCCCACGCTCCCCCTCCCCAGCTCCCTCACCTTGGACCGACCCTAAGCTCACCGCACAACCTGCGGATCAGGCCTGCCGCCCTCCTGGGGGCTAACCCTAACCCTAGGTCGGCCCCCAAGGGGCCCCTCCCAAGGAGCCTGGCGCAGCAATGCTGGGGATTGGGGACCCCCAAGGCCCAGCGCCGGACTCAACGTCCCGCCCCGCTGCCACCGGGGCTACTCCGGGCTCCGCAGGACATTCAGGGCGGGAGAACGAACGGGCAGGGCCCTCCAAGTCCCCGGCGACTTTCGAAAGTCCCCCGCGAAAAAAACCCTTGGGCCCACGCTCTAGCTCGCCGGCGCACTCACCTCGGCTCGCCGCACACCGGGCGGATAGGAAGTACAAGCCTCCCTCCCAAGGGGCCTGGCGCCGCAACACCAGGGATTGGGGATCCCCGAGCCCCATCCCTGGACTCACCTGCTGCCCCTCCACCACCCGGGCGCAAGTGCTGTGGCCGGTCATTCAGGGCGGGAGAATGGGCAGGACCCTCCCAGCCCTCAGCAATCTTCAAAGGCTTCCCTCGCCAAAACGCTTGGGCCCACGATCCCCCTCCCCAGCTCCCTCACCCCGGCCTGAACCTGAGCTCGCCGCACAACCTGCGGATCGGGCCTGCCGGCCTCCTGGGGGCTAACCCTAACCCTACCTAGGCCCCCAAGGGGCCCCTCCCAAGGAGCCTGGCGCCGCAACCCTGGGGATTGGGGACCCCCGAGGCCCAGCGCCGGACTCAAAGTCCCGCCCCGCTGCCACCCTGGACGCTCCGGGCTCCGCAGGTCATTCAGGGCGGGAGAACCAACAGGGCCCTCCAAGCCCCGGGCGACTTTGAAGGACCCCCGCGCCAAAACGCTTGGGCCCACGCTCTAGCTCGCCGCCGCACTCACCTCGGCTCGCCGCACAACCGGCGGATAGGACCTACAAGCCTCCCTCCCATGGGGCCTGGCGCCGAAACACCAGGTATTGGGGACCCCCGAGCCCCATTCCTGGACTCACCTGCTGCCCCTCCACAACCCGGTCCGCAAGTTCTATGGCCGGTCATTCAGGGCGGGAGAATGGGCAGGACCCTCCCAGCCCTCAGCAATCTTCAAAGGCCGCCCACGCCAAAACGCTTGGGCCCACGCTCCCCCTCACCAGCTCCCTCACCTCGGCCTGAACCTGCGCTCCTCGCATAACCTGCGGATCGGGCCTGCCGGCCTCCTGGGGCTAACCCTAACACTACCTCGGCCCCCAAGGGGCCCCTCCCAAGGTGACTGGCGCAGGAAAGCCAGGGATTGGGGACACAGAACCCAGGCGCCGGACTCACCCTGCTGCCCTGCCGCCACCTGGGTCGCTAGGGGCGCCGCCGGTCATTCAGGGCAGGAGAACGGGCAGGGCCCTCCAAGCCCCGGGAACATCGAAGGACCCCACGACAAAACGCTTGGGCCCACGCTCCCGCTCGCCAGCGCTCTCACCTCGGCCCGCCCCTCCGCTGGCCGCACAGCCGACGGATCG
This sequence comes from Ursus americanus, assembly GCF_024610735.1. NCBI lineage: Eukaryota > Metazoa > Chordata > Mammalia > Carnivora > Ursidae > Ursus > Ursus americanus. The sequence continues at coordinate 23,702,441 of NC_142142.1, read as the reverse complement.
GTCCTGCCGGCCTCCTGGGGGCTAAACCTAACCCTATCTCGTTCCCCGAGGGGCCCCCCCAAGCGGCCTGGCACAGCAAAGCCGGGGATTGGGGACCCCCGAGCCCCAACGCCGGACTCAAAGTCCCGCCCCGCCGCCACCCGGGCCGCTCCGGGCTCCGCAGGTCATTCAGGGCGGGAGAACGAACGGGCAGGGCCCTCCAAGTCCCCGGCGACTTTCGAAAGTCCCCCGCGAAAAAACCCTTGGGCCCACGCTCTAGCTCGCCGGCGCACTCACCTCGGCTCGCCACACAACCGGCGGATAGGACCTACAAGCCTCCCTCCCAAGGGGCCTGGCGCCGCAACACCAGGGATTGGGGACCCCCGAGCCCCGTCCCTGGACTCACCTGCTGCCCCTCCACCACCCGGGCGCAAGTGCTGTGGCCGGTCATTCAGGGCGGGAGAATGGGCAGGACCCTCCCAGCCCTCAGCAATTTTCAAAGGCCGCCCACGCCAAAACGCTTGGGCCCACGCTCCCCCTCCCCAGCTCCCTCACCTCGGCCTGAACCTGCGCTTCTCGCACATCCTACGGATCAGTCCTGCCGGCCTCCTGGGGGCTAAACCTAATCCTATCTCGTTCCCCAAAGGGCCCCCCAAAGGGGCCTGGCACAGCAAAGCCGGGGATTGGGGACCCCCGAGCCCCAGCGCCGGACTCAAAGTCCCGCCCCGCCGCCACCCGGGCCGCTCCGGGCTCCGCAGGTCATTCAGGGCGGGAGAACCGCCAGGGCCCTCCAAGCCCCCGGCGACTTTGAAGGTCCCCCGCGCCAAAACGCTTGGGCCCACGCTCCCCCTCACCAGCTCCCTCACCTCGGCCTTAACCTGAGCTCGCCGCACAACCTGCGGATCGGGCCTGCCGGCCTCCTGGGGGCTAACCCTAACCCTATCTCGTTCCCCGAAGGGCCCCCCCAAGGAGCCTGGCACAGCAAAGCCGGGGATTGGGGACCCCCGAGCCCCAGCGCCGGACTCACCTTCCCGCCCCGCCGCCAACCGTGCCGCTAGGGTCACTGCCGGTCATTGAGGGCGGGAGAACAGGCAGGGCCCTGCCAGACCCCGGCAACCTTCGAAGGCCTCCCGCGCCAAAACGCTTGGGCACACGCTCCCGCTCACCAGCGCCCTCACCTCGACCTGCCCCTCCGCTCTCCGCACAGCCTGCGGATCAGGCCTGCCGGCCTCCTGAGGCCTAACCCTATCCCTAGGTCGGCCCCCAAGGGGCCGCTCCCAAGGGGAATGGTGCCAAAAGGCCTGGGATTGGGTCCCCCGAACCGCCGCGCCGGACTCTTCCTGCGGGACCGCCGCCAACTGGGCCCCTAGGGGCGACTCCGGTCATTCAGGGCGGGAGAACGCACAGGGCTCTCCGAGCCTCCAGCGACATTCGAAGGCCCCCCGAGGCAAAACGCTTGGGCCCACGCTCTAGCTCGCCGCCGCACTCACCTCGGCTCGCCGCACAACCGGCGGATAGGACCTACAAGCCTCCCTCCCATGGGGCCTGGCGCCGAAACACCAGGTATTGGGGACCCCCGAGCCCCATTCCTGGACTCACCTGCTGCCCCTCCACCACCCGGGCCGCAAGTTCTATGGCCGGTCATTCAGGGCGGGAGAATGGGCAGGACCCTCCCAGCCCTCAGCAATCTTCAAAGGCCTCCCACGACAAAACGCTTGGGCCACGCTCCCCTCCCCAGCTCCCTCACCTTGGCCCGACCCTGTGCTCGCCTCACAACCTGCGGATCGGGCCTGCCGGCCTCCTGGGGGCTAACCCTAACCCTACCTGGGCCCCCAAGGGGCCCCTCCCAAGGAGCCTGGCGCCGCAAAGCTGGGGATTGGGGACCCCCGAGGCCCAGCGCCAGACTCAAAGTCCCGCCCCGCTGCCACCCTGGCCGCTCCGGGCTCCGCAGGTCATTCAGGGCGGGAGAACCACCAGGGCCCTCCAAGCCCCCGGCGACGTTGAAGGTCCCCCGCGCCAAAACGCTTGGGCCCACGCTCTAACTCGCCGGTGCACTCACCTCGGCTAGCCGCTCAACCGGCAGATAGGACCTACAAGCCTCCCTCCCAAGGGGCCTGGCGCCGCAACACCAGGGATTGGTGACCCCCGAGCCCCATCCCTGGACTCACCTGCTGCCCCTCCACCACCCCGGCCGCAAGTGCTGTGGCCGGTCATTCAGGGCGGGAGAATGGGCAGGACCCTCCCAGCCCTCAGCAATCTTCAAAGGCCTCCCAAGCCAAAACGCTTGGGCCACGCTCCCCTCCCCAGCTCCCTCACCTCCGCCCGACTCTGCGCTCGCCGCACAACCTGCGGATCGGGCCTGCCGGCCTCCTGGGGCTAACCCTAACACTACCTCGGCCCCCAAGGGGCCCCTCCCAAGGTGATTGGCGCAGGAAAGCCAGGGATTCGGGACACAGAACCCAGGCGCCGGACTCACCCTGCTGCCCTGTCGCCACCCGGGTCGCTAGGGCGCCGCCGGTCATTCAGGGCAGGACAATGGGCAGGGCCCTCCAAGCCCCGGCGAACATCGAAGGACCCCACGACAAAATGCTTGGTCCCACGCTCCCGCTCGCCAGCGCTCTCACCTCGGCCCGCCCCTCCGCTGGCCGCACAGCCGACGGATCGGTCCTGCCGGCCTCCTGGGGGCGAAACCTAACCTTATCTCGTTCCCCGAAGGGCCCCCCCAAAGGGGCCTGGCACAGCAAAGCCAGGGATTGGGGACCCCCGAGCCCCAGCACCGGACTCACCTTCCCGCCCCGCCACCAACCATGCCGCTAGGGTCACTGCCGGTTATTGAGGGCGGGAGAACAGGCAGGGCCCTCCCAGTCCCTGGCAACATTCGAATTCCCCCTGCGCCAAAATGCTTGGGCCCACGCTCCCCCTCCCCAGCTCCCTCACCTTGGACCGACCCTGTGCTCACCGCACAACCTGCGGATCGGGCCTGCCGCCCTCCTGGGGGCTAACCCTAACCCTAGGTCGGCCCCCAAGGGGCCCCTCCCAAGGAGCCTGGCGCCGCAACGCTGGGGATTGGGGACCCCTGAGCCCCAGCGCCGGACTCACCTTCCAGCCCCGCCGGCAACCGTGCCGCTAGGTTCACTGCCGGTCATTGAGGGCGGGAGAACAGGCAGGGCCCTCCCAGACCCCGGCAACCTTCGAAGGCCTCCCGCGCCAAATCGCCTGGGCCTATGCTCCCACTAACCAGCGCCCTTACCATGGCCCGCCCCTCGGCTCACCGCACAGCTGGCGGATTGGGCTTGCCGGCCTTCTGGGGGCTAACCCTAACCCTAGGTCGGCCCTTGAGAGGCCCCTCCCAAGTAGCCTGGCGCCGCAACGCTGGGGATTGGGGACCCCCGAGGCCCAGCGCCGGACTCAAAGTCCCGCCCCGCCGCCACCCTGGCCGCTCCGGGCTCCGCAGGTCATTTAGGGCGGGAGAACCGCCAGGGCCCTCCAAGCCCCCAGCGACTTTGAAGGTCCCCCGCGCCAAAACGCTTGGGCCCACGCTCTAGCTCGCTGACGCACTCACCTCGGCTCGCCGCACAACCGGCGGATAGGACCTACAAGCCTCCCTCCAAGGGGCCTGGTGCCGCAACACCAGGGATTGGGGACCCCCGAGCTCCATCCCTGGACTCACCTGCTGCCCCTCCACCACCCGGGCCGCAAGTGCTGTGGCCGGTCATTCAGGGCGGGAGAATGGGCAGGACCCTCCCAGCCCTCAGCAATTTCAAAGGCCGCCCACGCCAAAACGCTTGGGCCCACGCTCCCCCTCACCAGCTCCCTCACCTCGGCCTGAACCTGCGCTCCTCGCACAACCTGCTGATCGGTCCTGCCGGCCTCCTGGGGGCTAAACCTAACCCTATCTCGTTCCCCGAAGGGCCCCCCAAAGGGGCCTGGCACAGCAAAGCCGGGGATTGGGGACCCCCGAGCCCCAGCGCCGGACTCAAAGTCCCGCCCCGCCACCAACCGTGCCGCTCCGGGCTCCGCAGGTCATTCAGGGCGGGAGAACCGCCAGGGCCCTCCAAGTCCCCGGCGACTTTGAAGGTCCCCCACGCCAAAACGCTTGGGCCCACACTCCCCCTCCCCAGCTCCCTCACCTTGGCCTGACCCTGTGCTCGCCTCACAACCTGCGGATCGGGATTGCCGGCCTCCTGGGGGCTAACCCTAACCCTACCTAGGCCCCCAAGGGGCCCCTCCCAAGGAGCCTGGCGCCGCAACCCTGGGGATTGGGGACCCCCGAGGCCCAGCGCCGGACTCAATGTCCCGCCCCGCTGCCACCCTGGACGCTCCGGGCTCCGCAGGTCATTCAGGGCGGGAGAACCACCAGGGCCCTCCAAGCCCCGGGCGACTTTGAAGGACCCCCGCGCCAAAACGCTTGGGCCCACGCTCTACCTCGCCGCCGCACTCACCTCGGCTCACCGCACAACCGGCGGATAGGACCTACAAGCCTCCCTCCCATGGGGCCTGGCGCCGAAACACCAGGTATTGGGGACCCCCGAGGCCCATCCCTGGACTCACCTGCTGCCCCTCCACCACCCGGGCCGCAAGTTCTATGGCCGGTCATTCAGGGCGGGAGAATGGGCAGGACCCTCCCAGCCCTCAGCAATCTTCAAAGGCCGCCCACTCCAAAACGCTTGGGCCCATGCTCCTCCTCCACAGCTCCCTCACCTCCGCCCGACCCTGCACTCGCTGCACAACCTGCGGATCGGGACTGCCAGCCTCCAGGGGGCTAACCCTAAGGCTACGTCGGCCCCCGAGGGGCCCCTCCCAAGGTGACTGGCGCAGGAAAGCCAGGGATTGGGGACACAGGGCCCAAGCGCCGGACTCACCCTGCTGCCCTGCCGCCACCCGGGTCGCTAGGGGCGCCGCCGGTCATTCAGGGCAGGAGATCGGGCAGGGCCCTCCAAGCCCCGGCGACCATCGAAGGACCCCACGACAAAAGGCTTGGTCCCACGCTCCCGTTCGCCAGCGCTCTCACCTCGGCCCGCCCCTCCGCTGGCCGCACAGCCGACGGATCGGTCCTGCCGGCCTCCTGGGGGCTAAACCTAACCCTATCTCGTTCCCCGAGGGGCCCCCCCAAGCGGCCTGGCACAGCAAAGCCGGGGATTGGGGACCCCCGAGGCCCAGCGCCGGACTCAAAGTCCCGCCCCGCTGCCACCCTGGCCGCTCCGGGCTCCACAGGTCATTCAGGGCGGGAGAACCACCAGGGCCCTCCAAGCCCCGGGCGACTTTGAAGGTCCCCCGCGCCAAAACGCTTGGGCCCACGCTCTAGCTTGCCGCCGCACTCACCTCGGCTCGCCGCACAACCGGCGGATAGGACCTACAAGCCTCCCTCCCATGGGGCCTGGCGCCGAAACACCAGGTATTGGGGACCCCCGAGCCCCATTCCTGGACTCACCTGCTACCCCTCCACCACCCGGGCCGCAAGTTCTACGGCCGGTCATTCAGGGCGGGAGAATGGGCAGGACCCTCCCAGCCCTCAGCAATCTTCAAAGGCCTCCCACGACAAAACGCTTGGGCCCACGCTCCCCCTCCCCAGCTCCCTCACCTTGGCCTGACCCTGTGCTCGCCTCACAACCTGCGGATCGGGCCTGCCGGCCTCCTGGGGGCTAACCCTAACCCTACCTGGGCCCCCAAGGGGCCCCTCCCAAGGAGCCTGGCGCCGCAACGCTGGGGATTGGGGACCCCCGAGGCCCAGCGCCAGACTCAAAGTCCTGCCCCGCTGCCACCCTGGCCGCTCCGGGCTCCGCAGGTCATTCAGGGCGGGAGAACCACCAGGGCCCTCCAAGCCGCCGGCGACTTTGAAGGTCCCCCGCGCCAAAACGCTTGGGCCCACGCTCTAACTCGCCGGCGCACGCACCTCGGCTCGCCGCTCAACCGGCAGATAGGACCTACAAGCCTCCCTCCCAAGGGGCATGGCGCCGCAACACCAGGGATTGGTGACCACCGAGCCCCATCCCTGGACTCACCTGCTGCCCCTCCACCACCCGGGCCGCAAGTGCTGTGGCCGGTCATTCAGGGCGGGAGAATGGGTAGGACCCTCCCAGCCCTCAGCAATCTTCAAAGGCCTCCCACGCCAAAACGCTTGGGCCACGCTCCCCTCCCCAGCTCCCTCACCTCCGCCCGACTCTGCGCTCGCCGCACAACCTGCGGATCGGGCCTGCCGGCCTCCTGGGGCTAACCCTAACAGTACCTCGGCCCCCAAGGGGCCCCTCCCAAGGTGACTGGCGCAGTAAAGCCAGGGATTGGGGACACAGAACCCAGGCGCCGGACTCACCCTGCTGCCCTGTCGCCACCCCGGGTCGCTAGGGCGCCGCCGGTCATTCAGGGCAGGACAATGGGCAGGGCCCTCCAAGCCCCGGCGACCATCGAAGGACCCCACGACAAAACGCTTGGTCCCACGCTCCCGCTCGCCAGCGCTCTCACCTCGGCCCGCCCCTCCGCTGGCCGCACAGCCGAAGGATCGGTCCTGCCGGCCTCCTGGGGTCTAAACCTAACCTTATCTCCTTCCCCGAAGGGCCCCCCCAAAGGGGCCTGGCACAGCAAAGCCGGGGATTGGGGACCCCCGAGCCCCAGCACCGGACTCACCTTCCCGCCCCGCCACCAACCATGCCGCTAGGGTCACTGCCGGTTATTGAGGGCGGGAGAACAGGCAGGGCCCTCCCAGACCCTAGCAACATTCGAATTCCCCCTGCGCCAAAATGCTTGGGCCCACGCTCCCCCTCCCCAGCTCCCTCACCTTGGACCGACCCTGTGCTCACCGCACAACCTGCGGATCGGGCCTGCCGCCCTCCTGGGGGCTAACCCTAACCCTAGGTCGGCCCCCAAGGGGCCCCTCCCAAGGAGCCTGGCGCCGCAACGCTGGGGATTGGGGACCCCTGAGCCCCAGCGCCGGACTCAACTTCCAGCCCCGCCGGCAACCGTGCCGCTAGGTTCACTGCCGGTCATTGAGGGCGGGAGAACAGGCAGGGCCCTCCCAGACCCCGGCAACCTTCGAAGGCCTCCCGCGCCAAATCGCTTGAGCCTATGCTCCCACTAACCAGCGCCCTTACCTTGGCCCGCCCCTCGGCTCACCGCACAGCTGGCGGATTGGGCTTGCCGGCCTTCTGGGGGCTAACCCTAACCCTAGGTCGGCCCTTGAGAGGCCCCTCCCAAGTAGCCTGGCGCCGCAACCCTGGGGATTGGGGACCCCCGAGGCCCAGCGCCGGACTCAAAGTCCCGCCTCGCTGCCACCCTGGACGCTCCGGGCTCCGCAGGTCATTCAGGGCGGGAGAACCAACAGGGCCCTCCAAGCCCCAGGCGACTTTGAAGGACCCCCGCGCCAAAACGCTTGGGCCCACGCTCTAGCTCGCCGCCGCACTCACCTCGGCTCGCCGCACAACCGGCGGATAGGACCTACAAGCCTCCCTCCCATGGGGCCTGGCGCCGAAACACCAGGTATTGGGGACCCCCGAGCCCCATTCCTGGACTCACCTGCTGCCCCTCCACAACCGGGGCCGCAAGTTCTATGGCCGGTCATTCAGGGCGGGAGAATGGGCAGGACCCTCCCAGCCCTCAGCAATCTTCAAAGGCCTCCCACGACAAAACGCTTGGGCCCACGCTCCCCCTCCCCAGCTCCCTCACCTTGGCCTGACCCTGTGCTCGCCTCACAAACTGCGGATCGGGCCTGCCGGCCTCCTGGGGTCTAACCCTAACCCTATGTGCCCCCAAGGGGCCCCTCCCAAGGTGACTGGCGCAGGAAAGCCAGGGATTGGGGACACAGAGCCCAGGCGCCGGACTCACCCTGCTGCCCTGCCGCCACCCGGGTCGCTAGGGGCGCCGCCGGTCATTCAGGGCAGGAGAACGGGCAGGGCCCTCCAAGCCCCGGCGAACATCGAAGGACCCCACGACAAAACGCTTGGTCCCACGCTCCCGTTCGCCAGCGCTCTCACCTCGGCCCGCCCCTCCGCTGGCCGCACAGCCGACGGATCGGTCCTGCCGGCCTCCTGGGGGCTAAACCTAACCCTATCTCGTTCCCGAAGGGCCCCCCCAAGGGGCCTGGCACAGCAAAGCCGGGGATTGGGGACCCCCGAGCCCCAGCGCCGGACTCACCTTCCCGCCCCGCCGCCAACCGTGCCGCTAGGGTCACTGCCGGTCATTGAGGGCGGGAGAACAGGCAGGGCCCTGCCAGACCCCGGCAACCTTCGAAGGCCTCCCGCGCCAAAACGCTTGGGCACACGCTCCCGCTCACCAGCGCCCTCACCTCGACCTGCCCCTCCGCTCTCCGCACAGCCTGCGGATCAGGCCTGCCGGCCTCCTGAGGCCTAACCCTATCCCTAGGTCGGCCCCCAAGGGGCCGCTCCCAAGGGGAATGGTGCCAAAAGGCCTGGGATTGGGTCCCCCGAACCGCCGCGCCGGACTCTTCCTGCGGGACCGCCGCCAACTGGGCCCCTAGGGGCGACTCCGGTCATTCAGGGCGGGAGAACGCACAGGGCTCTCCGAGCCTCCAGCGACATTCGAAGGCCCCCCGAGGCAAAACGCTTGGGCCCACGCTCTAGCTCGCCGCCGCACTCACCTCGGCTCGCCGCACAACCGGCGGATAGGACCTACAAGCCTCCCTCCCATGGGGCCTGGCGCCGAAACACCAGGTATTGGGGACCCCCGAGCCCCATTCCTGGACTCACCTGCTGCCCCTCCACCACCCGGGCCGCAAGTTCTATGGCCGGTCATTCAGGGCGGGAGAATGGGCAGGACCCTCCCAGCCCTCAGCAATCTTCAAAGGCCTCCCACGACAAAACGCTTGGGCCACGCTCCCCTCCCCAGCTCCCTCACCTTGGCCCGACCCTGTGCTCGCCTCACAACCTGCGGATCGGGCCTGCCGGCCTCCTGGGGGCTAACCCTAACCCTACCTGGGCCCCCAAGGGGCCCCTCCCAAGGAGCCTGGCGCCGCAAAGCTGGGGATTGGGGACCCCCGAGGCCCAGCGCCAGACTCAAAGTCCCGCCCCGCTGCCACCCTGGCCGCTCCGGGCTCCGCAGGTCATTCAGGGCGGGAGAACCACCAGGGCCCTCCAAGCCCCCGGCGACGTTGAAGGTCCCCCGCGCCAAAACGCTTGGGCCCACGCTCTAACTCGCCGGTGCACTCACCTCGGCTAGCCGCTCAACCGGCAGATAGGACCTACAAGCCTCCCTCCCAAGGGGCCTGGCGCCGCAACACCAGGGATTGGTGACCCCCGAGCCCCATCCCTGGACTCACCTGCTGCCCCTCCACCACCCCGGCCGCAAGTGCTGTGGCCGGTCATTCAGGGCGGGAGAATGGGCAGGACCCTCCCAGCCCTCAGCAATCTTCAAAGGCCTCCCAAGCCAAAACGCTTGGGCCACGCTCCCCTCCCCAGCTCCCTCACCTCCGCCCGACTCTGCGCTCGCCGCACAACCTGCGGATCGGGCCTGCCGGCCTCCTGGGGCTAACCCTAACACTACCTCGGCCCCCAAGGGGCCCCTCCCAAGGTGATTGGCGCAGGAAAGCCAGGGATTCGGGACACAGAACCCAGGCGCCGGACTCACCCTGCTGCCCTGTCGCCACCCGGGTCGCTAGGGCGCCGCCGGTCATTCAGGGCAGGACAATGGGCAGGGCCCTCCAAGCCCCGGCGAACATCGAAGGACCCCACGACAAAATGCTTGGTCCCACGCTCCCGCTCGCCAGCGCTCTCACCTCGGCCCGCCCCTCCGCTGGCCGCACAGCCGACGGATCGGTCCTGCCGGCCTCCTGGGGGCGAAACCTAACCTTATCTCGTTCCCCGAAGGGCCCCCCCAAAGGGGCCTGGCACAGCAAAGCCAGGGATTGGGGACCCCCGAGCCCCAGCACCGGACTCACCTTCCCGCCCCGCCACCAACCATGCCGCTAGGGTCACTGCCGGTTATTGAGGGCGGGAGAACAGGCAGGGCCCTCCCAGTCCCTGGCAACATTCGAATTCCCCCTGCGCCAAAATGCTTGGGCCCACGCTCCCCCTCCCCAGCTCCCTCACCTTGGACCGACCCTGTGCTCACCGCACAACCTGCGGATCGGGCCTGCCGCCCTCCTGGGGGCTAACCCTAACCCTAGGTCGGCCCCCAAGGGGCCCCTCCCAAGGAGCCTGGCGCCGCAACGCTGGGGATTGGGGACCCCTGAGCCCCAGCGCCGGACTCACCTTCCAGCCCCGCCGGCAACCGTGCCGCTAGGTTCACTGCCGGTCATTGAGGGCGGGAGAACAGGCAGGGCCCTCCCAGACCCCGGCAACCTTCGAAGGCCTCCCGCGCCAAATCGCCTGGGCCTATGCTCCCACTAACCAGCGCCCTTACCATGGCCCGCCCCTCGGCTCACCGCACAGCTGGCGGATTGGGCTTGCCGGCCTTCTGGGGGCTAACCCTAACCCTAGGTCGGCCCTTGAGAGGCCCCTCCCAAGTAGCCTGGCGCCGCAACGCTGGGGATTGGGGACCCCCGAGGCCCAGCGCCGGACTCAAAGTCCCGCCCCGCCGCCACCCTGGCCGCTCCGGGCTCCGCAGGTCATTTAGGGCGGGAGAACCGCCAGGGCCCTCCAAGCCCCCAGCGACTTTGAAGGTCCCCCGCGCCAAAACGCTTGGGCCCACGCTCTAGCTCGCTGACGCACTCACCTCGGCTCGCCGCACAACCGGCGGATAGGACCTACAAGCCTCCCTCCAAGGGGCCTGGTGCCGCAACACCAGGGATTGGGGACCCCCGAGCTCCATCCCTGGACTCACCTGCTGCCCCTCCACCACCCGGGCCGCAAGTGCTGTGGCCGGTCATTCAGGGCGGGAGAATGGGCAGGACCCTCCCAGCCCTCAGCAATTTCAAAGGCCGCCCACGCCAAAACGCTTGGGCCCACGCTCCCCCTCACCAGCTCCCTCACCTCGGCCTGAACCTGCGCTCCTCGCACAACCTGCTGATCGGTCCTGCCGGCCTCCTGGGGGCTAAACCTAACCCTATCTCGTTCCCCGAAGGGCCCCCCAAAGGGGCCTGGCACAGCAAAGCCGGGGATTGGGGACCCCCGAGCCCCAGCGCCGGACTCAAAGTCCCGCCCCGCCACCAACCGTGCCGCTCCGGGCTCCGCAGGTCATTCAGGGCGGGAGAACCGCCAGGGCCCTCCAAGTCCCCGGCGACTTTGAAGGTCCCCCACGCCAAAACGCTTGGGCCCACACTCCCCCTCCCCAGCTCCCTCACCTTGGCCTGACCCTGTGCTCGCCTCACAACCTGCGGATCGGGATTGCCGGCCTCCTGGGGGCTAACCCTAACCCTACCTAGGCCCCCAAGGGGCCCCTCCCAAGGAGCCTGGCGCCGCAACCCTGGGGATTGGGGACCCCCGAGGCCCAGCGCCGGACTCAATGTCCCGCCCCGCTGCCACCCTGGACGCTCCGGGCTCCGCAGGTCATTCAGGGCGGGAGAACCACCAGGGCCCTCCAAGCCCCGGGCGACTTTGAAGGACCCCCGCGCCAAAACGCTTGGGCCCACGCTCTACCTCGCCGCCGCACTCACCTCGGCTCACCGCACAACCGGCGGATAGGACCTACAAGCCTCCCTCCCATGGGGCCTGGCGCCGAAACACCAGGTATTGGGGACCCCCGAGGCCCATCCCTGGACTCACCTGCTGCCCCTCCACCACCCGGGCCGCAAGTTCTATGGCCGGTCATTCAGGGCGGGAGAATGGGCAGGACCCTCCCAGCCCTCAGCAATCTTCAAAGGCCTCCCACGACAAAACGCTTGGGCCCACGCTCCCCCTTCCCAGCTCCCTAACCTTGGCCCGACCCTGCGCTCGCCTCACAACCTGCGGATCGGGCCTGCCGGCCTCCTGGGGGCTAACCCTAACCCTAGGTAGGCCCTTGAGGGGCCCCTCCCAAGCAGCCTGGCGCCGCAACGCTGGGGATTGGGGACCCCCGAGGCCCAGCGCAGGACTCAAAGTCCCGCCCCGCCGCCAAACGGGCCGCTCCGGGCTCCGCAGGATATTCAGGGAGGGAGAACCGCCAGGCCCCTCCAAGCCCCCGGCGACTTTGAAGGTCCCCCGCGCCAAAACGCTTGGGCCCACGCTCTAGCTCGCCAGCGCACTCACCTCGGCTCGCCGCACACCCGGCGGATAGGACCTGCAAGCGTCCCTCCCAAGGGGCCTGGCGCTGCAACACCAGGGATTGGGGACCCCCGAGCCCCATCCCTGGACTCACCTGCTGCCCCTCCACCACCCGGGCCGCAAGTGCTGTGGCCGGTCATTCAGGGCGGGAGAATGGGCAGGACCCTCCCAGCCCTCAGCAATCTTCAAAGGCCGCCCACTCCAAAACGCTTGGGCCCATGCTCCTCCTCCACAGCTCCCTCACCTCCGCCCGACCCTGCACTCGCTGCACAACCTGCGGATCGGGACTGCCAGCCTCCAGGGGGCTAACCCTAAGGCTACGTCGGCCCCCGAGGGGCCCCTCCCAAGGTGACTGGCGCAGGAAAGCCAGGGATTGGGGACACAGGGCCCAAGCGCCGGACTCACCCTGCTGCCCTGCCGCCACCCGGGTCGCTAGGGGCGCCGCCGGTCATTCAGGGCAGGAGATCGGGCAGGGCCCTCCAAGCCCCGGCGACCATCGAAGGACCCCACGACAAAAGGCTTGGTCCCACGCTCCCGTTCGCCAGCGCTCTCACCTCGGCCCGCCCCTCCGCTGGCCGCACAGCCGACGGATCGGTCCTGCCGGCCTCCTGGGGGCTAAACCTAACCCTATCTCGTTCCCCGAGGGGCCCCCCCAAGCGGCCTGGCACAGCAAAGCCGGGGATTGGGGACCCCCGAGGCCCAGCGCCGGACTCAAAGTCCCGCCCCGCTGCCACCCTGGCCGCTCCGGGCTCCACAGGTCATTCAGGGCGGGAGAACCACCAGGGCCCTCCAAGCCCCGGGCGACTTTGAAGGTCCCCCGCGCCAAAACGCTTGGGCCCACGCTCTAGCTTGCCGCCGCACTCACCTCGGCTCGCCGCACAACCGGCGGATAGGACCTACAAGCCTCCCTCCCATGGGGCCTGGCGCCGAAACACCAGGTATTGGGGACCCCCGAGCCCCATTCCTGGACTCACCTGCTACCCCTCCACCACCCGGGCCGCAAGTTCTACGGCCGGTCATTCAGGGCGGGAGAATGGGCAGGACCCTCCCAGCCCTCAGCAATCTTCAAAGGCCTCCCACGACAAAACGCTTGGGCCCACGCTCCCCCTCCCCAGCTCCCTCACCTTGGCCTGACCCTGTGCTCGCCTCACAACCTGCGGATCGGGCCTGCCGGCCTCCTGGGGGCTAACCCTAACCCTACCTGGGCCCCCAAGGGGCCCCTCCCAAGGAGCCTGGCGCCGCAACGCTGGGGATTGGGGACCCCCGAGGCCCAGCGCCAGACTCAAAGTCCTGCCCCGCTGCCACCCTGGCCGCTCCGGGCTCCGCAGGTCATTCAGGGCGGGAGAACCACCAGGGCCCTCCAAGCCCCGGGCGACTTTGAAGGTCCCCCGCGCCAAAACGCTTGGGCCCACGCTCTAACTCGCCGGCGCACGCACCTCGGCTCGCCGCTCAACCGGCAGATAGGACCTACAAGCCTCCCTCCCAAGGGGCATGGCGCCGCAACACCAGGGATTGGTGACCACCGAGCCCCATCCCTGGACTCACCTGCTGCCCCTCCACCACCCGGGCCGCAAGTGCTGTGGCCGGTCATTCAGGGCGGGAGAATGGGTAGGACCCTCCCAGCCCTCAGCAATCTTCAAAGGCCTCCCACGCCAAAACGCTTGGGCCACGCTCCCCTCCCCAGCTCCCTCACCTCCGCCCGACTCTGCGCTCGCCGCACAACCTGCGGATCGGGCCTGCCGGCCTCCTGGGGCTAACCCTAACAGTACCTCGGCCCCCAAGGGGCCCCTCCCAAGGTGACTGGCGCAGTAAAGCCAGGGATTGGGGACACAGAACCCAGGCGCCGGACTCACCCTGCTGCCCTGTCGCCACCCGGGTCGCTAGGGCGCCGCCGGTCATTCAGGGCAGGACAATGGGCAGGGCCCTCCAAGCCCCGGCGACCATCGAAGGACCCCACGACAAAACGCTTGGTCCCACGCTCCCGCTCGCCAGCGCTCTCACCTCGGCCCGCCCCTCCGCTGGCCGCACAGCCGAAGGATCGGTCCTGCCGGCCTCCTGGGGTCTAAACCTAACCTTATCTCCTTCCCCGAAGGGCCCCCCCAAAGGGGCCTGGCACAGCAAAGCCGGGGATTGGGGACCCCCGAGCCCCAGCACCGGACTCACCTTCCCGCCCCGCCACCAACCATGCCGCTAGGGTCACTGCCGGTTATTGAGGGCGGGAGAACAGGCAGGGCCCTCCCAGACCCTAGCAACATTCGAATTCCCCCTGCGCCAAAATGCTTGGGCCCACGCTCCCCCTCCCCAGCTCCCTCACCTTGGACCGACCCTGTGCTCACCGCACAACCTGCGGATCGGGCCTGCCGCCCTCCTGGGGGCTAACCCTAACCCTAGGTCGGCCCCCAAGGGGCCCCTCCCAAGGAGCCTGGCGCCGCAACGCTGGGGATTGGGGACCCCTGAGCCCCAGCGCCGGACTCAACTTCCAGCCCCGCCGGCAACCGTGCCGCTAGGTTCACTGCCGGTCATTGAGGGCGGGAGAACAGGCAGGGCCCTCCCAGACCCCGGCAACCTTCGAAGGCCTCCCGCGCCAAATCGCTTGAGCCTATGCTCCCACTAACCAGCGCCCTTACCTTGGCCCGCCCCTCGGCTCACCGCACAGCTGGCGGATTGGGCTTGCCGGCCTTCTGGGGGCTAACCCTAACCCTAGGTCGGCCCTTGAGAGGCCCCTCCCAAGTAGCCTGGCGCCGCAACCCTGGGGATTGGGGACCCCCGAGGCCCAGCGCCGGACTCAAAGTCCCGCCTCGCTGCCACCCTGGACGCTCCGGGCTCCGCAGGTCATTCAGGGCGGGAGAACCAACAGGGCCCTCCAAGCCCCAGGCGACTTTGAAGGACCCCCGCGCCAAAACGCTTGGGCCCACGCTCTAGCTCGCCGCCGCACTCACCTCGGCTCGCCGCACAACCGGCGGATAGGACCTACAAGCCTCCCTCCCATGGGGCCTGGCGCCGAAACACCAGGTATTGGGGACCCCCGAGCCCCATTCCTGGACTCACCTGCTGCCCCTCCACAACCGGGGCCGCAAGTTCTATGGCCGGTCATTCAGGGCGGGAGAATGGGCAGGACCCTCCCAGCCCTCAGCAATCTTCAAAGGCCTCCCACGACAAAACGCTTGGGCCCACGCTCCCCCTCCCCAGCTCCCTCACCTTGGCCTGACCCTGTGCTCGCCTCACAAACTGCGGATCGGGCCTGCCGGCCTCCTGGGGTCTAACCCTAACCCTATGTGCCCCCAAGGGGCCCCTCCCAAGGTGACTGGCGCAGGAAAGCCAGGGATTGGGGACACAGAGCCCAGGCGCCGGACTCACCCTGCTGCCCTGCCGCCACCCGGGTCGCTAGGGGCGCCGCCGGTCATTCAGGGCAGGAGAACGGGCAGGGCCCTCCAAGCCCCGGCGAACATCGAAGGACCCCACGACAAAACGCTTGGTCCCACGCTCCCGTTCGCCAGCGCTCTCACCTCGGCCCGCCCCTCCGCTGGCCGCACAGCCGACGGATCGGTCGTGCTGGCCTCCTGGGGGCTAAACCTAACCCTATCTCGTTCCCCGAAGGGCCCCCCCAAGGGGCCTGGCACAGCAAAGCCGGGGATTGGGGACCCCCGAGCCCCATCCCTGGACTCACCTGCTGCCCCTCCACCACCCGGGCGCAAGTGCTGTGGCCGGTCATTCAGGGCGGGAGAATGGGCAGGACCCTCCCAGCCCTCAGCAATCTTCAAAGGCTTCCCACGCCAAAACGCTTGGGCCCACGCTCCCCCTCCCCAGCTCCCTCACCTGGGCCTGAACCTGAGCTCGCCGCACAACCTGCGGATCGGGCCTGCCGGCCTCCTGGGGGCTAACCCTAACCCTAGGTAGGCCCTTGAGGGGCCCCTCCCAAGCAGCCTGGCGCCGCAACGCTGGGGATTGGGGACCCCCGAGGCCCAGCGCCGGACTCAAAGTCCCGCCCCGCCGCCAAACGGGCCGCTCCGGGCTCCGCAGGATATTCAGGGAGGGAGAACCGCCAGGCCCCTCCAAGCCCCCGGCGACTTTCGAAGGTCCCCCGCGCCAAAACGCTTGGGCCCACGCTCTAGCTCCACAGCGCTCTCACCTCGGCCCGCCCCTCCGCTGGCCGCACAGCCGACGGATCGGTCCTGCCGGCCTCCTGGGGGCTAAACCTAACCCTATCTCGTTCCCCGAAGGGCCCCCCCAAAGGGGCCTGGCACAGCAAAGCCGGGGATTGGGGACCCCCGAGCCCCAGTACCGGACTCACCTTCCCGCCCCGCCACCAACCATGCCGCTAGGGTCACTGCCGGTTATTGAGGGCGGGAGAACAGGCAGGGCCCTCCCAGACCCTGGCAACATTCGAATTCCCCCTGCGCCAAAATGCTTGGGCCCACGCTCCCCCTCCCCAGCTCCCTCACCTTGGACCGACCCTAAGCTCACCGCACAACCTGCGGAACAGGCCTGCCGCCCTCCTGGGGGCTAACCCTAACCCTAGGTCGGCCCCCAAGGGGCCCCTCCCAA
This sequence comes from Ursus americanus, assembly GCF_024610735.1. NCBI lineage: Eukaryota > Metazoa > Chordata > Mammalia > Carnivora > Ursidae > Ursus > Ursus americanus. Next base: position 23,685,792 of record NC_142142.1, on the reverse strand, counting down.
GGAGCCTGGCGCAGCAATGCTGGGGATTGGGAACCCCCAAGGCCCAGCGCCGGACTCAACGTCCCGCCCCGCTGCCACCGGGGCCGCTCCGGGCTCCGCAGGACATTCAGGGCGGGAGAACGAACGGGCAGGGCCCTCCAAGTCCCCGGCGACTTTCGAAAGTCCCCCGCGAAAAAAACCCTTGGGCCCACGCTCTAGCTCGCCAGCGCACTCACCTCGGCTCGCCGCACACCCGGCGGATAGGACCTACAAGCCTCCCTCCCAAGGGGCCTGGCGCTGCAACACCAGGGATTGGGGACCTCCGAGCCCCATCCCTGGACTCACCGGCTGCCCCACCACCACCCGGGCTGCAAGTGCTTTGGCCAGTCATTCAGAGCGGGAGAATGGGCAGGACCCTCCCAGCATTCAGCAATCTCCAAAGGCCTCCCACGCCAAAACGCTTGGGCACACGCTCCCGCTCACCAGCGCCCTCACCTCGACCTGCCCCTCAGTTCTCTGCACAGCCTGCGGATCAGGCCTGCCGGCCTCCTGAGGCCTAACCCTATCCCTAGGTCGGCCCCCCAGGGGCCGCTCCCAAGGGGCCTGGTGCCAAAAGGCCGGGGATTGAGTCCCCCGAACCGCCGCGCCGGACTCTCCCTGTGGCACCGCCGCCCACTGGGCCCCGAGGGGCGACTCCGGTCATTCAGGGCGGGAGAACGCGCAGGGTTCTCCGAGCCTCCAGCGACATTCGAAGGCCTCCCGAGGCAAAACGCTTGGGGCCACGCTCCCGCTCGCCAGCGCTCTCACCTTGACCCGCCCCTCCGCTGGCCGCACAGCCGACGGATCGGTCCTGCCGGCCTCCTGGGGGCTAAACCTAACCCTATCTCGTTCCCCGAAGGGCCCCCCCAAGGGGCCTGGCACAGCAAAGCCGGGGATTGGGTTCCCCCGAGCCCCAGCGCCGGACTCACCTTCCCTCCCCGCCGCCAACCCTGCCTCTAGGGTCACTGCCGGTCATTCAGGGCGGGAGAACGAATGGGCAGGGCCCTCCAAGTCCCTGGCGACTTTCGAAGGTCCCCCGCGCCAAAACGCTTGGGCCCACGCTCTAGCTCGCCAGCGCACTCACCTCGGCTCGCCGCACACCCGGCGGATAGGGCCTGCAAGCGTCCCTCCCAAGGGGCCTGGCGCTGCAACACCAGGGATTGGGGACCCCCGAGCCCCATCCCTGGACTCACCTGCTGCCCCTCCACCACCCGGGCCGCAAGTGCTGTGGCCGGTCATTCAGCGCGGGAGAATGGGCAGGACCCTCCCAGCCCTCAGCACTCTTCAAAGGCCTCCCACGACAAAAAGCTTGGGCCCATGCTCCTCCTCCACAGCTCCCTCACCTCCGCCCGACCCTGCACTCGCTGCACAACCTGCGGATCGGGCCTGCCGGCCTCCTGGGGGCTAACCCTAACGCTACTTCGGCCCCTGAGGGGCCCCTCCCAAGGTGACTGGCGCAGGAAAGCCAGGGATTGGGGACACAGGGCCCAAGCGCCGGACTCACCCTGCTGCCCTGCCGCCACCCGGGTCGCTAGGGGCGCCGCCGGTCATTCAGGGCAGGAGAACGGGCAGGGCCCTCCAAGCCCCGGCGAACATCGAAGGACCCCACGACAAAACGCTTGGTCCCACGCTCCCGTTCGCCAGCGCTCTCACCTCGGCCCGCCCCTCCGCTGGCCGCACAGCCGACGGATCGGTCCTGCCGGCCTCCTGGGGGCTAAACCTAACTCTATCTCGTTCCCCGAGGGGCCCCCCCAAGCGGCCTGGCACAGCCAAGCCGGGGTTTGGGGACCCCCGGGCCCCAACGCCGGACTCAAAGTCCCGCCCTGCCGCCACCCGGGCCGCTCCGGGCTCCGCAGGTCATTCAGGGCGGGAGAACGAACGGGCAGGGCCCTGCAAGTCTCCGACGACTTTCGAAAGTCCCCCGCGCAAAAACCCTTGGGCCCACGCTCTAGCTCGCCGGCGCACTCACCTCGGCTCGCCACACAACCGGCGGATAGGACCTGCAAGCCTCCCTCCCAAGGGGCCTGGCGCCGCAACACCAGGGATTGGGGACCCCCGAGCCCCATCCCTGGACTCACCTGCTGCCCCTCCACCACCCGGGCGCAAGTGCTGTGGCCGGTCATTCAGGGCGGGAGAATGGGCAGGACCCTCCCAGCCCTCAGCAATTTTCAAAGGCCGCCCACGCCAAAACGCTTGGGCCCACGCTCCCCCTCACCAGCTCGCTCACCTCGGCCTGAACCTGCGCTCCTCGCACAACCTGCGGATCGGGCCTGCCGGCCACCTGGGGCTAACCCTAACCCTACGTCGGCCCCCAAGGGGCCCCTCCCAAGGTGACTGGCGCAGGAAAGCCAGGGATTGGGGACACAGAACCCAGGCGCCGGACTGACCCTGCTGCCCTGCCGCCAACCGGGTCGCTAGGGCGCCGCCGGTCATTCAGGGCAGGAGAACGGGCAGGGCCCTCCAAGCCCCGGGAACATCGAAGGACCCCACGACAAAAGGCTTGGTCCCACGCTCCCGCTCGCCAGCGCTCTCACCTCGGCCCGCCCCTCCGCTGGCCGCACAGCCGACGGATCGGTCCTGCCGGCCTCCAGGGGGCTAAACCTAACCCTATCTCGTTCCCCGAAGGGCCCCCCAAGGGGCCTGGCACAGCAAAGCCGGGGATTGGGTCCCCCGAGTCCCAGCGCCGGACTCACCTTCCCGCCCCGCCGCCAACCGTGCCACTAGGGTCACTGCCGGTCATTCAGGGCGGGAGAACGAATGGGCAGGGCCCTCCAAGTCCCTGGCGACTTTCGAAGGTCGCCCGCGCAAAATCCCTTGGGCCCACGCTCTAGCTCGCCGGCGCACTCACCTCGGCTCGCCACACAACCGGCGGATAGGAAGTACAAGCCTCCCTCCCAAGGGGCCTGGCGCCGCAACACCAGGGATTGGGGACCCCCGAGCCCCATCCCTGGACTCACCTGCTGCCCCTCCACCACCCGGGCCGCAAATGCTGTGGCCGGTCATTCAGGGCGGGAGAATGGACAGGACCCTCCCAGCCCGCAGCAATCTTCAAAGGCCTCCCAAGCCAAAATGCTTGGGCCCACGCTCCCCCTCCCCAGCTCCCTCACCTTGGCCCGACCCTGCGCTCACAGCACAACCTGCGGATCATGCCTGCCGGCCTCCTGGGGGCTAACCCTAACCCTAGGTAGGCCCTTGAGGGGCCCCTCCCAAGGAGCCTGGCGCTGCAACGCTGGGGATTGGGGACCCCCGAGGCCCAGCGCCGGACTCAAAGTCCCGCCCCGCCGCCATAAGGGCCGCTCTGGGCTCCGCAGGATATTCAGGGAGGGAGAACCACCAGGGCCCTCCAAGCCCCGGGCGACTTTGAAGGTCCCCCGCGCCATAACGCTTGGGCCCACGCTCTAGCTCGCCGCTGCACTCACCTCGGCTCGCCGCACAACCGGCGGATAGGACCTACAAGCCTCCCTCCCATGGGGCCTGGTGCCTAAACACCAGGTATTGGGGACCCCCGAGCCCCATTCCTGGACTCACCTGCTGGCCCTCCACCACCCGGGCCGCAAGTTCTATGGCTGGTCATTCAGGGCGGGAGAATGGGCAGGACCCTCCCAGCCCTCAGCAATCTTCAAAGGCCTCCCACGACAAAACGCTTGGGCCCACGCTCCCCCTCCCCAGCTCCCTCACCTTGGCCTGACCCTGTGCTCGCCTCACAACCTGCGGATCGGGCCTGCCGGCCTCCTGGGGGCTAACCCTAACCCTTCCTGGGCCCCCAAGGGGCCCCTCCCAAGGAGCCTGGCGCCGCAACGCTGGGGATTGGGGACCCCCGAGGCCCAGCGCCAGACTCAAAGTCCCGCCCCGCTGCCACCCTGGCCGCTCCGGGCTCCGCAGGTCATTCAGGGCGGGAGAACCACCAGGGCCCTCCAAGCCCCTGGCGACTTTGAAGGTCCACCGCGCCAAAACGCTTGGGCCCACGCTCTAACTCGCCGGCGCACGCACCTCGGCTCGCCGCTCAACCGGCAGATAGGACCTACAAGCCTCCCTCCCAAGGGGCATGGCGCCGCAACACCAGGGATTGGTGACACCCGAGCCCCATCCCTGGACTCACCTGCTGCCCCTCCACCACCCCGGCCGCAAGTGCTGTGGCCGGTCATTCAGGGCGGGAGAATGGGTAGGACCCTCCCAGCCCTCAGCAATCTTCAAAGGCCTCCCACGCCAAAACGCTTGGGCCACGCTCCCCTCCCCAGCTCCCTCACCTCCGCCCGACTCTGCGCTCGCCGAACAACCTGCGGATCGGGCCTGCCGGCCTCCTGGGGCTAACCCTAACACTACCTCGGCCCCCAAGGGGCCCCAACCAAGGTGACTGGCGCAGGAAAGCCAGGGATTGGGGACACAGAACCCAGGCGCCGGACTCACCCTGCTGCCCTGTCGCCACCCGGGTCGCTAGGGCGCCGCCGGTCATTCAGGGCAGGAGAACGGGCAGGGCCCTCCAAGCCCCGGGAACATCGAAGGACCCCACGACAGAACGCTTGGTCCCACGCTCCCGCTCGCCAGCGCTCTCACCTCGGCCCGCCCCTCCGCTGGCCGCACAGCCGACGGATCGGTCCTGCCGACCTCCTGGGGGTTAAACCTAACCCTATCTCGTTCCCCGAAAGGCCCCCCAAGGGGCCTGGCACAGCAAAGCCGGGGATTGGGGACCCCCTAGCCCTAGCGCCGGACTCACCTTCCCGCCCCGCCGCCAACCGTGCCAGTAGGGTCACTGCCGGTCATTCAGGGCGGGAGAACGACGGGCAGGGCCCTCCAAGTCCCCGGCGACTTTCAAAGGTCCCCCGCGCAAAAACCCTTGGGCCCACGCTCTAGCTCGCCGGCGCACTCACCTCGGCTCGCCACACAACCGGCGGATAGGAAGTACAAGCCTCCCTCCCAAGGGGCCTGGCGCCGCAACACCAGGGTTTGGGGACCCCCGAGGCCCATACCTGGACTCACCTGCTGCCCCTCCACCACCCGGGGTGCAAGTGCTGTTAACCGGTCATTCAGGGCGGGAGAATGGACAGGACCCTCCCAGCCCGCAGCAATCTTCAAAGGCCTCCCAAGCCAAAATGCTTGGGCCCACGCTCCCCCTCCCCAGCTCCCTCACCTTGGCCCTACCCTGCGCTCGCCGCACAACCTGCGGATCGGGCCTGCCGGCCTCCTGGGGGCTAACCCTAACCCTAGGTAGGCCCTTGAGGGGCCCCTCCCAAGCAGCCTGGCGCCGCAACGCTGGGGATTGGGGACCCCCGAGGCCCAGCGCCGGACTCAAAGTCCCGCCCCGCCGCCAAACTGGCCGCTCCGGGCTCCGCAGGTCATTCAGGGCGGGAGAACGAACGGGCAGGGCCCTCCAAGTTCCCGGCGACTTTCGAAAATCCCCCGCGCAAAAACGCTTGGGCCCACGCTCTAGCTCGCCGGCGCACTCACCTCGGCTCGCCACACAACCGGCGGATAGGACCTACAAGCCTCCCTCCCAAGGGGCCTGGCGCCGCAACACCAGGGATTGGGGACCCCCGAGCCCCATCCCTGGACTCACCTGCTGCCCCTCCACCACCCGGGCCGCAAGTGCTGTGGCCGGTCATTCAGGGCGGGAGAATGGGCAGGACCCTCCCAGCCCTCAGCAATCTTCAAAGGCTTCCCACGCCAAAACGCTTGGGCCCACGCTCCCCCTCCCCAGCTCCCTCACCTCAGCCTGAACCTGTGCTCCTCGCACAACCTGCGGATCGGGCCTGCTGGCCTCCTGGGGGCTAACCCTAACCCTACGTTGGCCCCCAAGGGGCCCCTCCCAAGGTGACTGGCGCAGGAAAGCCAGGGATTGGGGACACAGAGCCCAGGCGCCGGACTCACCCTGCTGTCCCGCCGCCACCCGGGTCGCTAGGGGCGCCGCCGGTCATTCAGGGCAGGAGAACGGGCAGGGCCCTCCAAGCCCCGGCGAACATCGAAGGACCCCACGACAAAACGCTTGGTCCCACGCTCCCGTTCGCCAGCGCTCTCACCTCGGCCCGCCCCTCCGCTGGCCGCACAGCCGACGGATCGGTCCTGCCGGCCTCCTGGGGTCTAAACCTAACCCTATCTCGTTCCCCGAAGGGCCCCCCCAAGGGGCCTGGCACAGCAAAGCCGGGGATTGGGGACCCCCGAGCCCCAGCGCCGGACTCACCTTCCCGCCCCGCCGCCAACCGTGCCGCTAGGGTCACTGCCGGTCATTGAGGGCGGGAGAACAGGCAGGGCCCTGCCAGACCCCGGCAACCTTCGAAGGCCTCCCGCGCCAAAACGCTTGGGCACACGCTCCCGCTCACCAGCGCCCTCACCTCGACCTGCCCCTCCGCTCTCCGCACAGCCTGCGGATCAGGCCTGCCGGCCTCCTGAGGCCTAACCCTATCCCTAGGTCGGCCCCCAAGGGGCCGCTCCCCAGGGGAATGGTGCCAAAAGGCCTGGGATTGGGTCCCCCGAACCGCCGCGCCGGACTCCTCCTGCGGGACCGCCGCCAACTGGGCCCCTAGGGGCGACTCCGGTCATTCAGGGCGGGAGAACGCACAGGGCTCTCCGAGCCTCCAGCGACATTCGAAGGCCCCCCGAGGCAAAACGCTTGGGCCCACGCTCCCCCTCGCCAGCGCCCTCACCTTGGCCTTCCCCTCCGCTCGCCAAACAATGGGCGAATCGGGCCTGCCGGCCACCTGGGGCTAACCCTAAACCTAGGTCGGACCCCAGGGCCCCTCCCAAGGTGACTGGCGCAGGAAAGCCAGGGATTGGGGACACAGAACCCAGGCGCCGGACTCACCCTGCTGCCCTGCCGCCACCCGGGTTGCTAGGGGCGCCGCCGGTCATTCAGGGCAGGAGAACGGGCAGGGCCCTCCAAGACCCGGCGACCATCGAAGGACCCCACGACAAAACGCTTGGTCCCACGCTCCCGCTCGCCAGCGCTCTCACCTCGGCCCGCCCCTTCGCTGGCCGCACAGCCGACGGCTCGGTCCTGCCGGCCTCCTGGGGGCTAAACCTAACCCTATCTCGTTCACCGAAGGGCCCCCCAAAGGGGCCTGGCACAGCAAAGCCGGGGATTGGGGACCCCCGAGCCCCAGCGCCGGACTCAAAGTCCCGCCCCGCCGCCACCCGGGCCGCTCCGGGCTCCGCAGGTCATTCAGGGCGGGAGAACCGCCAGGGCCCTCCAAGCCCCCCGCGACTTTGAAGGTCCCCCGCGCCAAAACGCTTGGGCCCACGCTCCCCCTCCCCAGCTCCCTCACCTTGGCCCGACCCTGTGCTCGCCTCACAACCTGCGGACTGGGCCTGCCGGCCTCCTGGGGGCTAACCCTAACCCTACCTCGGCCCCCAAGGGGCCCCTCCCAAGGAGCCTGGCGCCGCAACGCTGGGGATTGGGGACCCCCGAGGCCCAGCGCCGGACTCAAAGTCCCGCCTCGCTGCCACCCTGGCCGCTCCGGGCTCCGCAGGTCATTCAGGGCGGGAGAACCACCAGGGCCCTCCAAGCCCCGGGCGACTTTGAAGGTCCCCCGCGCCAAAACGCTTGGGCCCACGCTCTAGTTCGCCGCCGCACTCACCTCGGCTCGCCGCACAACCGGCGGATAGGACCTACAAGCCTCCCTCCCATGGGGCCTGGCGCCGAAACACTAGGTATTGGGGACCCCCGAGCCCCATTCCTGGACTCACCTGCTGCCCCTCCACCACCCGGGCCGCAAGATCTATGGCCGGTCATTCAGGGCGGGAGAATGGGCAGGACCCTCCCAGCCCTCAGCAATCTTCAAAGGCCTCCCACGACAAAACGCTTGGGCCCACGCTCCCCCTCCCCAGCTCCCTCACCTTGACCCGACCCTGTGCTCGCCTCACAACCTGCAGATCGGGCCTGCCGGCCTCCTGGGGGCTAACCCTAACCCTACCTGGGCCCCCAAGGGGCCCCTCCCAAGGAGCCTGGCGCCGCAACGCTGGGGATTGGGGACCCCCGAGGCCCAGCGCCAGACTCAAAGTCCCGCCCCGCTGAAACCCTGGACGCTCCGGGCTCCGCAGGTCATTCAGGGCGGGAGAACCACCAGGGCCCTCCAAGCCCCGGGCGACTTTGAAGGTCCCCCGCGCCAAAACGCTTGGGCCCACGCTCTAGCTCCACAGCGCTCTCACCTCGGCCCGCCCCTCCGCTGGCCGCACAGCCGACGGATCGGTCCTGCCGGCCTCCTGGGGGCTAAACCTAACCCTATCTCGTTCCCCGAAGGGCCCCCCCAAAGGGGCCTGGCACAGCAAAGCCGGGGATTGGGGACCCCCGAGCCCCAGTACCGGACTCACCTTCCCGCCCCGCCACCAACCATGCCGCTAGGGTCACTGCCGGTTATTGAGGGCGGGAGAACAGGCAGGGCCCTCCCAGACCCTGGCAACATTCGAATTCCCCCTGCGCCAAAATGCTTGGGCCCACGCTCCCCCTCCCCAGCTCCCTCACCTTGGACCGACCCTAAGCTCACCGCACAACCTGCGGATCAGGCCTGCCGCCCTCCTGGGGGCTAACCCTAACCCTAGGTCGGCCCCCAAGGGGCCCCTCCCAAGGAGCCTGGCGCAGCAATGCTGGGGATTGGGAACCCCCAAGGCCCAGCGCCGGACTCAACGTCCCGCCCCGCTGCCACCGGGGCCGCTCCGGGCTCCGCAGGACATTCAGGGCGGGAGAACGAACGGGCAGGGCCCTCCAAGTCCCCGGCGACTTTCGAAAGTCCCCCGCGAAAAAAACCCTTGGGCCCACGCTCTAGCTCGCCGGCGCACTCACCTCGGCTCGCCGCACACCCGGCGGATAGGACCTACAAGCCTCCCTCCCAAGGGGCCTGGCGCTGCAACACCAGGGATTGGGGACCTCCGAGGCCCATCCCTGGACTCACCGGCTGCCCCAACACCACCCGGGCTGCAAGTGCTTTGGCCAGTCATTCAGAGCGGGAGAATGGGCAGGACCCTCCCAGCATTCAGCAATCTCCAAAGGCCTCCCACGCCAAAACGCTTGGGCACACGCTCCCGCTCACCAGCGCCCTCACCTCGACCTGCCCCTCAGTTCTCTGCACAGCCTGCGGATCAGGCCTGCCGGCCTCCTGAGGCCTAACCCTATCCCTAGGTCGGCCCCCCAGGGGCCGCTCCCAAGGGGCCTGGTGCCAAAAGGCCGGGGATTGAGTCCCCCGAACCGCCGCGCCGGACTCTCCCTGCGGCACCGCCGCCCACTGGGCCCCTAGGGTCGCCGCTGGTCATTCAGGGCAGGACAACGGGCAGGGCCCTCCAAGCCCCGGCGAGCTTCGAAGGACCCCACGGCAAAACGTTTGGTCCCACGCTCCCGCTCGCCAGCGCTCTCACCTCGGCCCGCCCCTCCGCTAGCCGCACAGCCGACGGATCGGTCCTGCCGGCCTCCTGGGGGCTAAACCTAACCCTATCTCGTTCCCCGAAGGGCCCCCCTAAGGGCCCTGGCATAGCAAAGCCGGGGATTGGGGACCCCCGAGCCCCAGCGCCGGACTCACCTTCCCGCTACGCCGCCAACCGTGCCGCTAGGGTCACTGCCGGTCATTGAGGGCGGGAGAACAGGCAGGGCCCTCCCAGACCCGGGCAACCTTCGAAGGCCTCCCGCGCCAAAACGCTTGGGCCTACGCTCCCGCTAACCAGCACCCTTACCTTGGCCCGCCCCTCGGCTAAGCGCACAACTGGCGGATCGGGCTTGCGGGCCTTCTGGGGGCTAACCCTAACCCTAGGTCTGCCCTTGAGGGGCCCCTCGCAAGCAGCCTGGCGCCGCAACGCTGGGGATTGGGGACCCCCGAGGCCCAGCGCTGGACTCAAAGTCCCGCCCCGCCGCCACCCGGGCCGCTCCGGGCTCCGCAGGTCATTCAGGGCGGGAGAACCGCCAGGGCCCTCCAAGCCCCCGGCGACTTTCGAAGGTCCCCCGCGCCAAAACGCTTGGGCTCACGCTCTAGCTCGCCAGCGCACTCACCTCGGCTCGCCGCACACCCGGCGGATAGGGCCTGCAAGCGTCCCTCCCAAGGGGCCTGGCGCTGCAACACCAGGGATTGGGGACACCCGAGGCCCATCCCTGGACTCACCTGCTCCCCCACCACCACCCAGGCTGCAAGTGCTGTGGCAGGTCATTCAGGGCGGGAGAATGGGCAGGACCCTCTCAGCCATCAGGAATCTTCAAAGGCCTCCCACCCCAAAACGCTTGGGCCCACGCTCCCCCTCCCCAGCTCCCTCACCTTGACCGGACCCTGCGCTCGCCACACAACCTGTGGATCGGGCCTGCCGGCCTCCTGGGGGCTAATCCTAACCCTACGTTGGCCCCCAAGGGGCCCCTCCCAAGGAGCCTGGCGCCACAACGCTGGGGATTGGGGACCCCAGAGGCCCAGCGCCGGACTCAATGTCCCGCCCCGCCGCCACCCAGGCCGCTACGGGCTCCGCAGGTCATTCAGGGCGGGAGAACAGGTAAGGCCCTCCCAGACCCCGGCAACCTTCGAAGGCCTCCGGAGCCAAAACGCTTGGGCACACGCTCCCGCTCACCAGCGCCCTCACCTCGACCTGCCCCGCTGCTCTCTGCACAGCCTGCGGATCAGGCCTGCTGGCCTCCTGAAGCCTAACCCTATCCCTAGGTCGTCCCCCGAGGGGCCGCTCCCAAGGGGCCTGGTGCCAAAAGGCCGGGGATTGGGTCCCCCGAACCGCCGCGCAGGACTCTCCCTGCGGCACCGCCGCCCACTGGGCCCCTAGGGGCGATTCCGGTCATTCAGGGCGGGAGAACGCACAGGGCTCTTAGAGCCTCCAGCGACATTGAAGGCCCCCCGAGGCAAAACGCTTGGGCCCACGCTCCCCCTCGCCAGCGCCCTCACCTCGGCCTTCCCCTTCGCTCGCCAAACAACGGGGGGATCGGGCCTGCCGGCCTCCTGGGGCTAACCCTAACCCTAGGTCTGCCCCCGAGGGCCCCTCACAAGGGTCCTGGCGCCACAGCGCCGGGGATTGGGGACCCCGAGCCCCAGCGCCAGACTCACCCTGCCGACCCGCCGCCACCCGTGCCGCTAGGAGCGCAGCCGGTCGTTCAAGACGGGAGAACAGGCAGGGCCCTATGAGCCCCCGGCAACATTCGAAGGCCCCCTGCGCCAAAACGCTTGGGCCCACGCTCCCCCTCCCCAGCTCCCTCACCTTGGCCCGACCCTGCGCTCGCCGCACAACCTGTGGATCGGGCCTGCCGGCCTCCTGGGGGCTAAACCTAACCCTCTGTCGGCCCCCAAGGGGCCCCTCCCAAGGAGCCTGGCGCCACAACGCTGGGGATTGGGGACCCCCGAGCCCCAGCGCCGGTCTCAAAGTCCCGCCCCGCCGAAAAACGGGCCGCTACGGGCTCCGCAGGTCATTCAGGGCGAGAGAACGAACGGGCAGGGCCCTCCAAGTCCCCGGCAACTTTCGAAGGTCCCCCGCGCCAAAACGCTTGGGCCCACGCTCTAACTCGCCAGCGCACTCACCTCGGCTCGCCGCACACCCAGCGGATAGGGCCTGCAAGCGTCCCTCCGAAGAGGCCTGGCGCCGCAACACCAGGGATTGGTGACCCCCGAGCTCCATCCCTGGACTCACCTGCTGCCCCTCCACCACCCGGGCCGCAAGTGCTGTGGCCGGTCATTCAGGGCGGGAGAATGGGCAGGACCCTCACAGCCCTCAGCAATCTTCAAAGGCCTCCCACGCCAAAACGCTTGGGCCCACGCTCCCCCTCCCCAGCTCCCTCACCTCGGCCTGAACCTGCACTCGCAGCACAACCTGCGGATCGGGCCTGCCTGCCTCCTGGGGCTAACCCTAACCCTATGTCGGCCCCCAAGGGGCCCCTCCCAAGGTGACTGCCGCAGGAAAGCCAAGGATTGGGGACACAGAGCCCAGGCGCCGGACTCACCCTGCTTCCCTGCCGCCACCCGGGTCGCTAGGGGCGCCGCCGGTCATTCAGGGCAGGACAACGGGCAGGGCCCTCCAAGCCCCGGCGAGCTTCGAAGGACCCCACGACAAAACGCTTGGTCCCACGCTCCAGCTCGCCAGCGCTCTCACCTCGGCCCGCCCCTCCGCTGGCCGCACAGCCGACGGATCGGTCCTGCCGGCCTCCTGGGGGCTAAACCTAACCCTATCTCGTTCCCCGAAGGGCCCCCCCAAGGGGCCTGGCACAGCAAAGCCGGGGATTGGGGACCCCCGAGCCCCAGTGCCGGACTCACCTTCCCGCCCCGCCGCCAACCGTGCCGCTAGGGTCACTGCCGGTCATTGAGGGCGGGAGAACAGGCAGGGCCCTCCCAGACCCCGGCAACCTTCGACGGCCTCCCGCGCCAAAACGCTTGGGCCTACGCTCCCGCTAACCAGCACCCTTACCTTGGCCCGCCCCTCGGCTAACCGCACAACTGGCGGAACGGGCTTGTGGGCCTTCTGGGGGCTAACCCTAACCCTAGGTCTGCCCTTGAGGGGCCCCTCGCAAGCAGCCTGGCGCTGCAACGCTGGGGATTGGGGACCCCCGAGGCCCAGCGCTGGACTCAAAGTCCCGCCCAGCCGCCACCCGGGCCGCTACGGGCTCCGCAGGTCATTCAGGGCGGGAGAACAGGTAAGGCCCTCCCAGACCCCGGCAACCTTCGAAGGCCTCCGGAGCCAAAACGCTTGGGCACACGCTCCCGCTCACCAGCGCCCTCACCTCGACCTGCCCCGCTGCTCTCTGCACAGCCTGCGGATCAGGCCTGCTGGCCTCCTGAAGCCTAACCCTATCCCTAGGTCGTCCCCCGAGGGGCCGCTCCCAAGGGGCCTGGTGCCAAAAGGCCGGGGATTGGGTCCCCCGAACCGCCGCGCAGGACTCTCCCTGCGGCACCGCCGCCCACTGGGCCCCTAGGGGCGATTCCGGTCATTCAGGGCGGGAGAACGCACAGGGCTCTTAGAGCCTCCAGCGACATTGAAGGCCCCCCGAGGCAAAACGCTTGGGCCCAAGCTCCCCCTCGCCAGCGCCCTCACCTCGGCCTTCCCCTTCACTCGCCAAACAATGGGGGGATCGGGCCTGCCGGCCTCCTGGGGCTAACCCTAACCCTAGGTCTGCCCCCGAGGGCCCCTCACAAGGGTCCTGGCGCCACAGCGCCGGGGATTGGGGACCCCGAGCCCCAGCACCAGACTCACCCTGCCGACCCGCCGCCACCCGTGCCGCTAGGAGCGCAGCCGGTCGTTCAAGACGGGAGAACAGGCAGGGCCCTATGAGCCCCCGGCAACATTCGAAGGCCCCCTGCGCCAAAACGCTTGGGCCCACGCTCCCCCTCCCCAGCTCCCTCACCTTGGCCCGTCCCTGCGCTCGCCACACAACCTGTGGATCGGGCCTGCCAGCCTCCTGGGGGCTAACCATAACCCTACGTCGGCCCCCAAGGGGCCCCTCCCAAGGAGCCTGGCGCCACAACGCTGGGGATTGGGGACCCCCGAGCCCCAGCGCCGGTCTCAAAGTCCTGCCCCGCCGAAAACGGGCCGCTACGGGCTCCGCAGGTCATTCAGGGCGAGAGAACGAACGGGCAGGGCCCTCCAAATCCCCGGCAACTTCCGAAGGTCCCCCGCACCAAAACGCTTGGGCCCACGCTCTAGCTCGCCAGCGCACTCACCTCGGCTCGCCGCACACCCAGCGGATAGGGCCTGCAAGCGTCCCTCCCAAGAGGCCTGGCGCCGCAAGACCAGGGATTGGTGACCCCCGGGCCCCATCCCTGGACTCACCTGCTGCCCCTCCACCTCCCGGGCTGCAAGTGCTGTGGCCGGTCATTCAGGGCGGGAGAATGGGCAGGACCCTCGCAGCCCTCAGCAATCTTCAAAGGCCTCCCACGCCAAAACGCTTGGGCCCACGCTCCCCCTCCCCAGCTCCCTCACCTTGGCCTGAACCTGCACTCGCCGCACAACCTGCTGATCGGGCCTGCCTGCCTCCTGGGGCTAACCCTAACCCTATGTCGGCCCCCAAGGGGCCCCTCCCAAGGTGACTGCCGCAGGAAAGCCAAGGATTGGGGACACAGAGCCCAGGCGCCGGACTCACCCTGCTTCCCTGCCGCCACCCGGGTCGCTAGGGGCGCCGCCGGTCATTCAGGGCAGGACAACGGGCAGGGCCCTCCAAGCCCCGGCGAGCTTCGAAGGACCCCACGACAAAACGCTTGGTCCCACGCTCCAGCTCGCCAGCGCTCTCACCTCGGCCCGCCCCTCCGCTGGCCGCACAGCCGACGGATCGGTCCTGCCGGCCTCCTGGGGGCTAAACCTAACCCTATCTCGTTCCCCGAAGGGCCCCCCCAAGGGGCCTGGCATAGCAAAGCCGGGGATTGGGGACCCCCGAGTCCCAGCGCCGGACTCACCTTCCCGCCCCGCCGCCAACCGTGCCTCTAGGGTCACTGCCAGTCATTGAGGGCGGGAGAACAGGCAGGGCCCTCCCAGACCCCGGCAACCTTCGACGGCCTCCCGCGCCAAAACGCTTGGGCCTACCCTCCCGCTAACCAGCGCCCTTACCTTGGCCCGCCCCTCGGCTAACCGCACAACTGGCGGATCGGGCTTGTGGGCCTTCTGGGGGCTAACCCTAACCCTAGGTCTGCCCTTGAGGGGCCCCTCGCAAGCAGCCTGGCGCCGCAACGCTGGGGATTGGGGACCCCCGAGGCCCAGCGCTGGACTCAAAGTCCCGCCCCGCCGCCACCCGGGCCGCTCCGGGCTCCGCAGGTCATTCAGGGCGGGAGAACCGCCAGGGCCCTCCAAGCCCCCGGCGACTTTCGAAGGTCCCCCGCGCCAAAACGCTTGGGCCCACGCTCTAGCTCGCCAGCGCACTCACCTCGGCTCGCCGCACACCCGGCGGATAGGGCCTGCAAGCGTCCCTCCCAAGGGGCCTGGCGCTGCAACACCAGGGATTGGGGACACCCGAGGCCCATCCCTGGACTCACCTGCTGCCCCACCACCACCCGGGCTGCAAGTGCTGTGGCCGGTCATTCAGGGCGGGAGAATGGGCAGGACCCTCCCAGCCCTCAACAATCTTCAAAGGCCTCCCACGCCAAAACGCTTGGGCCCACGCTCCCCCTCCCCAGCTCCCTCACCTTGACCGGACCCTGCGCTCGCCACACAACCTGTGGATCGGGCCTGCCAGCCTCCTGGGGGCTAATCCTAACCCTACGTGGGCCCCCAAGGGGCCCCTCCCAAGGAGCCTGGCGCCACAACGCTGGGGATTGGGGACCCCAGAGGCCCAGCGCCGGACTCAAAGTCCCGCCCCGCCGCCACCCGGGCCGCTACGGGCTCCTCAGGTCATTCAGGGCGGGAGAACAGGTAAGGCCCTCCCAGACCCCGGCAACCTTCGAAGGCCTCCGGAGCCAAAACGCTTGGGCACACGCTCCCGCTCACCAGCGCCCTCACCTCGACCTGCCCCGCTGCTCTCTGCACAGCCTGCGGATCAGGCCTGCTGGCCTCCTGAAGCCTAACCCTATCCCTAGGTCGTCCCCCGAGGGGCCGCTCCCACGGGGCCTGGTGCCAAAAGGCCTGGGATTGGGTCCCCCAAACCGCCGCGCCGGACTCTCCCTGCGGCACGGCCGCCCACTGGGCCTCTAGGGGCGACTCTGGTCATTCAGGGCGGGAGAACGCGCAGGGCTCTCCGAGCCTCCAGGGACATTCGAAGGCCCACCGAGGCAATACGCTTGGGCCCACGCTCCCCCTCGCCAGAGCCCTCACCTCGGCCTTCCCCTCCGCTTGCCAAACAAAGGGCGGATCGGTCCTGCCGGCCTCCTGCGGCTAACCCTAACCCTAGGTCGGCCCCAGAGGGCCCCTCCCAAGAGTCCTGGCGCCATAACGCCGGGGATTGGGGACCCCGAGCCCCAGTGCCAGACTCACCCTGCCGTCCCGCCGCCACCCGGCCGCTAGGAGCGCAGCCGGTCGTTCAAGAAGGGAGAACAGGCAGGGCCCTATGAACCCCCGGCAACATTCGAAGGCCCCTGCGCCAAAACGCTTGGGCCCACGCTTCCCCTCCCCAGCTCCCTCACCTCGGCCTGAACCTGCACTCGCCACACAACCTGCGGAAACGGCCTGCCTGCCTCCTGGGGGCTAACCCTAACCCTATGTCGGCCCCCAAAGGGCCCCTCCCAAGGAGCCTGGCGCCACAACGCTGGGGATTGGGGACTCCCGAGGCCCAGCGCCGGACTCAAAGTCCCTCCCCGCCGCCACCAGGGCCGCTACGGGCTCCGCAGGTCATTCAGGCAGGGAGAACGAACGAGCAGGGCCCTCCAAGTCCCCGGCGACTTTCGAAGGTCCCCCGCGCAGAAACCCTTGGGCCCACGCTCTACCTCGCCAGCGCACTCACCTCGGCTCGCCGCACTCCCGGCGGATAGGGCCTGCAAGCGTCCCTCCCAAGGGGCCTGGCGCTGCAACACCAGGGATTGGGGACCCCCGAGGCCCATCCCTGGACTCACCTGCTGCCCCACCACCACCCGGGCTACAAGTGCTGTGGCCGGTCATTCAGGGCGGGAGAATGGGCAGGACCCTCCCAGCATTCAGCAATCTTCAAAGGCCTCCCACACCAAAACGCTTGGGCACACGCTCCCGCTCACCAGCGCCCTCACCTCGACCTTCCCCTCCGCTCTCAGCACAGCCTGCGGATCAAGCCTGCTGGCCTCCTGAGGCCAAACCCTAACCCTAGGTCGTCCCCCGAGGGCCCCTCCCAAGGGTCCTGGCGCCACAACGCCGGGGATTGGGGAACCCGAGCCCGAGCGCCAGACACACCCTGCCGTCGCGCCGCCACCCGGGCCGCTAGGAGTGCAGCCAGTCGTTCAAGACGGGAGAACAGGCAGGGCCCTATGAGCCCTCGGCACCATTCGAAGGCCCCTGCGCCAAAACGCTTGGGCCAACGCTCCTCCTCCCCAGCTCCCTCACCTTGGCCTGACCCTGCGCTTGCCACACAACCTGCGGATCGGGCCTGCCTGCCTCCTGGGGCTAACCCTAACCCTACGTCAGCCCCCAAGGGGCCCCTCCCAAGGTGACTGTAGCAGGAAAGCCAGGGATTGGGTACACAGAACCCAGGCGCCGGACTCACCCTGCTGCCCTGCCGCCACCCGGATCGCTAGGGGCGCCGCCGGTCATTCAGGGTAGGAGAACGGGCAGGGCCCTCCAAGCCCCGGCGACCATCGAAGGACCCCACGACAAAACGCTTGGTCCCACGCTCCCGCTCGCCAGCGCTCTCACCTCGGCCCGTCCCTCCGCTGGCCGCACAGCCGATGGATCAGTCCTGCCGGCGCCTGGGGGCTAAACCTAACCCTATCTCATACCCCGAAGGGCCCCCCCAAGGGGCCTGGCACAGCAAAGCCGGGGATTGGGGACCCCCGAGCCCCATCCCTGGACTCACCTGCTGCCCCTCCACCACCCGGGCCGCAAGTGCTGTGGCCGGTCATTCAGGGCAGGAGAATGGGCAGGACCCGCCCAGCCCTCAGCAATCTTCAAAGGCCTCCCACGCCAAAACGCTTGGGCCCACGCTCCCCCTCCCCAGCTCCCTCACCTCGGCCCGACCCTGCGCTTGACGCACAACCTGCGGATCGGGCCTGCCGGCCTCCTGGGGGCTAACCCTAACCCTATGTCGGCCCCCAAGGGGCCCCTCCAAGGTGATTGGCGCAGGAAAGCCAGGGATTGGGGACTCAGAACCCAGGCGCCGGACTCACCCTGCTGCCCTGCCGCCACCCGGGTCGCTAGGGGCGCCGCCGGTCATTCAGGGCAGGAGAACGGGCAGGGCCCTCCAAGCCCCGGCGACCAACGAAGGGCCCCACGACAAAACGCTTGGGCCCAAGCTCCCGCTCGCCAGCGCTCTCACCTCGGCCCGCCCCTCCGCTGGCCGCACAGCCGACGGATCGGTCCTGCCGGCCTCCTGGGGGCTAAACCTAACCCTATCTTGTTCCCCGAAGGGCCCCCCCAAGGGGCCTGGCACAGCAAAGCCGGGGATTGGGGACCCCCGAGCCCCAGCGCCGGACTCACCTTCCCGCCCCGCCGCCAACCGTGCCGCTAGGGTCACTGCCGGTCATTGAGGGCGGGAGAACAGGCAGGGCCCTCCCAGACCCCGGCAACCTTCGAAGGCCTCCCACGCCAAAACGCTTGGGCCTATGCTCCCGCTGACCAGCGCCTTACCTTGGCCCGCCCCTCTGCTCACCGCACAGCTGGCGGATCGGGCTTGCCGGCCTTTTGGGGGCTAACCCTAACCCTAGGTCGGCCCTTGAGGGGCCCCTCCCAAGCAGCCTGGCGCAGCAACGCTGGGGATTGGGGACCCCCGAGGCCCAGCGCCGGGCTCAAAGTCCCGCCCCGATGCCACCCGGTCCGCTCCGGGCTCCGCAGGTCATTCAGGGCGGGAGAACGAACGGGCAGGGCCCTCCAAGTCCCCGGCGACTTTCGAAGGTCCCTCGCGCAAAAACCCTTGGGCCCACGCTCTAGCTCGCCAGCGCACTCACCTCGGCTCGCCACACAACCGGCGGATAGGACCTACAAGACTCCCTCCCAAGGGGCCTGGCGCCGCAACACCAGGGATTAGGGACCCCCGAGGCCCATCCATGGACTCAACAGCTGCCCCTCAACCACCCGGGCTGCAAGTGCTGTGGCCGGTCATTCAGGGCGGGAGAATGGGCAGGACCCTCCCAGCATTCAGCAATCTTCAAAGGCCTCCCACGCCAAAACGCGTGGGCACACGCTCCCGCTCACCAGCGCCCTCACCTCGACCTGCCCCTCCGCTCTCCGCACAGCCTGCGGATCAGGCCTGCCGGCCTCCTGAGGCCTAACCCTATCCCTAGGTCGGCCCCCGAGGGGCCGCTCCCAAGGGGACTGGTGCCAAAAGGACAGGGATTGGGTCCCCCGAACCGCCGCGCTGCTCTCTTCCTGCGGGACCGTCGCCAACTGGGCCCCTAGGGGCGACTCCGGTCATTCAGGGCGGGAGAACGCACAGGGCCCTCCGAGCCTGCAGCGACATTCGAAGGCCCCCCGAGGCAAAACGCTTGGGCCCACGCTCCCCCTCGCCAGCGCCCTCACCTCGGCCTTCCCCTCCGCTCGCCAAACAACGGGCCGATGGGGCCTGCCGGCCACCTGGGGCTAACCCTAACCCTAGGTCGGCCCCCAGGGCCCCTCCCAAGGGGCCTGGCGCCACAAGGCCGGGGATTGGGGACTCCGAGATCCAGCGCCAGACTCACCCTGCCTTCCCGCCGCCACCCGGGGCCCTAGGAGTGCAGCCGGTCGTTCAAGACCGGAGAACAGGCAGGACCCTATGAGCCCCCGGCAACATTCAAAGGCCCCCTGCGCCAAAACGATTGGGCCCACACTCCCCCTCCCCAGCTCCCTCACCTTGGCCGGACCCTGCGCTCGCCGCACAACCTGCGGATGGGCCCTGCCGGACTCCTGGGGGCTAACCCTAACCCTACGTCGGCCCCCAAGGGGTCCCTCCCAAGGAGCCTGGCGCCACAACGCTGGGGATTGGGGACCCCCGAGGCCCAGCGCCGGACTCAAAGTCTCGCCCCGCCGCCACCCGGGCCGCTACGGGCTCCGCAGGTCATTCAGGGCGGGAGAACGAACGGGCAGGGCCCTCCAAGTCCCCGGCGACTTTCGAAGGTCCCCCACGCCAAAAGGCTTGGGCCCACGCTCTAGCTCGCCAGCGTACTCACCTCGGCTTGCAGCACACCCGGTGGATAGGGTCTGCAAGCGTCCCTCCCAAGGGGCCTGGCGCTGCAACACCAGGGATTGGGGACCTCCGAGGCCCATCCCTGGACTCACCGGCTGCCCCACCACCACCCGGGCTGCAAGTGCTTTGGCCGGTCATTCAGAGCGGGAGAATGGGCAGGACCCTCCCAGCATTCAGCAATCTCCAAAGGCCTCCCACGCCAAAACGCTTGGGCACACGCTCCCGCTCACCAGCGCCCTCACCTCGACCTGCCCTTCAGTTCTCTGCACAGCCTGCGGATCAGGCCTGCCGGCCTCCTGAGGCCTAACCCTATCCCTAGGTCGGCCCCCGAGGGGCCACTCCCAAGGGGCCTGGTGCCAAAAAGCCTGGGACTGGGTCCCCCGAACAGCCGCGCCCGACTCTCCCTGCGGCACCGCCGCCAACTGGGCCCCTAGGGGCAACTCCGGTCATTCAGGGCGGGAGAACGCACAGGGCTCTCCGAGCCTCCAGCGACATTCGAAGGCCCCCCGAGGCAAAACGCTTCGGCCCACGCTCCCCCTCCCCAGCTCCCTCACCTCGACCTGAACCTGCGCTCGCAGCACAACCAGTGGATGGGGCCTGCCGGCCTCCTGGGGGCTAACCCTAACCCTATGTCGGCCACCAAGGGGCCCCTCCCAAGGTGACTGGCGCAGGAAAGCCAGGGATTGGGGACACAGAACCCAGGCGCAGGACTCACCCTGCTGCCCTGCCGCCACCCGGGTCGATAGGGCGCCGCCGGTCATTCAGAGCAGGACAACGGGCAGGGCCCTCCAAGCCCCGGCGACCATCGAAGGACCCCACGACAAAACGCTTGGTCCCACGCTCCCGCTCGCCAGCGCTCTCACCTCGGCCCGCCCCTCCGCTGGCCGCACAGCCGACGGATCGGTCCTGCCGGCCTCCTGGGGGCTAAACCTAACCCTATCTCGTTCCCCGAAGGGCCCCCCCAAGGGGCCTGGCATAGCAAAGCCGGGGATTGGGGACCCCGAGCCCCAGCGCCGGACTCACCTTCCCGCCCCGCCACCAACCGAGCCGCTAGGGTCACTGCCGGTCATTGAGGGCGGGAGAACAGGCAGGGCCCTCCCAGACCCCAGCAACATTCGAAGGCCCCCTGCGCCAAAATGCTTGGGCCCACGCTCCCCCTCCCCAGCTCCCTCACATTGGCCCGACCCTGCGCTCACCGCACAACCTGCGGATCGGGCCTGCCGCCCTCCTGGGGGCTAACCCTAACCCTACCTCAGCCCCCAAGGGTCCCCTCCCAAGGAGCCTGGCGCAGCAACGCTGGGGATTGGGGACCCCCCAAGGCCCAGCACTGGATTCAAAGTCCCGCCCCGCTGCCACCCGGGCCGCTCCGTGCTCCGCAGGTCATTCAGGGCGGGAGAACGAACGGGCAGGGCCCTCCCAGACCCCGGCAACCTTCGAAGGCCTCCGGCGCCAAAACGCTTGGGCCTACGCTCCCGCTAACCTGCGCCCGTACCTTGGCCCGCCCCTCAACTCACCGCACAGCTGGCGGATCGGGCTTGACGGCCTTCTGTGGGCTAAACCTAACCCTAGGTCTGCCCTTGAGGGGCCCCTCGCAAGCAGCCTGGCGCCGCAAAGCTGGGGATTGGGGACCCCCGAGGCCCAGCGCCAGACTCAAAGTCCCTCCCCGCCGCCACCAGGGCCGCTCCGGGCTCCGCAGGTCATTCAGGGTGGGATAACCGCCAGGGCCCTCCAAGCCCACGGCGACTTTCGAAGGTCCCCCGTGCCAAAACGCTTGGGCCCACGCTCCAGCTCTCCAGCGCACTCACCTCGGCTCGCCGCACACCCGGCGGATAGGGCCTGCAAGCGTCCCTCCCAAGGGGCCTGGCAATGCAACACCAAGGATTGGGGACCCCCGAGGCCCATCCCTGGACTCACCTGCTGCTCCACCACCACCCGGGCTGCAAGTGCTGTGGCCGGTCATTCAGGGGGGGAGAATGGGCAGGACCCTCCCAGCATTCAGCAATCTTCAAAGGCCTCCCACGCCAAAACGCTTGGGCACACGCTCCCGCTCACCAGCGCCCTCACCTTGACCTGCCCCGCTGCTCTCTGCACAGCCTGCGGATCAGGCCTGCCGGCCTCCTGAGGCCTAACCCTAACACTATATCGGCCCCTGAGGGCCCCTCCCAAGGGTCCTGGCGCCACAACGCCGGGGATTGGGGACCCCGAGCCCCAGCGCCAGACTCACCCTACCGTCCCGCCGCCACCCGGGCCGCTAGGAGCGCAGCCGGTCGTTCAAGATGGGAGAACAGGCAGGGCCCTATGAGCCCCCAGCAACATTCGAAAGCCCCCTGAGGCAAAACGCTTGGGCCCACGCTCCACCTCCCCAGCTCCCTCACCTTGGCCTGACCCTGGGCTTGTCACAGAACCTGCGGATCGTGCCTGCAGGCCTCCTGGGGGCTAACCCTAACCCTATGTCGGCCCCCAAGGGGCCCCTCCCAAGGTGACTGGCGCAGGAAAGCCAGGGATTGGGGACACAGAGCCCAGGCGCCGGACTCACCCTGCTGCCCTGCCGCCACCCGGGTCGCTAGGGGCGCCGCCGGTCATTCAGGGCAGGACAACGGGCAGGGCCCTCCAAGCCCCGGCGACCATCGAAGGACCCCACGACAAAACGGTAGGTCCCACGCTCCCGCTCTCCAGCGCTCTCACCTCGGCCCGCCCCTCCGCTGGCCGCAGAGCCGACGGATCGGTCGTGCCGGCCTCCTTGGGGCTAAACCTAACCCTATCTCCTTCCCCGAAGTGCCCCCCCAAGGGGTCTGGCACAGCAAAGCCGGGGATTGGGGACCCCCGAGCCCCAGCGCCGGACTCAAAGTCCCGCCCCGCCGCCACCCGGGCCGCTCCGGGCTCCGCAGGTCATTCAGGGCGGGAGAACCGCCAGGGCCCTCCAAGCCCCCGGCGACTTTGAAGGTCCCCCACGCCAAAACCCTTGGGCCCACGCTCCCCCTCCCCAGCTCCCTCACCTTGGCCCGACCCTGTGCTCGCCTCACAACCTGCTAATCGGGCCTGCCGGCCTCCTGGGGGCTAACCCAAACCCTACCTCGGCCCCCAAGGGGCCCCTCCCAAGGAGCCTGGTGCTGCAACCCTGGGGATTGGGGACCCCCGAGGCCCAGCGCCGGACTCAAAGTCCCGCCCCGCTGCCACCCTGGCCGTTCCGGGCTCCGCAGATCATTCAGGGCCGGAGAACGAACGGGCAGGGCCCTCCAAGTCCCCGGCGACTATCGAAAGTCCCCCGCGCAAAAACCCTTGGGCCCACGCTCTAGCTCGCCGGCGCACTCACCTCGGCTCGCCACACAACCGGCGGATAGGACCTACAAGCCTCCCTCCCAAGGGGCATGGTGCCGCAACACCAGGGATTGATGACAAACGAGCCCCATCCCTGGACTCACCTGCTGCCCCTCCACCATCCGGGCCGCAAGTGCTGTGGCCGGTCATTCAGGGCGGGAGAATGGGCAGGAACCTCCCAGCCCTCAGCAATCTTCAAAGGCCTCCCACGCCAAAACGCTTGGGCCCACGCTCCCCCTCCCCAGCTCCCTCACCTCCGCCCGACCCTGTGCTCACCACACAACCTGCGGATCGGGCCTGCCGGCATCCTGGGGCTGACCCTAACACTACCTCGTCCCCCAAGGGGCCCCTCCCAAGGTGACTGGCGCAGGAAAGCCAGGGATTGGGGACACAGAACCCAGGCGCCGGTCTCACCCTGCTGCCCTGTCGCCACCCGGGTCGCTAGGGCGCCGCAGGTCATTCAGGGCAGGACAACCTGCAGGGCCCTCCAAGCCCCGGCGAACATCGAAGGACCCCACGACAAAACGCTTGGGCCCACGCTCCCGCTCGCCAGCGCTCTCACCTTGGCCCGACCCTGTGCTCGCCTCACAACCTGCGGATCGGGCCTGCCGGCCTCCTGGGGGCTAATCCTAACCCTACGTGGGCCCCCAAGGGGCCCCTCCCAATGAGCCTGGCGCCACAACGCTGGGGATTGGGGACCCCAGAGGCCCAGCGCCGGACTCATAGTCCCGCCCCGCCGCCACCCGGGCCGCTACGGGCTCCGCAGGTCATTCAGGGCGGGAGAACAGGTAAGGCCCTCCCAGACCCCGGCAACCTTCGAAGGCCTCCGGAGCCAAAACGCTTGGGCACAGGCTCCCGCTCACCAGCGCCCTCACCTCGACCTGCCCCGCTGCTCTCTGCACAGCCTGCAGATCAGGCCTGCTGGCCTCCTGAAGCCTAACCCTATCCCTAGGTCGTCCCCCGAGGGGCCGCTCCCAAGGGGCCTGGTGCCCAAAGGCCGGGGATTGGGTCCCCCGAACCGCCGCGCAGGACTCTCCCTGCGGCACCGCCGCCCACTGGGCCCCTAGGGGCGATTCCGGTCATTCAGGGCGGGAGAACGCACAGGGCTCTTAGAGCCTCCAGCGACATTGAAGGCCCCCCGAGGCAAAACGCTTGGGCCCACGCTCCCCCTCGCCAGCGCCCTCACCTCGGCCTTCCCCTTCACTCGCCAAACAATGGGGGGATCGGGCCTGCCGGCCTCCTGGGGCTAACCCTAACCCTAGGTCTGCCCCCGAGGGCCCCTCACAAGGGTCCTGGCGCCACAACGCCGGGGATTGGGGACCCCGAGCCCCAGCGCCAGACTCACCCTGCCGACCCGCCGCCACCCGTGCCGCTAGGAGCGCAGCCGGTCGTTCAAGACGGGAGAACAGGCAGGGCCCTATGAGCCCCCGGCAACATTCGAAGGCCCCCTGCGCCAAAACGCTTGGGCCCACGCTCCCCCTCCCCAGCTCCCTCACCTTGGCCCGACCCTGCGCTCGCCACACAACCTGTGGATCGGGCCTGCCGGCCTCCTGGGGGCTAACCATAACCCTACGTCTGCCCCCAAGGGGCCCCTCCCAAGGAGCCTGGAGCCACAACGCTGGGGATTGGGGACCCCCGAGCCCCAGCGCCGGTCTCAAAGTCCCGCCCCGCCGAAAAACGGGCCGCTACGGGCTCCGCAGGTCATTCAGGGCGAGAGAACGAACGGGCAGGGCCCTCCAAGTCCCTGGCAACTTTCGAAGGTCCCCCGCACCAAAACGCTTGGGCCCACGCTCTAGCTCACCAGCGCACTCACCTCGGCTCGCCGCACACCCAGCGGATAGGGCCTGCAAGCGTCCCTCCCAAGAGGCCTGGCGCCGCAAGACCAGGGATTGGTGACCCCCGAGCCCCATCCCTGGACTCACCTGCTGCCCCTCCACCTCCCGGGCTGCAAGTGCTGTGGCCGGTCATTCAGGGCGGGAGAATGGGCAGGACCCTCACAGCCCTCAGCAATCTTCAACGGCCTCCCACGCCAAAACGCTTGGGCCCACGCTCCCCCTCCCCAGCTCCCTCACCTCGGCCTAAACCTGCACTCGCCGCACAACCTGCGGATCGGGCCTGCCTGCCTCCTGGGGCTAACCCTAACCCTATGTCAGCCCCCAAGGGGCCCCTCCCAAGGTGACTGCCGCAGGAAAGCCAAGGATTGGGGACACAGAGCCCAGGCGCCGGACTCACCCTGCTTCCCTGCCGCCACCCGGGTCGCTAGGGGCGCTGCCGGTCATTCAGGGCAGGAAGGGGCCCCTCCCAAGGAGCCTGGCGCAGCAGTGCTGGGGATTGGGGACCCCCAAGGCCCAGCGCCGGACTCAACGTCCCGCCCCGCTGCCACCGGGGCCGCTCCGGGCTCCGCAGGACATTCAGGGCGGGAGAACGAACGGGCAGGGCCCTCCAAGTCCCCGGCGACTTTCGAAAGTCCCCCGCGAAAAAAACCCTTGGGCCCACGCTCTAGCTCGCCGGCGCACTCACCTCGGCTCGCCGCACACCCGGCGGATAGGACCTACAAGCCTCCCTCCCAAGGGGCCTGGCGCCGCAACACCGGGGATTGGGGATCCCTGAGCCCCATCCCTGGACTCACCTGCTGCCCCTCCACCACCCGGGCGCAAGTGCTGTGGCCGGTCATTCAGGGCGGGAGAATGGGCAGGACCCTCCCAGCCCTCAGCAATCTTCAAAGGCTTCCCTCGCCAAAACGCTTGGGTCCACGCTCCCCCTCACCAGCTCCCTCACCCCGGACTGAACCTGAGCTCGCCGCACAACCTGCGGATCGGGCCTGCCGGCCTCCTGGGGGCTAACCCTAACCCTAGGTAGGCCCTTGAGGGGCCCCTCCCAAGCAGCCTGGCGCCGCAACGCTGGGGATTGGGGACCCCCGAGGCCCAGCGCCGGACTCAAAGTCCCGCCCCGCCGCCAAACGGGCCGCTCCGGGCTCCGCAGGATATTCAGGGAGGGAGAACCGCCAGGCCCCTCCAAGCCCCCGGCGACTTTCGAAGGTCCCCCGCGCCAAAACGCTTGGGCCCACGCTCTAGCTCCACAGCGCTCTCACCTCGGCCCGCCCCTCCGCTGGCCGCACAGCCGACGGATCGGTCCTGCCGGCCTCCTGGGGGCTAAACCTAACCCTATCTCGTTCCCCGAAGGGCCCCCCCAAAGGGGCCTGGCACTGCAAAGCCGGGGATTGGGGACCCCCGAGCCCCAGTACCGGACTCACCTTCCCGCCCCGCCACCAACCATGCCGCTAGGGTCACTGCCGGTTATTGAGGGCGGGAGAACAGGCAGGGCCCTCCCAGACCCTGGCAACATTCGAATTCCCCCTGGGCCAAAATGCTTGGGCCCACGCTCCCCCTCCCCAGCTCCCTCACCTTGGACCGACCCTAAGCTCACCGCACAACCTGCGGATCAGGCCTGCCGCCCTCCTGGGGGCTAACCCTAACCCTAGGTCGGCCCCCAAGGGGCCCCTCCCAAGGAGCCTGGCGCAGCAATGCTGGGGATTGGGGACCCCCAAGGCCCAGCGCCGGACTCAACGTCCCGCCCCGCTGCCACCGGGGCCGCTCCGGGCTCCGCAGGACATTCAGGGCGGGAGAATGAACGGGCAGGGCCCTCCAAGTCCCCGGCGACTTTCGAAAGTCCCCCGCGAAAAAAACCCTTGGGCCCACGCTCTAGCTCGCCGGCGCACTCACCTCGGCTCGCCGCACACCGGGCGGATAGGAAGTACAAGCCTCCCTCCCAAGGGGCCTGGCGCCGCAACACCGGGGATTGGGGATCCCCGAGCCCCATCCCTGGACTCACCTGCTGCCCCTCCACCACCCGGGCGCAAGTGCTGTGGCCGGTCATTCAGGGCGGGAGAATGGGCAGGACCCTCCCAGCCCTCAGCAATCTTCAAAGGCTTCCCTCGCCAAAACGCTTGGGCCCACGCTCCCCCTCCCCAGCTCCCTCACCCCGGCCTGAACCTGAGCTCGCCGCACAACCTGCGGATCGGGCCTGCTGGCCTCCTGGGGGCTAACCCTAACCCTATGTCGGCCACCAAGGGGCCCCTCCCAAGGTGACTGGCGCAGGAAACCCAGGGATTGGGGACACAGAGCCCAGGCGCCGGACTCACCCTGCTGCCCTGCCGCCACCCGGGTCGCTAGGGGCGCAGCCGGTCATTCAGGGCAGGAGAACGGGCAGGGCCCTCCAAGCCCCGGTGAACATCAAAGGACCCCACGACAAAACGCTTGGTCCCACGCTCCCGTTCGCCAGCGCTCTCACCTCGGCCCACCCCTCCGCTGGCCGCACAGCCGACGGATCGGTCCTGCCGGCCTCCTGGGGGCTAAACCTAACCCTATCTCGTTCCCCGAAGGGCCCCCCAAAGGGGCCTGGCACAGCAAAGCCGGGGATTGGGGACCCCCGAGCCCCAGCGCCGGACTCAAAGTCCCACCCCGCCGCCACCCGGGCCGCTCCGGGCTCCGCAGGTCATTCAGGGCGGGAGAACCGCCAGGGCCCTCCAAGCCCTGGGGACTTTGAAGGTCCCCCGCGCCAAAACGCTTGGGCCCACGCTCCCCCTCCCCAGCTCCCTCACCTTGGCCCGACCCTGTGCTCGCCTCACAACCTGCGGATCGGGCCTGCCGGCCTCCTGGGGGCTAACCCTAACCCTACCTGGGCCCCCAAGGGGCCCCTCCCAAGGAGCCTGGCGCCGCACCGCTGGGGATTGGGGACCCCCGAGGCCCAGCGCCAGACTCAAAGTCCCGCCCCGCTGCCACCCTGGCCGCTCCGGGCTCCGCAGGTCATTCAGGGCGGGAGAACCACCAGGGCCCTCCAAGCCCCCGGCGACTTTGAAGGTCCCCCGCGCCAAAACGCTTGGGCCCACGCTCTAGCTCGCCGGCGCACTCACCTCGGCTCGCCGCTCAACCGGCAGATAGGACCTACAAGCCTCCCTCCCAAGGGGCATGGCGCTGCAACACCAGGGATTGGTGACCCCCGAGCCCCATCCCTGGACTCACCTGCTGCCCCTCCACCACTCCGGCCGCAAGTGCTGTGGCCGGTCATTCAGGGCGGGAGAATGGGCAGGACCCTCCCAGCCCTCAGCTATTTTCAAAGGCCTCCCACGCCAAAAGGCTTGGGCCCACGCTCCTCCTCCCCAGCTCCCTCACCTCGGCCTGAAACTGCGCTCTTCACACAACCTGAGGATCGGGCCTGCCGGCCTCCTGGGGCTAAACCTCACCCTAGGTCGGCCCCCGAGGGCCCCTCCCAAGGGTCCTGGCGCCACAACGCTGGGGATTGGGGACCCCGAGGCCGAGCGCCAGACACTCCCTGCCGATCCGCCGCCACCTGGGCCGCTAGGAGTGCAGCCAGTCGTTCAAGACGGGAAAACAGGCAGGGACCTATGAGCCCTTGGAACCATTCGAAGACCCCTGCGCCAAAACGCTTGGGCCCACGCTCCCCATCCCCAGCTCCCTCACCTCCGCCCGACCCTGCGCTCGCCGCACAACCTGTGGATCAGGCCTGACGGCCTCCTGTGGCTAATCCTAACACTACGTCGGCCCCCAAGGGGCCCCTCCCAAGGTGACTGGTGCAGGAAAGCCAGGGATTGGGGACACAGAACCCAGGCGCCGGACTCACCCTGCTGCCCTGTCGCCACCCGGGTCGCTAGGGCGCCGCCGGTCATTCAGGGCAGGACAACGGGCAGGGCCCTCCAAGCCCCGGCGAACATCAAAGGAACCAAAGACAAAACACTTGGGCCCACGCTCCCGCTCGCCAGCGCTCTCACCTCGGCCCGCCCCTCTGCTGGCCGCACAGCCGACGGATCGGTCCTGCTGGCCTCCTGGGGGCTAAACCTAACCCTATCTCTTTCCCCGAGGGGCGCCCCCAAAGGGGCGTGGCACAGCAAAGCCGGGGATTGGGGACCCCCGAGCCCCAGCACCGGACTGACCTTCCCGCCCCGCCACCAACCATGCCGCTAGGGTCACTGCCCGTTATTGAGGGCTGGAGAACAGGCAGGGCCCTCCCAGACCCTGGCAACATTCGAATTCCCCCTGCGCCAAAATGCTTGGGCCCACGCTCCCCCTCCCCAGCTCCCTCACCTTGGACCGACCCTAAGCTCACCGCACAACCTGCGGATCGGGCCTGCCGCCCTCCTGGGGGCTAACCCTAACACTAGGTCGGCCCTTGAGAGGCCCCTCCGAAGCAGCCTGGCACCGCAACGCTGGGGATTGGGGACCCCCGAGGCCCAGCGCCGGACTCAAAGTCCCGCCCTGCCGCCACCCTGGCCGCTCCGGGCTCCGCAGGTCATTTAGGGCGGGAGAACCGCCAGGGCCCTCCAAGCCCTCAGCGACTTTGAAGGTCCCCCGCGCCAAATCGCTTGGGCCCACGCTCTAGCTCGCTGTTGCACTCACCAGGGCTCGCAGCACAACTGGCGGATAGGACCCACAAGCCTCCCTCCAAGGGGCCTGGTACCGCAACACCAGGGATTGGGGACCCCCGAGCTCCATCCCTGGACTCACCTGCTGCCCCTCCACCACCCGGGCCGCAAGTGCTGTGGCCGGTCATTCAGGGCGGGAAAATGGGCAGGACCCTCCCAGCCCTCAGCAATTTTCAAAGGCCGCCCTCGCCAAAACGCTTGGGCCCACGCTCCTCCTCCCCAGCTCCCTCACCTCGGCCTGAACCTGCGCTCCTCGCACAACCTGCGGATCGGGCCTGCCGGCCTCCTGGGGCTAACCCTAACCCTACGTCGGCCCCCAAGGGGCCCCTCCCAAGGTGACTGGCGCAGGAAACCCAGGGATTGGGGACACAGAACCCAGGCGCCGGACTCACCCTGCTGCCTTGCCGCCACCCAGGTCGCTAGGGGCGCCGCCGGTCATTCAGGGCGGGAGAATGGGCAGGACCCTCCCAGCCCTCAGCAATCTTCAAAGGCCTCCCACGCCAAAAGGCTTGGGCCCACGCTCCTCCTCCCCAGCTCCCTCACCTCGGCCTGAAACTGCGCTCTTCACACAACCTGAGGATCGGGCCTGCCGGCCTCCTGGGGCTAAACCTCACCCTAGGTCGGCCCCCGAGGGCCCCTCCCAAGGGTCCTGGCGCCACAACGCTGGGGATTGGGGACCCCGAGGCCGAGCGCCAGACACTCCCTGCCGATCCGCCGCCACCTGGGCCGCTAGGAGTGCAGCCAGTCGTTCAAGACGGGAAAACAGGCAGGGACCTATGAGCCCTCGGAACCATTCGAAGACCCCTGCGCCAAAACGCTTGGGCCCACGCTCCCCATCCCCAGCTCCCTCACCTCCGCCCGACCCTGCGCTCGCCGCACAACCTGTGGATCAGGCCTGACGGCCTCCTGTGGCTAATCCTAACACTACGTCGGCCCCCAAGGGGCCCCTCCCAAGGTGACTGGTGCAGGAAAGCCAGGGATTGGGGACACAGAACCCAGGCGCCGGACTCACCCTGCTGCCCTGTCGCCACCCGGGTCGCTAGGGCGCCGCCGGTCATTCAGGGCAGGACAACGGGCAGGGCCCTCCAAGCCCCGGCGAACATCAAAGGAACCAAAGACAAAACACTTGGGCCCACGCTCCCGCTCGCCAGCGCTCTCACCTCGGCCCGCCCCTCTGCTGGCCGCACAGCCGACGGATCGGTCCTGCTGGCCTCCTGGGGGCTAAACCTAACCCTATCTCTTTCCCCGAGGGGCGCCCCCAAAGGGGCGTGGCACAGCAAAGCCGGGGATTGGGGACCCCCGAGCCCCAGCACCGGACTGACCTTCCCGCCCCGCCACCAACCATGCCGCTAGGGTCACTGCCCGTTATTGAGGGCTGGAGAACAGGCAGGGCCCTCCCAGACCCTGGCAACATTCGAATTCCCCCTGCGCCAAAATGCTTGGGCCCACGCTCCCCCTCCCCAGCTCCCTCACCTTGGACCGACCCTAAGCTCACCGCACAACCTGCGGATCGGGCCTGCCGCCCTCCTGGGGGCTAACCCTAACACTAGGTCGGCCCTTGAGAGGCCCCTCCGAAGCAGCCTGGCACCGCAACGCTGGGGATTGGGGACCCCCGAGGCCCAGCGCCGGACTCAAAGTCCCGCCCTGCCGCCACCCTGGCCGCTCCGGGCTCCGCAGGTCATTTAGGGCGGGAGAACCGCCAGGGCCCTCCAAGCCCTCAGCGACTTTGAAGGTCCCCCGCGCCAAATCGCTTGGGCCCACGCTCTAGCTCGCTGTTGCACTCACCAGGGCTCGCAGCACAACTGGCGGATAGGACCCACAAGCCTCCCTCCAAGGGGCCTGGTACCGCAACACCAGGGATTGGGGACCCCCGAGCTCCATCCCTGGACTCACCTGCTGCCCCTCCACCACCCGGGCCGCAAGTGCTGTGGCCGGTCATTCAGGGCGGGAAAATGGGCAGGACCCTCCCAGCCCTCAGCAATTTTCAAAGGCCGCCCTCGCCAAAACGCTTGGGCCCACGCTCCTCCTCCCCAGCTCCCTCACCTCGGCCTGAACCTGCGCTCCTCGCACAACCTGCGGATCGGGCCTGCCGGCCTCCTGGGGCTAACCCTAACCCTACGTCGGCCCCCAAGGGGCCCCTCCCAAGGTGACTGGCGCAGGAAACCCAGGGATTGGGGACACAGAACCCAGGCGCCGGACTCACCCTGCTGCCTTGCCGCCACCCAGGTCGCTAGGGGCGCCGCCGGTCATTCAGGGCAGGAGAACGGGCAGGGCCCTCCAAGCCCCGGGAACATCGAAGGACCCCACGACAAAACGCTTGGTCCCACGCTCCCGTTCGCCAGCGCTCTCACCTCGGCCCGCCCCTCCGCTGGCCGCCCAGCCGAGGGATCGGTCCTGCTGGCCTCCTGGGGGCTAAACCTAACCCTATCTCGTTCCCCGAAGGGCCCCCCCAAGGGGCCTGGCACAGCAAAGCCGGGGATTGGGGACCCCCGAGCCCCAGCGCCGGACTCACCTTCCCGCCCCGCCGCCAACCGTGCCGCTAGGGTCACTGCCGGTCATTGAGGGCGGGAGAACAGGCAGGGCCCTGCCAGACCCCGGCAACCTTCGAAGGCCTCCTGCGCCAAAACGCTTGGGCCTCCGCTCCCGATCACCAGCGCCCTCACCTCGACCTGCCCCTCCGCTCTCCGCACAGCCTGCGGATCAGGCCTGCCGGCCTCCTGAGGCCTAACCCTATCCATAGGTCGGCCCCCAAGGGGCCGCTCCCAAGGGGAATGGTGCCAAAAGGCCTGGGATTGGGTCCCCCGAACCGCCGCGCCGGACTCTTCCTGCGGGACCGCCGCCAACTGGGCCCCTAGGGGCGACTCCGGTCATTCAGGGCGGGAGAACGCACAGGGCTCTCCGAGCCTCCAGTGACATTCGAAGGCCCCCCGAGGCAAAACGCTTGGGCCCACGCTCCCCCTCGCCAGCGCCCTCACCTTGGGATTCCCCTCCGCTCGCCAAACAACGGGCGGATAGGGCCTGCCGGCCACCTGGGGCTAACCCTAAACCTAGGTCGGACCCCAGGGCCCCTCCCAAGGTGACTGGCGCAGGAAAGCCAGGGATTAGGGACACAGAACCCAGGCGCCGGACTCACCCTGCTGCCCTGACGCCACCCGGGTCGCTAGGGGCGCCGCCGGTCATTCAGGGCAGGAGAACGGGCAGGGCCCTCCAAGCCCCGGCGACCATCGAAGGACCCCACGACAAAACGCTTGGTCCCACGCTCCCGCTCGCCAGCGCTCTCACCTCGGCCCGCCCCTCCGCTGGCCGCACAGCCAACGGATCGGTCCTGCCGGCCTCCTGGGGGCTAAACCTAACCCTATCTCGTTCCCCGAAGGGCCCCCCCAAGGGGCCTGGCACAGCAAAGCCGGGGATTGGGGACCCCCGAGCCCCAGCGCCGGACTCAAAGTCCCGCCCCGCCGACACCCGGGCCGCTCCGGGCTCCGCAGGACATTCAGGGCGGGAGAACCGCCAGGGCCCTCCAAGCCCCCGGCGACTTTGAAGGTCCCCCACGCCAAAACCCTTGGGCCCACGCTCCCCCTCCCCAGCTCCCTCACCTTGGCCCCACCCTGTGCTCGCCTCACAACCTGCTAATCGGGCCTGCCGGCCTCCTGGGGGCTAACCCTAACCCTACCTCGGCCCCCAAGGGGCCCCTCCCAAGGTGACTGGCGCAGGAAAGCCAGGGATTGGGGACACAGAACCCAGGCGCCGGACTCACCCTGCTGCCCTGCCGCCACCCGGGTCGCTAGGGGCGCCGCCGGTCATTCAGGGCAGGAGAACGGGCAGGGCCCTCCAAGCCCCGGGAACATCGAAGGACCCCACGACAAAACGCTTGGTCCCACGCTCCCGCTCGCCAGCGCTCTCACCTCGGCCCGCCCCTCCGCTGGCCGCACAGCCGACGGATCGGTCCTGCCGGCCTCCTGGGGGCTAAACCTAACCCTATCTTGTTCCCGAAGGGCCCCCCTAGGGGCCTGGCACAGCAAAGACGGGGATTGGGGACCCCCGAGGCCCATCCCTGGACTCACCTGCTGCCCCTCCACCACCCGGGCCGCAAGTGCTGTGGCCGGTCATTCAGGGCGGGAGAATGGACAGGACCCTCCCAGCCCGCAGCAATCTTCAAAGGCCTCCCAAGCCAAAATGCTTGGGCCCACGCTCCCCCTCCCCAGCTCCCTCACCTTGGCCCGACCCTGCGCTCGCCGCACAACCTGCGGATCGGGCCTGCCGGCCTCCTGGGGGCTAACCCTAACCCTAGGTAGGCCCTTGAGGGGCCCCTCCCAAGCAGCCTGGCGCCGCAACGCTGGGGATTGGGGACCCCCGAGGCCCAGCGCCGGACTCAACGTCCCGCCCCGCCGCCAAACGGGCCGCTCCGGGCTCCGCAGGATATTGAGGGAGGGAGAACCGCCAGGCCCCTCCAAGCCCCCGGCGACTTTCGAAGGTCCCCCGCGCCAAAACGCTTGGGCCCACGCTCTAGCTCGCCAGCGCACTCACCTCGGCTCGCCGCACACCCGGCGGATAGGGCCTGCAAGCGTCCCTCCCAAGGGGCCTGGCGCTGCAACACCAGGGATTGGGGACCCCCGAGCCCCATCCCTGGACTCACCTGCTGCCCCTCCACCACCCGGGCCGCAAGTGCTGTGGCCGGTCATTCAGGGCGGGAGAATGGGCAGGACCCTCCCAGCCCTCAGCAATCTTCAAAGGCCTCCCACGCCAAAACGCTTGGGCCCATGCTCCTCCTCCACAGCTCCCTCACCTCCGCCCGACCCTGCACTCGCTGCACAACCTGCGGATCGGGCCTGCCGGCCTCCTGGGGGCTAACCCTAACGCTATGTCGGCCCCCGAGGGGCCCCTCCCAAGGTGACTGGCGCAGGAAAGCCAGGGATTGGGGACACAGGGCCCAGGCGCCGGACTCACCCTGCTGCCCTGCCGCCACCCGGGTCGCTAGGGCGCCGCCGGTCATTCAGGGCAGGAGAACGGGCAGGGCCCTCCAAGCCCCGGGAACATCGAAGGACCCCACGACAAAAGGCTTGGTCCCACGCTCCCGCTCGCCAGCGCTCTCACCTCGGCCCGCCCCTCCGCTGGCCGCACAGCCGACGGATCGGTCCTGCCGGCCTCCAGGGGGCTAAACCTAACCCTATCTCGTTCCCCGAAGGGCCCCCCAAGGGGCCTGGCACAGCAAAGCCGGGGATTGGGTTCCCCCGAGCCCCAGCGCCGGACTCACCTTCCCTCCCCGCCGCCAACCCTGCCTCTAGGGTCACTGCCGGTCATTCAGGGCGGGAGAACGAATGGGCAGGGCCCTCCAAGTCCCTGGCGACTTTCGAAGGTCCCCAGCGCAAAAACCCTTGGGCCCACGCTCTAGCTCGCCGGCGCACTCACCTCGGCTCGCCACACAACCGGCGGATAGGAAGTACAAGCGTCCCTCCCAAGGGGCCTGGCGCCGCAACACCAGGGATTGGGGACCCCCGAGCCCCATCCCTGGACTCACCTGCTGCCCCTCCACCACCCGGGCCGCAAGTGCTGTGGCCGGTCATTCAGGGCGGGAGAATGGGCAGGACCCTCCCAGCCCTCAGCAATCTTCAAAGGCCTCCCATGCCAAAACGCTTTGGCCCATGCTCCTCCTCCACAGCTCCCTCACCTCCGCCCGACCCTGCACTCGCTGCACAACCTGCGGATCGGGCCTGCCGGCCTCCTGGGGGCTAACCCTAACGCTACGTCGGCCCCCGAGGGGCCCCTCCCAAGGTGACTGGCGCAGGAAAGCCAGGGATTGGGGACACAGAACCCAGGCGCCTGACTCACCCTGCTGCCCTGACGCCACCCGGGTCGCTAGGGGCACCGCCGGTCATTCAGGGCAGGAGAACGGGCAGGGCCCTCCAAGCCCCGGCGACCATCGAAGGACCCCACGACAAAACGCTTGGTCCCATGCTCCCGTTCGCCAGCGCTCTCACCTCGGCCCGCCCCTCCGCTGGCCGCACAGCCGACGGATCGGTCCTGCCGGCCTCCTGGGGGCTAAACCTAACCCTATCTCGTTCCCCGAGGGGCCCCCCCAAGCGGCCTGGCACAGCAAAGCCGGGGATTGGGGACCCCCGAGCCCCAACGCCGGACTCAAAGTCCCGCCGCGCCGCCACCCGGGCCTCTCCGGGCTCCGCAAGTCATTCAGGGCGGGGAGAACGAACGGGCAGGGCCCTCCAAGTCCCCGGCGACTTTCGAAAGTCCCCCGCGCAAAAACCCTTGGGCCCACGCTCTAGCTCGCCGCCGCACTCACCTCGGCTCGCCACACAACCGGCGGATAGGACCTACAAGCCTCCCTCCCAAGGGGCCTGGCGCCGCAACACCAGGGATTGGGGACCCCCGAGCCCCATCCCTGGACTCACCTGCTGCCCCTCCACCACCCGGGCGCAAGTGCTGTGGCCGGTCATTCAGGGCGGGAGAATGGGCAGGACCCTCCCAGCCCTCAGCAATCTTCAAAGGCCTCCCACGACAAAACGCTTGGGCCCACGCTCCCCCTCCCCAGCTCCCTCACCTTGACCCGACCCTGTGCTCGCCTCACAACCTGCGGATCGGGCCTGACGGCCTCCTGGGGGCTAACCCTAACCCTACCTGGGCCCCCATGGGACCCCTCCCAAGGAGCCTAGCGCCGCAACGCTGGGGATTGGGGACCCCCGAGGCCCAGCGCCAGACTCAAAGTCCCGCCCCGCTGCCACCCTGGCCACTCCGGGCTCCGCAGGTCATTCAGGGCGGGAGAACCACCAGGGCCCTCCAAGCCCCGGGCGACTTTGAAGGTCCCCCGCGCCAAAACGCTTGGGCCCACGCTCTAACTCGCCGGCGCACTCACCTCGGCTCGCCGCTCAACCGGCAGATAGGACCTACAAGCCTCCCTCCCAAGGGGCATGGCGCCGCAACACCAGGGTTTGGGGACCCCCGAGCTCCATCCCTGGACTCACCTGCTGCCCCTCCACCACCCGGGCCGCAAGTGCTGTGGCCGGTCATTCAGGGCGGGAGAATGGGCAGGACCCTCCCAGCCCTCAGCAATTTTCAAAGGCCGCCCACGCCAAAACCCTTGGGCCCACGCTCCCCCTCACCAGCTCCCTCACCTCGGCCTGAACCTGCGCTCCTCGCACAACCTGCGGATCGGGCCTGCCGGCCACCTGGGGCTAACCCTAAACCTAGGTCGGACCCCAGGGCCCCTCCCAAGGTGACTGGCGCAGGAAAGCCAGGGATTGGGGACACAGAACCCAGGCGCCGGACTCACCCTGCTGCCCTGCCGCCACCCGGGTTGCTAGGGCCGCCGCCGGTCATTCAGGGCAGGAGAACGGGCAGGGCCCTCCAAGACCCGGCGACCATCGAAGGACCCCACGACAAAACGCTTGGTCCCACGCTCCCGCTCGCCGGCGCTCTCACCTCGGCCCGCCCCTCCGCTGGCCACAGACGACGGATCGGTCCTGCCGGCCTCCTGGGGGCTAAACCTAACCCTATCTCGTTCCCCGAAGGGCCCCCCCAAGGGGCCTGGCACAGCAAAGCCGGGGATTGGGGACCCCCGAGCCCCATCCCTGGACTCACCTGCTGCCCCTCCACCACCTGGGCGCAAGTGCTGTGGCCGGTCATTCAGGGCGGGAGAATGGGCAGGACCCTCCCAGCCCTCAGCAATCTTCAAAGGCTTCCCACGCCAAAACGCTTGGGCCCACGCTCCCCCTCCCCAGCTCCCTCACCTGGGCCTGAACCTGAGCTTGCCACACAACCTGCGGATCGGGCCTGCCGGCCTCCTGGGGGCTAACCCTAACCCTAGGTAGGCCCTTGAGGGGCCCCTCCCAAGCAGCCTGGCGCCGCAACGCTGGGGATTGGGGACCCCCGAGGCCCAGCGCCGGACTCAAAGTCCCGCCCCGCCGCCAAACGGGCCGCTCCGGGCTCCGCAGGATATTCAGGGAGGGAGAACCGCCAGGCCCCTCCAAGCCCCCGGCGACTTTCGAAGGTCCCCCGCGCCAAAACGCTTGGGCCCACGCTCTAGCTCCACAGCGCTCTCACCTCGGCCCGCCCCTCCGCTGGCCGCACAGCCGACGGATCGGTCCTGCCGGCCTCCTGGGGGCTAAACCTAACCCTATCTCGTTCCCCGAAGGGCCCCCCCAAAGGGGCCTGGCACAGCAAAGCCGGGGATTGGGGACCCCCGAGCCCCAGTACCGGACTCACCTTCCCGCCCCGCCACCAACCATGCCGCTAGGGTCACTGCCGGTTATTGAGGGCGGGAGAACAGGCAGGGCCCTCCCAGACCCTGGCAACATTCGAATTCCCCCTGCGCCAAAATGCTTGGGCCCACGCTCCCCCTCCCCAGCTCCCTCACCTTGGACCAACCCTAAGCTCACCGCACAACCTGCGGATCAGGCCTGCCGCCCTCCTGGGGGCTAACCCTAACCCTAGGTCGGCCCCCAAGGGGCCCCTCCCAAGGAGCCTGGCGCAGCAATGCTGGGGATTGGGGACCCCCAAGGCCCAGCGCCGGACTCAACGTCCCGCCCCGCTGCCACCGGGGCCGCTCCGGGCTCCGCAGGAAATTCAGGGCGGGGAGAACGAACGGGCAGGGCCCTCCAAGTCCCCGGCGACTTTCGAAGGTCCCCCGCGCCAAAACGCTTGGGCCCACGCTCTAGCTCGCCAGCGCACTCACCTCGACTCGCCGCACACCCGGCGGATAGGGCCTGCAAGCGTCCCTCCCAAGGGGCCTGGCGCCGCAACACCGGGGATTGGGGATCCCTGAGCCCCATCCCTGGACTCACCTCCTGCCCCTCCACCACCCGGGCGCAAGTGCTGTGGCCGGTCATTCAGGGCGGGAGAATGGGCAGGACCCTCCCAGCCCTCAGCAATCTTTAAAGGCTTCCCTCGCCAAAACGCTTGGGCCCACGCTCCCCCTCACCAGCTCCCTCACCCCGGCCTGAACCTGAGCTCGCCGCACAACCTGCGGATCGGGCCTGCCGGCCTCCTGGGGGCTAACCCTAACCCTAGGTAGGCCTTGAGGGGCCCCTCCCAAGCAGCCTGGCGCCGCAACGCTGGGGATTGGGGACCCCCGAGGCCCAGCGCCGGACTCAAAGTCCCGCCCCGCCACCAAACGGGCCGCTCCGGGCTCCGCAGGATATTCAGGGAGGGAGAACCGCCAGGCCCCTCCAAGCCCCCGGCGACTTTCGAAGGTCCCCCGCGCCAAAACGCTTGGGCCCACGCTCTAGCTCGCCAGCGCACTCACCTCGACTCGCCGCACACCCGGCGGATAGGGCCTGCAAGCGTCCCTCCCAAGGGGCCTGGCGCTGCAACACCAGGGATTGGGGACCCCCGAGCCCCATCCCTGGACTCACCTGCTGCCCCTCCACCACCCGGGCCGCAAGTGCTGTGGCCGGTCATTCAGGGCGGGAGAATGGGCAGG
Organism: Ursus americanus; assembly: GCF_024610735.1. Taxonomy (NCBI): domain Eukaryota; kingdom Metazoa; phylum Chordata; class Mammalia; order Carnivora; family Ursidae; genus Ursus; species Ursus americanus. Next base: position 23,646,945 of record NC_142142.1, on the reverse strand, counting down.
ACCCTCCCAGCCCTCAGCAATCTTCAAAGGCCTCCCACGCCAAAAAGCTTGGGCCCATGCTCCTCCTCCACAGCTCCCTCACCTCCGCCCGACCCTGCACTCGCTGCACAACCTGCGGATCGGGCCTGCCGGCCTCCTGGGGGCTAACCCTAACGCTACGTCGGCCCCCGAGGGGCCCCTCCCAAGGTTCTTGGCGCAGGAAAGCCAGGGATTGGGGACACAGGGCCCAAGCGCCGGACTCACCCTGCTGCCCTGCGGCCACCCGGGTCGCTAGGGGCGCCGCCGGTCATTCAGGGCAGGAGAACGGGCAGGGCCCTCCAAGCCCCGGCGACCATCGAAGGACCCCACGACAAAACGCTTGGTCCTATGCTCCCGTTCGCCAGCGCTCTCACCTCGGCCCGCCCCTCCGCTGGCCGCACAGCCGACGGATCGGTCCTGCCGGCCTCCTGGGGGCTAAACCTAACCCTATCTCGTTCCCCGAGGGGCCCCCCCAAGCGGCCTGGCACAGCAAAGCCGGGGATTGGGGACCCCCGAGCCCCAACGCCGGACTCAAAGTCCCGCCCCGCCGCCACCCGGGCCGCTCCGGGCTCCGCAGGTCATTCAGGGCGGGAGAACGAACGGGCAGGGCCCTCCAAGTCCCCGGCGACTTTCGAAGGTCCCCCGCGCAAAAACCCTTGGGCCCACGCTCTAGCTCGCCGGCGCACTCACCTCGGCTCGCCACACAACCGGCGGATAGGAAGTACAAGCCTCCCTCCCAAGGGGCCTGGCGCCGCAACACCAGGGATTGGGGACCCCCGAGGCCCATACCTGGACTCACCTGCTGCCCCTCCACCACCCGGGCTGCAAGTGCTGTGACCGGTCATTCAGGGCGGGAGAATGGACAGGACCCTCCCAGCCCGCAGCAATCTTCAAAGGCCTCCCAAGCCAAAATGCTTGGGCCCACGCTCCCCCTCCCCAGCTCCCTCACCTTGGCCCGACCCTGCGCTCGCCGCACAACCTGCGGATCGGGCCTGCCGGGCTCCTGGGGGCTAACCCTAACCCTAGGTAGGCCCTTGAGGGGCCCCCCCCAAGCAGCCTGGCGCCGCAACGCTGGGGATTGGGGACCCCCGAGGCCCAGCGCCGGACTCAAAGTCCCGCCCCGCCGCCAAACGGGCCGCTCCGGGCTCCGCAGGATATTCAGGGAGGGAGAACCGCCAGGCCCCTCCAAGCCCCCGGCGACTTTCGAAGGTCCCCCGCGCCAAAACGCTTGGGCCCACGCTCCCCCTCCCCAGCTCCCTCACCTTGGCCTGACCCTGTGCTCGCCTCACAACCTGCGGATCGGGCCTGCCGGCCTCCTGGGGGCTAACCCTAACCCTACCTAGGCCCCCAAGGGGCCCCTCCCAAGGAGCCTGGCGCCGCAACCCTGGGGATTGGGGACCCCCGAGGCCCAGCGCCGGACTCAAAGTCCCGCCCCGCTGCCACCCTGGACGCTCCGGGCTCCGCAGGTCATTCAGGGCGGGAGAACCACCAGGGCCCTCCAAGCCCCGGGCGACTTTGAAGGACCCCCGCGCCAAAACGCTTGGGCCCACGCTCTAGCTCGCCGCCGCACTCACCTCGGCTCGCTGCACAACCGGCGGATAGGACCTACAAGCCTCCCTCCCATGGGGCCTGGCGCCGAAACACCAGGTATTGGGGACCCCCGAGCCCCATTCCTGGACTCACCTGCTGCCCCTCCACAACCCGGGCCGCAAGTTCTATGGCCGGTCATTCAGGGCGGGAGAATGGGCAGGACCCTCCCAGCCCTCAGCAATCTTCAAAGGCCTCCCACGACAAAACGCTTGGGCCCACGCTCCCCCTCCCCAGCTCCCTCACCTTGGCCTGACCCTGTGCTCGCCTCACAAACTGCGGATCGGGCCTGCCGGCCTCCTGGGGTCTAACCCTAACCCTATGTCGGCCCCCAAGGGGCCCCTCCCAAGGTGACTGGCGCAGGAAAGCCAGGGATTGGGGACACAGAGCCCAGGCGCCGGACTCACCCTGCTGCCCTGCCGCCACCCCGGGTCGCTAGGGGCGCCGCCGGTCATTCAGGGCAGGAGAACGGGCAGGGCCCTCCAAGCCCCGGCGAACATCGAAGGACCCCACGACAAAACGCTTGGTCCCACGCTCCCGTTCGCCAGCGCTCTCACCTCGGCCCGCCCCTCCGCTGGCCGCACAGCCGACGGATCGGTCGTCCCGGCCTCCTGGGGGCTAAACCTAACCCTATCTCGTTCCCCGAAGGGCCCCCCCAAGGGGCCTGGCACAGCAAAGCCGGGGATTGGGGACCCCCGAGCCCCATCCCTGGACTCACCTGCTGCCCCTCCACCACCCGGGCGCAAGTGCTGTGGCCGGTCATTGAGGGCGGGAGAATGGGCAGGACCCTCCCAGCCCTCAGCAATATTCAAAGGCTTCCCACGCCAAAACGCTTGGGCCCACGCTCCCCCTCCCCAGCTCCCTCACCTGGGCCTGAACCTGAGCTCCCGCACAACCTGCGGATCGGGCTTGCCGGCCTCCTGGGGGCTAACCCTAACCCTAGGTAGGCCCTTGAGGGGCCCCTCCCAAGCAGCCTGGCGCCGCAACGCTGGGGATTGGGGACCCCCGAGGCCCAGCGCCGGACTCAAAGTCCCGCCCCGCCGCCAAACGGGCTGCTCCGGGCTCCGCAGGATATTCAGGGAGGGAGAACCGCCAGGCCCCTCCAAGCCCCCGGCGACTTTCGAAGGTCCCCCGCGCCAAAACGCTTGGGCCCACGCTCTAGCTCCACAGCGCTCTCACCTCGGCCCCCCCCCTCCGCTGGCCGCACAGCCGACGGATCGGTCCTGCCGGCCTCCTGGGGGCTAAACCTAACCCTATCTCGTTCCCCGAAGGGCCCCCCCAAAGGGGCCTGGCACAGCAAAGCCGGGGATTGGGGACCCCTGAGCCCCAGTACCGGACTCACCTTCCCGCCCCGCCACCAACCATGCCACTAGGGTCACTGCCGGTTATTGAGGGCGGGAGAACAGGCAGGGCCCTCCCAGACCCTGGTAACATTCGAATTCCCCCTGCGCCAAAATGCTTGGGCCCACGCTCCCCCTCCCCAGCTCCCTCACCTTGGACCGACCCTAAGCTCACCGCACAACCTGCGGATCAGGCCTGCCGCCCTCCTGGGGGCTAACCCTAACCCTAGGTCGACCCCCAAGGGGCCCCTCCCAAGGAGCCTGGCGCAGCAGTGCTGGGGATTGGGGACCCCCAAGGCCCAGCGCCGGACTCAACGTCCCGCCCCGCTGCCACCGGGGCCGCTCCGGGCTCCGCAGGACATTCAGGGCGGGAGAACGAACGGGCAGGGCCCTCCAAGTCCCCGGCGACTTTCGAAAGTCCCCCGCGAAAAAAACCCTTGGGCCCACGCTCTAGCTCGCCGGCGCACTCACCTCGGCTCGCCGCACACCCGGCGGATAGGACCTACAAGCCTCCCTCCCAAGGGGCCTGGCGCCGCAACACCGGGGATTGGGGATCCCTGAGCCCCATCCCTGGACTCACCTGCTGCCCCTCCACCACCCGGGCGCAAGTGCTGTGGCCGGTCATTCAGGGCGGGAGAATGGGCAGGACCCTCCCAGCCCTCAGCAATCTTCAAAGGCTTCCCTCGCCAAAACGCTTGGGTCCACGCTCCCCCTCACCAGCTCCCTCACCCCGGCCTGAACCTGAGCTCGCCGCACAACCTGCGGATCGGGCCTGCTGGCCTCCTGGGGGCTAACCCTAACCCTATGTCGGCCACCAAGGGGCCCCTCCCAAGGTGACTGGCGCAGGAAACCCAGGGATTGGGGACACAGAGCTCAGGCGCCGGACTCACCCTGCTGCCCTGCCGCCACCCGGGTCGCTAGGGGCGCCGCCGGTCATTCAGGGCAGGAGAACGGGCAGGGCCCTCCAAGCCCCGGCGACCATCGAAGGACCCCACGACAAAACGCTTGGTCCCACGCTCCCGCTCGCCAGCGCTCTCACCTCGGCCCGCCCCTCCGCTGGCCGCACAGCCGACGGATCGGTCCTGCCGGCCTCCTGAGGGCTAAACCTAACCCTATCTCGTTCCCCGAGGGGCCCCCCCAAGCGGCCTGGCACTGCAAAGCCGGGGATTGGGGACCCCCGAGCCCCAGCGCCGGACTCAAAGTCCCGCCCCTCCGCCACCCGGGCCGCTCCGGGCTCCGCAGGTCATTCAGGGCGGGAGAACGAACGGGCAGGGCCCTCCAAGTCCCCGGCGACTTTCGAAAGTCCCCCGCGCAAAAACCCTTGGGCCCACGCTCTAGCTCGCCGGCGCACTCACCTCGGCTCGCCACACAACCGGCGGATAGGACCTACAAGCCTCCCTCCCAAGGGGCCTGGCGCCGCAACACCAGGGATTGGGGACCCCCGAGCCTCATCCCTGGACTCACCTGCTGCCCCTCCACCACCCGAGCGCAAGTGCTGTGGCCGGTCATTCAGGGCGGGAGAATGGGCAGGACCCTCCCAGCCCTCAGCAATCTTCAAAGGCTTCCCACGCCAAAACGCTTGGGCCCACGCTCCCCCTCCCCAGCTCCCTCACCTGGGCCTGAACCTGAGCTCGCCGCACAACCTGCGGATCGGGCCTGCCGGCCTCCTGGGGGCTAACCCTAACCCTAGGTAGGCCCTTGAGGGGCCCCTCCCAAGCAGCCTGGCGCCGCAACGCTGGGGATTGGGGACCCCCGAGGCCCAGCGCCGGACTCAAAGTCCCGCCCCGCCGCCAAACGGGCCGCTCCGGGCTCCGCAGGATATTCAGGGAGGGAGAACCGCCAGGCCCCTCCAAGCCCCCGGCGACTTTCGAAGGTCCCCCGCGCCAAAACGCTTGGGCCCACGCTCTAGCTCCACAGCGCTCTCACCTCGGCCCGCCCCTCCGCTGGCCGCACAGCCGACGGATCGGTCCTGCCGGCCTCCTGGGGGCTAAACCTAACCCTATCTCGTTCCCCGAAGGGCCCCCCCAAAGGGGCCTGGCACTGCAAAGCCGGGGATTGGGGACCCCCGAGCCCCAGTACCGGACTCACCTTCCCGCCCCGCCACCAACCATGCCGCTAGGGTCACTGCCGGTTATTGAGGGCGGGAGAACAGGCAGGGCCCTCCCAGACCCTGGCAACATTCGAATTCCCCCTGGGCCAAAATGCTTGGGCCCACGCTCCCCCTCCCCAGCTCCCTCACCTTGGACCAACCCTAAGCTCACCGCACAACCTGCGGATCAGGCCTGCCGCCCTCCTGGGGGCTAACCCTAACCCTAGGTCGGCCCCCAAGGGGCCCCTCCCAAGGAGCCTGGCGCAGCAATGCTGGGGATTGGGGACCCCCAAGGCCCAGCGCCGGACTCAACGTCCCGCCCCGCTGCCACCGGGGCCGCTCCGGGCTCCGCATGACATTCAGGGCGGGAGAATGAACGGGCAGGGCCCTCCAAGTCCCCGGCGACTTTCGAAAGTCCCCCGCGAAAAAAACCCTTGGGCCCACGCTCTAGCTCGCCGGCGCACTCACCTCGGCTCGCCGCACACCGGGCGGATAGGAAGTACAAGCCTCCCTCCCAAGGGGCCTGGCGCCGCAACACCGGGGATTGGGGATCCCCGAGCCCCATCCCTGGACTCACCTGCTGCCCCTCCACCACCCGGGCGCAAGTGCTGTGGCCGGTCATTCAGGGCGGGAGAATGGGCAGGACCCTCCCAGCCCTCAGCAATCTTCAAAGGCTTCCCTCGCCAAAACGCTTGGGCCCACGCTCCCCCTCCCCAGCTCCCTCACCCCGGCCTGAACCTGAGCTCGCCGCACAACCTGCGGATCGGGCCTGCTGGCCTCCTGGGGGCTAACCCTAACCCTATGTCGGCCACCAAGGGGCCCCTCCCAAGGTGACTGGCGCAGGAAACCCAGGGATTGGGGACACAGAGCCCAGGCGCCGGACTCACCCTGCTGCCCTGCCGCCACCCGGGTCGCTAGGGGCGCAGCCGGTCATTCAGGGTAGGAGAACGGGCAGGGCCCTCCAAGCCCCGGTGAACATCAAAGGACCCCACGACAAAACGCTTGGTCCCACGCTCCCGTTCGCCAGCGCTCTCACCTCGGCCCACCCCTCCGCTGGCCGCACAGCCGACGGATCGGTCCTGCCGGCCTCCTGGGGGCTAAACCTAACCCTATCTCGTTCCCCGAAGGGCCCCCCAAAGGGGCCTGGCACAGCAAAGCCGGGGATTGGGGACCCCCGAGCCCCAGCGCCGGACTCAAAGTCCCACCCCGCCGCCACCCGGGCCGCTCCGGGCTCCGCAGGTCATTCAGGGCGGGAGAACCGCCAGGGCCCTCCAAGCCCTGGGGACTTTGAAGGTCCCCCGCGCCAAAACGCTTGGGCCCACGCTCCCCCTCCCCAGCTCCCTCACCTTGGCCCGACCCTGTGCTCGCCTCACAACCTGCGGATCGGGCCTGCCTGCCTCCTGGGGGCTAACCCTAACCCTACCTGGGCCCCCAAGGGGCCCCTCCCAAGGAGCCTGGCGCCGCACCGCTGGGGATTGGGGACCCCCGAGGCCCAGCGCCAGACTCAAAGTCCCGCCCCGCTGCCACCCTGGCCGCTCCGGGCTCCGCAGGTCATTCAGGGCGGGAGAACCACCAGGGCCCTCCAAGCCCCCGGCGACGTTGAAGGTCCCCCGCGCCAAAACGCTTGGGCCCACGCTCTAGCTCGCCGGCGCACTCACCTCGGCTCGCCGCTCAACCGGCAGATAGGACCTACAAGCCTCCCTCCCAAGGGGCATGGCGCTGCAACACCAGGGATTGGTGACCCCCGAGCCCCATCCCTGGACTCACCTGCTGCCCCTCCACCACTCCGGCCGCAAGTGCTGTGCCCGGTCATTCAGGGCGGGAGAATGGGCAGGACCCTCCCAGCCCTCAGCAATTTTCAAAGGCCTCCCACGCCAAAAGGCTTGGGCCCACGCTCCTCCTCCCCAGCTCCCTCACCTCGGCCTGAAACTGCGCTCTTCACACAACCTGAGGATCGGGCCTGCCGGCCTCCTGGGGCTAAACCTCACCCTAGGTCGGCCCCCGAGGGCCCCTCCCAAGGGTCCTGGCGCCACAACGCTGGGGATTGGGGACCCCGAGGCCGAGCGCCAGACACTCCCTGCCGATCCGCCGCCACCTGGGCCGCTAGGAGTGCAGCCAGTCGTTCAAGACGGGAAAACAGGCAGGGACCTATGAGCCCTCGGAACCATTCGAAGACCCCTGCGCCAAAACGCTTGGGCCCACGCTCCCCATCCCCAGCTCCCTCACCTCCGCCCGACCCTGCGCTCGCCGCACAACCTGTGGATCAGGCCTGACGGCCTCCTGTGGCTAATCCTAACACTACGTCGGCCCCCAAGGGGCCCCTCCCAAGGTGACTGGTGCAGGAAAGCCAGGGATTGGGGACACAGAACCCAGGCGCCGGACTCACCCTGCTGCCCTGTCGCCACCCGGGTCGCTAGGGCGCCGCCGGTCATTCAGGGCAGGACAACGGGCAGGGCCCTCCAAGCCCCGGCGAACATCAAAGGAACCAAAGACAAAACACTTGGGCCCACGCTCCCGCTCGCCAGCGCTCTCACCTCGGCCCGCCCCTCTGCTGGCCGCACAGCCGACGGATCGGTCCTGCTGGCCTCCTGGGGGCTAAACCTAACCCTATCTCTTTCCCCGAGGGGCGCCCCCAAAGGGGCGTGGCACAGCAAAGCCGGGGATTGGGGACCCCCGAGCCCCAGGACCGGACTGACCTTCCCGCCCCGCCACCAACCATGCCGCTAGGGTCACTGCCCGTTATTGAGGGCTGGAGAACAGGCAGGGCCCTCCCAGACCCTGGCAACATTCGAATTCCCCCTGCGCCAAAATGCTTGGGCCCACGCTCCCCCTCCCCAGCTCCCTCACCTTGGACCGACCCTAAGCTCACCGCACAACCTGCGGATCGGGCCTGCCGCCCTCCTGGGGGCTAACCCTAACCCTAGGTCGGCCCTTGAGAGGCCCCTCCGAAGCAGCCTGGCACCGCAACGCTGGGGATTGGGGACCCCCGAGGCCCAGTGCCGGACTCAAAGTCCCGCCCTGCCGCCACCCTGGCCGCTCCGGGCTCCGCAGATCATTTAGGGCGGGAGAACCGCCAGGGCCCTCCAAGCCCCCAGCGACTTTGAAGGTCCCCCGCGCCAAATCGCTTGGGCCCACGCTCTAGCTCGCTGTTGCACTCACCAGGGCTCGCAGCACAACTGGCGGATAGGACCCACAAGCCTCCCTCCAAGGGGCCTGGTACCGCAACACCAGGGATTGGGGACCCCCGAGCTCCATCCCTGGACTCACCTGCTGCCCCTCCACCACCCGGGCCGCAAGTGCTGTGGCCGGTCATTCAGGGCGGGAAAATGGGCAGGACCCTCCCAGCCCTCAGCAATTTTCAAAGGCCGCCCTCGCCAAAACGCTTGGGCCCACGCTCCTCCTCCCCAGCTCCCTCACCTCGGCCTGAACCTGCGCTCCTCGCACAACCTGCGGATCGGGCCTGCCGGCCTCCTGGGGCTAACCCTAACCCTACGTCGGCCCCCAAGGGGCCCCTCCCAAGGTGACTGGCGCAGGAAACCCAGGGATTGGGGACACAGAACCCAGGCGCCGGACTCACCCTGCTGCCTTGCCGCCACCCAGGTCGCTAGGGGCGCCGCCGGTCATTCAGGGCAGGAGAACGGGCAGGGCCCTCCAAGCCCCGGGAACATCGAAGGACCCCACGACAAAACGCTTGGTCCCACGCTCCCGTTCGCCAGCGCTCTCACCTCGGCCCGCCCCTCCGCTGGCCGCACAGCCGACGGATCGGTCCTGCCGGCCTCCTGGGGGCTAAACCTAACCCTATCTCGTTCCCCGAAGGGCCCCCCAAGGGGCCTGGCACAGCAAAGCCGGGGATTGGGGACCCCCGAGCCCCAGCGCCGGACTCACCTTCCCGCCCCGCCGCCAACCGTGCCGCTAGGGTCACTGCCGGTCATTGAGGGCGGGAGAACAGGCAGGGCCCTGCCAGACCCCGGCAACCTTCGAAGGCCTCCTGCGCCAAAACGCTTGGGCCTCCGCTCCCGATCACCAGCGCCCTCACCTCGACCTGCCCCTCCGCTCTCCGCACAGCCTGCGGATCAGGCCTGCCGGCCTCCTGAGGCCTAACCCTATCCATAGGTCGGCCCCCAAGGGGCCGCTCCCAAGGGGAATGGTGCCAAAAGGCCTGGGATTGGGTCCCCCGAACCGCCGCGCCGGACTCTTCCTGCGGGACCGCCGCCAACTGGGCCCCTAGGGGCGACTCCGGTCATTCAGGGCGGGAGAACGCACAGGGCTCTCCGAGCCTCCAGTGACATTCGAAGGCCCCCCGAGGCAAAACGCTTGGGCCCACGCTCCCCCTCGCCAGCGCCCTCACCTTGGCCTTCCCCTCCGCTCGCCAAACAACGGGCGGATAGGGCCTGCCGGCCACCTGGGGCTAACCCTAAACCTAGGTCGGACCCCAGGGCCCCTCCCAAGGTGACTGGCGCAGGAAAGCCAGGGATTAGGGACACAGAACCCAGGCGCCGGACTCACCCTGCTGCCCTGACGCCACCCGGGTCGCTAGGGGCGCCGCCGGTCATTCAGGGCAGGAGAACGGGCAGGGCCCTCCAAGCCCCGGCGACCATCGAAGGACCCCACGACAAAACGCTTGGTCCCACGCTCCCGCTCGCCAGCGCTCTCACCTCGGCCCGCCCCTCCGCTGGCCGCACAGCCAACGGATCGGTCCTGCCGGCCTCCTGGGGGCTAAACCTAACCCTATCTCGTTCCCCGAAGGGCCCCCCCAAGGGGCCTGGCACAGCAAAGCCGGGGATTGGGGACCCCCGAGCCCCAGCGCCGGACTCAACGTCCCGCCCCGCCGCCACCCGGGCCGCTCCGGGCTCCGCAGGACATTCAGGGCGGGAGAACCGCCAGGGCCCTCCAAGCCCCCGGCGACTTTGAAGGTCCCCCACGCCAAAACCCTTGGGCCCACGCTCCCCCTCCCCAGCTCCCTCACCTTGGCCCGACCCTGTGCTCGCCTCACAACCTGCTAATCGGGCCTGCCGGCCTCCTGGGGGCTAACCCTAACCCTACCTCGGCCCCCAAGGGGCCCCTCCCAAGGTGACTGGCGCAGGAAAGCCAGGGATTGGGGACACAGAACCCAGGCGCCGGACTCACCCTGCTGCCCTGCCGCCACCCGGGTCGCTAGGGGCGCCGCCGGTCATTCAGGGCAGGAGAACGGGCAGGGCCCTCCAAGCCCCGGGAACATCGAAGGACCCCACGACAAAACGCTTGGTCCCACGCTCCCGCTCGCCAGCGCTCTCACCTCGGCCCGCCCCTCCGCTGGCCGCACAGCCGACGGATCGGTCCTGCCGGCCTCCTGGGGGCTAAACCTAACCCTATCTTGTTCCCGAAGGGCCCCCCTAGGGGCCTGGCACAGCAAAGCCGGGGATTGGGGACCCCCGAGGCCCATCCCTGGACTCACCTGCTGCCCGTCCACCACCCGGGCCGCAAGTGCTGTGGCCGGTCATTCAGGGCGGGAGAATGGACAGGACCCTCCCAGCCCGCAGCAATCTTCAAAGGCCTCCCAAGCCAAAATGCTTGGGCCCACGCTCCCCCTCCCCAGCTCCCTCACCTTGGCCCGACCCTGCGCACGCCGCACAACCTGCGGATCGGGCCTGCCGGCCTCCTGGGGGCTAACCCTAACCCTAGGTAGGCCCTTGAGGGGCCCCTCCCAAGCAGCCTGGCGCCGCAACGCTGGGGATTGGGGACCCCCGAGGCCCAGCGCCGGACTCAAAGTCCCGCCCCGCCGCCAAACGGGCCGCTCCGGGCTCCGCAGGATATTGAGGGAGGGAGAACCGCCAGGCCCCTCCAAGCCCCCGGCGACTTTCGAAGGTCCCCCGCGCCAAAACGCTTGGGCCCACGCTCTAGCTCGCCAGCGCACTCACCTCGGCTCGCCGCACACCCGGCGGATAGGGCCTGCAAGCGTCCCTCCCAAGGGGCCTGGCGCTGCAACACCAGGGATTGGGGACCCCCGAGCCCCATCCCTGGACTCACCTGCTGCCCCTCCACCACCCGGGCCGCAAGTGCTGTGGCCGGTCATTCAGGGCGGGAGAATGGGCAGGACCCTCCCAGCCCTCAGCAATCTTCAAAGGCCTCCCACGCCAAAACGCTTGGGCCCATGCTCCTCCTCCACAGCTCCCTCACCTCCGCCCGACCCTGCACTCGCTGCACAACCTGCGGATCGGGCCTGCCGGCCTCCTGGGGGCTAACCCTAACGCTACATCGGCCCCCGAGGGGCCCCTCCCAAGGTGACTGGCGCAGGAAAGCCAGGGATTGGGGACACAGGGCCCAGGCGCCGGACTCACCCTGCTGCCCTGCCGCCACCCGGGTCGCTAGGGGCGCCGACGGTCATTCAGGGCAGGAGAACGGGCAGGGCCCTCCAAGCCCCGGCGACCATCGAAGGACCCCACGACAAAACGCTTGGTCCCACGCTCCCGTTCGCCAGCGCTCTCACCTCGGCCCGCCCCTCCGCTGGCCGCACAGCCGACGGATCGGTCCTGCCGGCCTCCTGGGGGCTAAACCTAACCCTATCTCGTTCCCCGAGGGGCCGCCCCAAGCGGCCTGGCACAGCAAAGCCGGGGATTGGGGACCCCCGGGCCCCAACGCCGGACTCAAAGTCCCGCCCCGCCGCCACCCGGGCCGCTCCGGGCTCCGCAGGTCATTCAGGGCGGGAGAACGAACGGGCAGGGCCCTCCAAGTCCCCGGCGACTTTCGAAAGTCCCCCGCGCAAAAACCCTTGGGCCCACGCTCTAGCTCGCCGGCGCACTCACCTCGGCTCGCCACACAACCGGCGGATAGGACCTACAAGCCTCCCTCCCAAGGGGCCTGGCGCCGCAACACCAGGGATTGGGGACCCCGAGCCCCATCCCTGGACTCACCTGTTGCCCCTCCACCACCCGGGCGCAAGTGCTGTGGCCGGTCATTCAGGGCGGGAGAATGGGCAGGACCCTCCCAGCCCTCAGCAATTTTCAAAGGCCGCCCACGCCAAAACGCTTGGGCCCACGCTCCCCCTCACCAGCTCCCTCACCTCGGCCTCAACCTGCGCTCCTCGCACAACCTGCGGATCGGGCCTGCCGGCCTCCTGGGGCTAACCCTAACCCTACGTCGGCCCCCAAGGGGCCCCTCCCAAGGTGACTGGCGCAGGAAAGCCAGGGATTGGGGACACAGAACCCAGGCGCCGGACTCACCCTGCTGCCCTGCCGCCACCCGGGTCGCTAGGGGCGCCGCCGGTCATTCAGGGCAGGAGAACGGGCAGGGCCCTCCAAGCCCCGGGAACATCGAAGGACCCCACGACAAAACGCTTGGTCCCACGCTCCCGCTCGCCAGCGCTCTCACCTCGGCCCGCCCCTCCGCTGGCCGCACAGCCGACGGATCGGTCCTGCCGGCCTCCTGGGGGCTAAACCTAACCCTATCTCGTTCCCCGAAGGGCCCCCCAAGGGGCCTGGCACAGCAAAGCCGGGGATTGGGGACCCCCGAGCCCCAGCGCCGGACTCACCTTCCCGCCCCGCCGCCAACCGTGCCGCTAGGGTCACTGCCGGTCATTCAGGGCAGGAGAACGAACGGGCAGGGCCCTCCAAGTCCCCGGCGACTTTCGAAAGTCCCCCGCGCAAAAACCCTTGGGCCCACGCTCTAGCTCGCCGGCGCACTCACCTCGGCTCGCCACACAACCGGCGGATAGGACCTACAAGCCTCCCTCCCAAGGGGCCTGGCGCCGCAACACCAGGGATTGGGGACCCCCGAGCCCCATCCCTGGACTCACCTGCTGCCCCTCCACCACCCGGGCGCAAGTGCTGTGGCCAGTCATTCAGGGCGGGAGAATGGGCAGGACCCTCCCAGCCCGCAGCAATCTTCAAAGGCCGCCCACGCCAAAACGCTTGGGCCCACGCTCCCCCTCACCAGCTCCCTCACCTTGGCCTGAACCTGCGCTTCTCGCACAGCCTACTGATCGGTCCTGCCGGCCTCCTGGGGGCTAAACCTAATCCTATCTCGTTCCCCGAAGGGCCCCCCAAAGGGGCCTGGCACAGCAAAGCCGGGGATTGGGGAACCCCGAGCCCCAGCGCCGGACTCAAAGTCCCGCCCCGCAGCCGCCCGGGCCGCTCCGGGCTCCGCAGGTCATTCAGGGCGGGAGAACCGCCAGGGCCCTCCAAGCCCCCGGCGACTTTGAAGGTCCCCCGCGCCAAAACCCCTGGGCCCACGCTCTAGCTCGCCGGCGCACTCACCTCGGCTCGCCACACAACCGGCGGATAGGAAGTACAAGCATCCCTCCCAAGGGGCCTCGCGCCGCAACACCAGGGATTGGGGACCCCCGAGGCCCATACCTGGACTCACCTGCTGCCCCTCCACCACCCGGGCCGCAAGTGCTGTGGCCGGTCATTCAGGGCGGGAGAATGGACAGGACCCTCCCAGCCCGCAGCAATCTTCAAAGGCCTCCCAAGCCAAAATGCTTGGGCCCACGCTCCCCCTCCCCAGCTCCCTCACCTTGGCCTGACCCTGCGCTCGCCGCACAACCTGCGGATCGGGCCTGCCGGCCTCCTGGGGGCTAAACCTAACCCTAGGTAGGCCCTTGAGGGGCCCCTCCCAAGCAGCCTGGCGCCGCAACGCTGGGGATTGGGGACCCCCGAGGCCCAGCGCCGGACTCAAAGTCCCGCCCCGCCGCCAAACGGGCCGCTCCGGGCTCCGCAGGATATTCAGGGAGGGAGAACCGCCAGGCCCCTCCAAGCCCCCGGCGACTTTCGAAGGTCCCCCGCGCCAAAACGCTTGGGCCCACGCTCTAGCTCGCCAGCGCACTCACCTCGGCTCGCCGCACACCCGGCGGATAGGGCCTGCAAGCGTCCCTCCCAAGGGGCCTGGCGCTGCAACACCAGGGATTGGGGACCCCCGAGCCCCATCCCTGGACTCACCTGCTGCCCCTCCACCACCCGGGCGCAAGTGCTGTGGCCGGTCATTCAGGGCGGGGGAATGGGCAGGACCCTCCCAGCCCTCAGCAATCTTCAAAGGCCTCCCACGCCAAAAAGCTTGGGCCCATGCTCCTCCTCCACAGCTCCCTCACCTCCGCCCGACCCTGCACTCGCTGCACAACCTGCGGATCGGGCCTGCCGGCCTCCTGGGGGCTAACCCTAACGCTACATCGGCCCCCGAGGGGCCCCTCCCAAGGTGACTGGCGCAGGAAAGCCAGGGATTGGGGACACAGGGCCCAAGCGCCGGACTCACCCTGCTGCCCTGCCGCCACCCGGGTCGCTAGGGGCGCCGCCGGTCATTCAGGGCAGGAGAACGGGCAGGGCCCTCCAAGCCCCGGCGACCATCGAAGGACCCCACGACAAAACGCTTGGTCCCACGCTCCCGTTCGCCAGCGCTCTCACCTCGGCCCGCCCCTCCGCTGGCCGCACAGCCGACGGATCGGTCCTGCCGGCCTCCTGGGGGCTAAACCTAACCCTATCTCGTTCCCCGAGGGGCCCCCCCAAGCGGCCTGGCACAGCAAAGCCGGGGATTGGGGACCCCCGAGCCCCAACGCCGGACTCAAAGTCCCGCCCCGCCGCCACCAGGGCCGCTCCGGGCTCCGCAGGTCATTCAGGGCGGGAGAACGAACGGGCAGGGCCCTCCAAGTCCCCGGCGACTTTCGAAAGTCCCCCGCGCAAAAACCCTTGGGCCCACGCTCTAGCTCACCGGTGCACTCACCTCGGCTCGCCACACAACCGGCGGATAGGACCTACAAGCCTCCCTTCCAAGGGGCCTGGCGCCGCAACACCAGGGATTGGGGACCCCCGAGCCCCATCCCTGGACTCACCTGCTGCCCCTCCACCACCCGGGCGCAAGTGCTGTGGCCGGTCATTCAGGGCGGGAGAATGGGCAGGACCCTCCCAGCCCTCAGCAATTTTCAAAGGCCGCCCACGCCAAAACGCTTGGGCCCACGCTCCCCCTCACCAGCTCCCTCACCTCGGCCTGAACCTGCGCTCCTCGCACAACCTGCGGATCGGTCCTGCCGGCCTCCTGGGGGCTAAACCTAACCCTATCTCGTTCCCCGAAGGGCCCCCCAAAGGGGCCTGGCACAGCAAAGCCGGGGATTGGGGACCCCCGAGCCCCAGCGCGGGACTCAAAGTCCCGCCCCGCCACCAACCGTGCCGCTCCGGGCTCCGCAGGTCATTCAGGGCGGGAGAACCGCGAGGGCCCTCCAAGTCCCCGGCGACTTTGAAGGTCCCCCACGCCAAAACGCTTGGGCCCACACTCCCCCTCCCCAGCTCCCTCACCTTGGCCTGACCCTGTGCTCGCCTCACAACCTGCGGATCAGGCCTGCCGGCCTCCTGGGGGCTAACCCTAACCCTACGTCGGCCCCCAAGGGGCCCCTCCCAAGGTGACTGGCGCAGGAAAGCCAGGGATTGGGGACACAGAGCCCAGGCGCCGGACTCACCCTGCTGCCCTGCTGCCACCCGGGTCGCTAGGGGCGCCGCTGGTCATTCAGGGCAGGAGAACGGGCAGGGCCCTCCAAGCCCCGGCGAACATCGAAGGACCCCACGACAAAACGCTTGGTCCCACGCTCCCGTTCGCCAGCGCTCTCACCTCGGCCCGCCCCTCCGCTGGCCGCACAGCCGACGGATCGGTCCTGCCGGCCTCCTGGGGGCTAAACCTAACCCTATCTCGTTCCCCGAAGGGCCCCCCCAAGGGGCCTGGCACAGCAAAGCCGGGGATTGGGGACCCCCGAGCCCCAGCGCCGGACTCACCTTCCCGCCCCGCCGCCAACCGTGCCGCTAGGGTCACTGCCGGTCATTGAGGGCGGGAGAACAGGCAGGGCCCTGCCAGACCCCGGCAACCTTCGAAGGCCTCCCGCGCCAAAACGCTTGGGCACACGCTCCCGCTCACCAGCGCCCTCACCTCGACCTGCCCCTCCGCTCTCCGCACAGCCTGCGGATCAGGCCTGCCGGCCTCCTGAGGCCTAACCCTATCCCTAGGTCGGCCCCCAAGGGGCCGCTCCCAAGGGGAATGGTGCTAAAAGGCCTGGGATTGGGTCCCCCGAACCGCCGCGCCGGACTCTTCCTGCGGGACCGCCGCCAACTGGGCCCCTAGGGGCGACTCCGGTCATTCAGGGCGGGAGAACGCACAGGGCTCTCCGAGCCTCCAGCGACATTCGAAGGCCCCCTGAGGCAAAACGCTTGGGCCCACGCTCCCCCTCGCCAGCGCCCTCACCTTGGCCTTCCCCTCCGCTCGCCAAACAATGGGCGGATCGGGCCTGCCGGCCACCTGGGGCTAACCCTAAACCTAGGTCGGACCCCAGGGCCCCTCCCAAGGTGACTGGCGCAGGAAAGCCAGGGATTGGGGACACAGAACCCAGGCGCCGGTCTCACCCTGCTGCCCTGCCGCCACCCGGATTGCTAGGGGCGCCGCCGGTCATTCAGGGCAGGAGAACGGGCAGGGCCCTCCAAGACCCGGCGACCATCGAAGGACCCCACGACAAAACGCTTGGTCCCACGCTCCCGCTCGCCAGCGCTCTCACCTCGGCCCGCCCCTCCGCTGGCCGCACAGCCGACGGATCGGTCCTGCCGGCCTCCTGGGGGCTAAACCTAATCCTATCTCGTTCCCCGAAGGGCCCCCCAAAGGGGCCTGGCACAGCAAAGCCGGGGATTGGGGACCCCCGAGCCCCAGCGCCGGACTCAAAGTCCCGCCCCGCCGCCACCCGGGCCGCTCCGGGCTCCGCAGGTCATTCAGGGCAGGAGAACCATCAGGGCCCTCCAAGCCCCCGGCGACTTTGAAGGTCCCCCGCGCTAAAACGCTTGGGCCCACGCTCCCCCTCCCCAGCTCCCTCACCTTGGCCTGACCCTGTGCTCCCCTCACAACCTGCGGATCGGGCCTGCCGGCCTCCTGGGGGCTAACCCTAACCCTACCTAGGCCCCCAAGGGGCCCCTCCCAAGGAGCCTGGCGCCGCAACCCTGGGGATTGGGGACCCCCGAGGCCCAGCGCCGGACTCAAAGTCCCGCCCTGCTGCCACCCTGGACGCTCCGGGCTCCGCAGGTCATTCAGGGCGGGAGAACCACCAGGGCCCTCCAAGCCCCGGGCGACTTTGAAGGACCCCCGCGCCAAAACCCTTGGGCCCACGCTCTAGCTCGCCGCCGCACTCACCTCGGCTCGCCGCACAACCGGCGGATAGGACCTACAAGCCTCCCTCCCATGGGGCCTGGCGCCGAAACACCAGGTATTGGGGACCCCCGAGCCCCATTCCTGGACTCACCTGCTGCCCCTCCACCACCCGGGCCGCAAGTTCTATGGCCGGTCATTCAGGGCGGGAGAATGGGCAGGACCCTCCCAGCCCTCAGCAATCTTCAAAGGCCTCCCAGGACAAAACGCTTGGGCCCACGCTCCCCCTCCCCAGCTCCCTCACCTTGGCCCGACCCTGTGCTCGCCTCACAACCTGCGGATCGGGCCTGCCGGCCTCCTGGGGGCTAACCCTAACCCTACCTGGGCCCCCAAGGGGCCCCTCCCAAGGAGCCTGGCGCCGCAACGCTGGGGATTGGGGACCCCCGAGGCCCAGCGCCAGACTCAAAGTCCCGCCCCGCTGCCACCCTGGCCGCTCCGCGCTCCGCAGGTCATTCAGGGCGGGAGAACCACCAGGGCCCTCCAAGCCCCCGGCGACGTTGAAGGTCCCCCGCGCCAAAACGCTTGGGCCCACGCTCTAACTCGCCGGTGCACTCACCTCGGCTCGCCGCTCAACCAGCAGATAGGACCTACAAGCCTCCCTCCCAAGGGGCATGGCGCCGCAACACCAGGGATTGGTGACCCCCGAGCCCCATCCCTGGACTCACCTGCTGCCCCTCCACCACCCGGCCGCAAGTGCTGTGGCCGGTCATTCAGGGCGGGAGAATGGGCAGGACCCTCCCAGCCCTCAGCAATCTTCAAAGGCCTCCCACACCAAAACGCTTGGGCCACGCTCCCCTCCCCAGCTCCCTCACCTCCGCCCGACTCTGCGCTCGCAGCACAACCTGCGGATCTGGCCTGCCGGCCTCCTGGGGCTAACCCTAACACTACCTCGGCCCCCAAGGGGCCCCTCCCAAGGTGACTGGCGCAGGAAAGCCAGGGATTGGGGACACAGAACCCAGGCGCCGGACTCACCCTGCTGCCCTGTCGCCACCCGGGTCGCTAGGGCGCCGCCGGTCATTCAGGGCAGGACAATGGGCAGGGCCCTCCAAGCCCCGGCGAACATCGAAGGACCCCACGACAAAACGCTTGGTCCCACACTCCCGCTCGCCAGCGCTCTCACCTCGGCCCGCCCCTCCGCTGGCCGCACAGCCGACGGATCGGTCCTGCCGGCCTCCTGGGGGCTAAACCTAACCTTATCTCGTTCCCCGAAGGGCCCCCCCAAAGGGGCCTGGCACAGCAAAGCCGGGGATTGGGGACCCCCGAGCCCCAGCACCGGACTCACCTTCCCGCCCCGCCACCAACCATGCCTCTAGGGTCACTGCCGGTTATTGAGGGCGGGAGAACAGGCAGGGCCCTCCCAGACCCTGGCAACATTCGAATTCCCCCTGCGCCAAAATGCTGGGCCCACGCTCCCCCTCCCCAGCTCCCTCACCTTGGACCGAC
Organism: Ursus americanus; assembly: GCF_024610735.1. Lineage (NCBI taxonomy): Eukaryota > Metazoa > Chordata > Mammalia > Carnivora > Ursidae > Ursus > Ursus americanus. Next base: position 23,628,333 of record NC_142142.1, on the reverse strand, counting down.
CCTGTGCTCACCGCACAACCTGCGGATCGGGCCTGCCGCCCTCCTGGGGGCTAAACCTAACCCTAGGTCGGCCCCCAAGGGGCCCCTCCCAAGGAGCCTGGCGCCGCAACGCTGGGGATTGGGGACCCCTGAGCCCCAGCGCCGGACTCACCTTCCAGCCCCGCCGGCAACCGTGCCGCTAGGTTCACTGCCGGTCATTGAGGGCGGGAGAACAGGCAGGGCCCTCCCAGACCCCGGCAACCTTCGAAGGCCTCCCGCGCCAAATCGCTTGGTCCTATGCTCCCACTAACCAGCGCCCTTACCATGGCCCGCCCCTCGGCTCACCGCACAGCTGGCGGATTGGGCTTGCCGGCCTTCTGGGGGCTAACCCTAACCCTAGGTCGGCCCTTGAGAGGCCCCTCCCAAGTACCCTGGCGCCGCAACGCTGGGGATTGGGGACCCCCGAGGCCCAGCGCCGGACTCAAAGTCCCGCCCCGCCGCCACCCGGGCCGCTCCGGGCTCCGCAGGTCATTTAGGGCGGGAGAACCGCCAGGGCCCTCCAAGCCCCCAGCGACTTTGAAGGTCCCCCGCGCCAAAACGATTGGGCCCTCGCTCTAGCTCGCTGACGCACTCACCTCGGCTCGCCGCACAACCGGCGGATAGGACCTACAAGCCTCCCTCCAAGGGGCCTGGTGCCGCAACACCAGGGATTGGGGACCCCCGAGCTCCATCCCTGGACTCACCTGCTGCCCCTCCACCACCCGGGCCGCAAGTGCTGTGGCCGGTCATTCAGGGCGGGAGAATGGGCAGGACCCTCCCAGCCCTCAGCAATTTTCAAAGGCCGCCCACGCCAAAACGCTTGGGCCCACGCTCCCCCTCACCAGCTCCCTCACCTGGGCCTGAACCTGCGCTCCTCGCACAACCTGCGGATCGGGCCTGCCGGCCTCCTGGGGCTAACCCTAACCCTACGTCGGCCCCCAAGGGGCCCCTCCCAAGGTGACTGGCGCAGGAAAGCCAGGGATTGGGGACACAGAACCCAGGCGCTGGACTCATCCTGCTGCCCTGCCGCCACCCGGGTCGCTAGGGGCGCCGCCGGTCATTCAGGGCAGGAGAACGGGCAGGGCCCTCCAAGCCCCGGGAACATCGAAGGACCCCACGACAAAACGCTTGGTCCCACGCTCCCGTTCGCCAGCGCTCTCACCTCGGCCCGCCCCTCCGCTGGCCGCACAGCTGACGGATCGGTCCTGCCGGCCTCCTGGGGGCTAAACCTAACCCTATCTCGTTCCCCGAAGGGCCCCCCAAGGGGCCTGGCACAGCAAAGCCGGGGATTGGGGACCCCGGAGCCCCAGCGCCGGACTCATCTTCCCGCCCCGCCGCCAACCGTGCCGCTAGGGTCACTGCCGGTCATTCAGGGCGGGAGAATGGACAGGACCCTCCCAGCCCGCAGCAATCTTCAAAGGCCTCCCAAGCCAAAATGCTTGGGCCCACGCTCCCCCTCCCCAGCTCCCTCACCTTGGCCCGACCCTGCGCTCGCCGCACAACCTGCGGATCGGGCCTGCCGGCCTCCTGGGGGCTAACCCTAACCCTAGGTAGGCCCTTGAGGGGCCCCTCCCAAGCAGCCTGGCGCCGCAACGCTGGGGATTGGGGACCCCCGAGGCCCAGCGCCGGACTCAAAGTACCACCCCGCCGCCAAACGGGCCGCTCCGGGCTCCGCAGGATATTCAGGGAGGGAGAACCGCCAGGCCCCTCCAGGCCCCCGGCGACTTTCGAAGGTCCCCCGCGCCAAAACGCTTGGGCCCACGCTCTAGCTCGCTGGCGCACTCACCTCGGCTCGCCGCACAACCGGCGGATAGGACCTACAAGCCTCCCTCCAAGGGGCCTGGTGCCGCAACACCAGGGATTGGGGACCCCCGAGCTCCATCCCTGGACTCACCTGCTGCCCCTCCACCACCCCGGCCGCAAGTGCTGTGGCCGGTCATTCAGGGCGGGAGAATGGGTAGGACCCTCCCAGCCCTCAGCAATCTTCAAAGGCCTCCCACACCAAAACGCTTGGGCCACGCTCCCCTCCCCAGCTCCCTCACCTCTGCCCGACTCTGCGCTCACCGCACAACCTGCGGATCGGGCCTGCCGGCCTCCTGGGGCTAACCCTAACACTACCTCGGCCCCCAAGGGGCCCCTCCCAAGGTGACTGGCGCAGGAAACCAGGGATTGGGGACACAGAACCCAGGCGCCGGACTCACCCTGCTGCCCTGTCGCCACCCGGGTCGCTAGGGCGCCGCCGGTCATTCAGGGCAGGAGAACGGGCAGGGCCCTCCAAGCCCCGGGAACATAGAAGGACCCCACGACAAAACGCTTGGTCCCACGCTCCCGCTCGCCAGCGCTCTCACCTCGGCCCGCCCCTCCGCTGGCCGCACAGCCAACGGATCGGTCCTGCCGGCCTCCTGGGGGTTAAACCTAACCCTATCTCGTTCCCCGAAGGGCCCCCCAAGGGGCCTGGCACAGCAAAGCCGGGGATTGGGGACCCCCGAGCCCCAGCGCCGGACTCACCTTCACGCCCCGCCGCCAACCGTGCCAGTAGGGTCACTGCCGGTCATTCAGGGCGGGAGAACGAACGGGCAGGGCCCTCCAAGTCCCCGGCGACTTTCGAAGGTCCCCCGCGCAAAAACCCTTGGGCCCACGCTCTAGCTCGCCGGCGCACTCACCTCGGCTCGCCACACAACAGGCGGATAGGAAGTACAAGCCTCCCTCCCAAGGGGCCTGGCGCCGCAACACCAGGGATTGGGGACCCCCGAGCCCCATCCCTGGACTCACCTGCTGCCCCTCCACCACCCGGGCGCAAGGGCTGTGGCCGGTCATTCAGGGCGGGAGAATGGGCAGGACCCTCCCAGCCCTCAGCAATCTTCAAAGGCTTCCCACGCCAAAACGCTTGGGCCCACGCCCCCCTCCCCAGCTCCCTCACCTCGGCCTGAACCTGTGCTCCTCGCACAACCTGCGGATCGGGCCTGCCGGCCTCCTGGGGGCTAACCCTAACCCTAGGTAGGCCCTTGAGGGGCCCCTCCCAAGCAGCCTGGCGCCACAACGCTGGGGATTGGGGACCCCCGAGGCCCAGCGCCGGACTCAAAGTCCCACCCCGCCGCCAAACGGGCCGCTCCGGGCTCCGCAGGATATTCAGGGAGGGAGAACCGCCAGGCCCCTCCAGGCCCCCGGCGACTTTCGAAGGTCCCCCGCGCCAAAACGCTTGGGCCCACGCTCTAGCTCGCCAGCGCACTCACCTCGGCTCGCCACACAACCGGCGGATAGGACCTACAAGCCTCCCTCCCAAGGGGCCTGGCGCCGCAACACCAGGGATTGGGGACCCCCGAGCCCCATCCCTGGACTCACCTGCTGCCCCTCCACCACCCGGGCGCAAGTGCTGTGGCCGGTCATTCAGGGCGGGAGAATGGGCAGGACCCTCCCAGCCCTCAGCAATTTTCAAAGGCCGCCCACGCCAAAACGCTTGGGCCCACGCTCCCCCTCACCAGCTCCCTCACCTCGGCCTGAACCTGCGCTCCTCGCACAACCTGCGGATCGGGCCTGCCGGCCTCCTGGGGCTAACCCTAACCCTACGTCGGCCCCCAAGGGGCCCCTCCCAAGGTGACTGGCGCAGGAAAGCCAGGTATTGGGGACACAGAGCCCAGGCGCCGGACTCACCCTGCTGCCCTGCCGCCACCCGGGTCGCTAGGGGCGCCGCCGGTCATTCAGGGCAGGAGAACGGGCAGGGCCCTCCAAGCCCCGGCGAACATCGAAGGACCCCACGACAAAACGCTTGGTCCCACGCTCCCGTTCGCCAGCGCTCTCACCTCGGCCCGCCCCTCCGCTGGCCGCACAGCCGACGGATCGGTCCTGCCGGCCTCCTGGGGGCTAAACCTAACCCTATCTCTTTCCCCGAAGGGCCCCCCCAAGGGGCCTGGCACAGCAAAGCCGGGGATTGGGGACCCCCGAGCCCCAGCGCCGGACTCACCTTCCCGCCCCGCCGCCAACCGTGCCGCTAGGGTCACTGCCGGTCATTGAGGGCGGGAGAACAGGCAGGGCCCTGCCAGACCCCGGCAACCTTCGAAGGCCTCCCGCGCCAAAACGCTTGGGCACACGCTCCCGCTCACCAGCGCCCTCACCTCGACCTGCCCCTCCGCTCTCCGCACAGCCTGCGGATCAGGCCTGCTGGCCTCCTGAGGCCTAACCCTATCCCTAGGTCGGCCCCCAAGGGGCCGCTCCCAAGGGGAATGGTGCTAAAAGGCCTGGGATTGGGTCCCCCGAACCGCCGCGCCGGACTCTTCCTGCGGGACCGCCGCCAACTGGGCCCCTAGGGGCGACTCCGGTCATTCAGGGCGGGAGAACGCACAGGGCTCTCCGAGCCTCCAGCGACATTCGAAGGCCCCCTGAGGCAAAACGCTTGGGCCCACGCTCCCCCTCGCCAGCGCCCTCACCTTGGCCTTCCCCTCCGCTCGCCAAACAATGGGCGGATCGGGCCTGCCGGCCACCTGGGGCTAACCCTAAACCTAGGTCGGACCCCAGGGCCCCTCCCAAGGTGACTGGCGCAGGAAAGCCAGGGATTGGGGACACAGAACCCAGGCGCCGGACTCACCCTGCTGCCCTGCCGCCACCCGGGTTGCTAGGGGCGCCGCCGGTCATTCAGGGCAGGAGAACGGGCAGGGCCCTCCAAGACCCGGCGACCATCGAAGGACCCCACGACAAAACGCTTGGTCCCACGCTCCCGCTCGCCAGCGCTCTCACCTCGGCCCGCCCCTCCGCTGGCCGCACAGCCGACGGATCGGTCCTGCCGGCCTCCTGGGGGCTAAACCTAATCCTATCTCGTTCCCCGAAGGGCCCCCCAAAGGGGCCTGGCACAGCAAAGCCGGGGATTGGGGACCCCCGAGCCCCAGCGCCGGACTCAAAGTCCCGCCCCGCCGCCACCCGGGCCGCTCCGGGCTCCGCAGGTCATTCAGGGCAGGAGAACCGTCAGGGCCCTCCAAGCCCCCGGCGACTTTGAAGGTCCCCCGCGCCAAAACGCTTGGGCCCACGCTCTAGCTCGCCGCCGCACTCACCTCGGCTCGCCGCACAACCGGCGGATAGGACCTACAAGCCTCCCTCCCATGGGGCCTGGCGCCGAAACAACAGGTATTGGGGACCCCCGAGCCCCATTCCTGGACTCACCTGCTGCCCCTCCACCACCCGGGCCGCAAGTTCTATGGCCGGTCATTCAGGGCGGGAGAATGGGCAGGACCCTCCCAGCCCTCAGCAATCTTCAAAGGCCTCCCAGGACAAAACGCTTGGGCCCACGCTCCCCCTCCCCAGCTCCCTCACCTTGGCCCGACCCTGTGCTCGCCTCACAACCTGCGGATCGGGCCTGCCGGCCTCCTGGGGGCTAACCCTAACCCTACCTGGGCCCCCAAGGGGCCCCTCCCAAGGAGCCTGGCGCCGCAACGCTGGGGATTGGGGACCCCCGAGGCCCAGCGCCAGACTCAAAGTCCCGCCCCGCTGCCACCCTGGCCGCTCCGGGCTCCGCAGGTCATTCAGGGCGGGAGAACCACCAGGGCCCTCCAAGCCCCCGGCGACGTTGAAGGTCCCCCGCGCCAAAACGCTTGGGCCCACGCTCTAACTCGCCGGTGCACTCACCTCGGCTCGCCGCTCAACCGGCAGATAGGACCTACAAGCCTCCCTCCCAAGGGGCATGGCGCCGCAACACCAGGGATTGGTGACCCCCGAGCCCCATCCCTGGACTCACCTGCTGCCTCTCCACCACCCCGGCCGCAAGTGCTGTGGCCGGTCATTCAGGGCGGGAGAATGGGCAGGACCCTCCCAGCCCTCAGCAATCTTCAAAGGCCTCCCACGCCAAAACGCTTGGGCCACGCTCCCCTCCCCAGCTCCCTCACCTCCGCCCGACTCTGTGCTCGCCGCACAACCTGCGGATCGGGCCTGCCGGCCTCCTGGGGCTAACCCTAACACTACCTCGGCCCCCAAGGGGCCCCTCCCAAGGTGACTGGCGCAGGAAAGCCAGGGATTGGGGACACAGAACCCAGGCGCCGGACTCACCCTGCTGCCCTGTCGCCACCCCGGGTCGCTAGGGCGCCGCCGGTCATTCAGGGCAGGACAATGGGCAGGGCCCTCCAAGCCCCGGCGAACATCGAAGGACCCCACGACAAAACGCTTGGTCCCACGCTCCCGCTCGCCAGCGCTCTCACCTCGGCCCGCCCCTCCGCTGGCCGCACAGCCGACGGATCGGTCCTGCCGGCCTCCTGGGGGCTAAACCTAACCTTATCTCGTTCCCCGAAGGGCCCCCCCAAAGGGGCCTGGCACAGCAAAGCCGGGGATTGGGGACCCCCGAGCCCCAGCACCGGACTCACCTTCCCGCCCCGCCACCAACCATGCCGCTAGGGTCACTGCCGGTTATTGAGGGCGGGAGAACAGGCAGGGCCCTCCCAGACCCTGGCAACATTCGAATTCCCCCTGCGCCAAAATGCTTGGGCCCACGCTCCCCCTCCCCAGCTCCCTCGCCTTGGACCGACCCTGTGCTCACCGCACAACCTGCGGATCGGGCCTGCCGCCCTCCTGGGGGCTAACCCTAACCCTAGGTCGGCCCCCAAGGGGCCCCTCCCAAGGAGCCTGGCGCCGCAACGCTGGGGATTGGGGACCCCTGAGCCCCAGCGCCGGACTCACCTTCCAGCCCCGCCGGCAACCGTGCCGCTAGGTTCACTGCCGGTCATTGAGGGCGGGAGAAGAGGCAGGGCCCTCCCAGACCCCGGCAACCTTCGAAGGCCTCCCGCGCCAAATCGCTTGGGCCTATGCTCCCACTAACCAGCGCCCTTACCATGGCCCGCCCCTCGGCTCACCGCACAGCTGGCGGATTGGGCTTGCCGGCCTTCTGGGGGCTAACCCTAACCCTAGGTAGGTCCTTGGGAGGCCCCTCCCAAGTAGCCTGGCGCCGCAACGCTGGGGATTGGGGACCCCCGAGGCCCAGCGCCGGACTCAAAGTCCCGCCCCGACGCAACCCGGGCCGCTCCGGGCTCCGCAGGTCATTTAGGGCGGGAGAACCGCCAGGGCCCTCCAAGCCCCCAGCGACTTTGAAGGTCCCCCGCGCCAAAACGCTTGGGCCCACGCTCTAGCTCGCCAGCGCACTCACCTCGGCTCGCCGCACACCCGGCGGATAGGGCCTGCAAGCGTCCCCCCCCAAGGGGCCTGGCGCTTCAACACCAGGGATTGGGGACCCCCCGAGCCCCATCCCTGGACTCACCTGCTGCCCCTCCACCACCCGGGCCGCAAGTGCTGTGGCCGGTCATTCAGGGCGGGAGAATGGGCAGGACCCTCCCAGCCCTCAGCAATCTTCAAAGGCCTCCCACGCCAAAAAGCTTGGGCCCATGCTCCTCCTCCACAGCTCCCTCACCTCCGCCCGACCCTGCACTCGCTGCACAACCTGCGGATCGGGCCTGCCGGCCTCCTGGGGGCTAACCCTAACGCTACATCGGCCACCGAGGGGCCCCTCCCAAGGTGACTGGCGCAGGAAAGCCAGGGATTGGGGACACAGGGCCCAAGCGCCGGACTCACCCTGCTGCCCTGCCGCCACCCGGGTCGCTGGGGGCGCTGCCGGTCATTCAGGGCAGGAGAACAGGCAGGGCCCTCCAAGCCCCGGCGACCATCGAAGGACCCCACGACAAAACGCTTGGTCCCACGCTCCCGTTCGCCAGCGCTCTCACCTCGGCCCGCCCCTCCGCTGGCCGCACAGCCGACGGATCGGTCCTGCCGGCCTCCTGGGGGCTAAACCTAACCCTATCTCGTTCCCCGAGGGGCCCCCCCAAGCGGCCTGGCACAGCAAAGCCGGGGATTGGGGACCCCCGAGCCCCAACGCCGGACTCAAAGTCCCGCCCCGCCGCCAACCAGGGCCGCTCCGGGCTCCGCAGGTCATTCAGGGCGGGAGAACGAACGGGCAGGGCCCTCCAAGTCCCCGGCGACTTTCGAAAGTCCCCCGCGCAAAAACCCTTGGGCCCACGCTCTAGCTCGCCGGCGCACTCACCTCGGCTCGCCACACAACCGGCGGATAGGACCTACAAGCCTCCCTCCCAAGGGGCCTGGCGCCGCAACACCAGGGATTGGGGACCCCCGAGCCCCATCCCTGAACTCACCTGCTGCCCCTTCACCACCCGGGCGCAAGTGCTGTGGCCGGTCATTCAGGGCGGGAGAATGGGCAGGACCCTCCCAGCCCTCAGCAATTTTCAAAGGCCGCCCACGCCAAAACGCTTGGGCCCACGCTCCCCCTCACCAGCTCCCTCACCTCGGCCTGAACCTGCGCTCCTCGCACAACCTGCGGATCGGGCCTGCCGGCCTCCTGGGGCTAACCCTAACCCTACGTCGGCCCCCAAGGGGCCCCTCCCAAGGTGACTGGCGCAGGAAAGCCAGGGATTGGGGACACAGAGCCCAGGCGCCGGACTCACCCTGCTGCCCTGCCGCCACCCGGGTCGCTAGGGGCGCCGCCGGTCATTCAGGGCAGGAGAACGGGCAGGGCCCTCCAAGCCCCGGCGAACATCGAAGGACCCCACGACAAAACGCTTGGTCCCACGCTCCCGTTCGCCAGCGCTCTCACCTCGGCCCGCCCCTCCGCTGGCCGCACAGCCGACGGATCGGTCCTGCCGGCCTCCTGGGGGCTAAACCTAACCCTATCTCGTTCCCCGAAGGGCCCCCCCAAGGGGCCTGGCACAGCAAAGCCGGGGATTGGGGACCCCCGAGCCCCAGCGCTGGACTCACCTTCCCGCCCCGCTGCCAACCGTGCCGCTAGGGTCACTGCCGGTCATTGAGGGCGGGAGAACAGGCAGGGCCCTGCCAGACCCCGGCAACCTTCGAAGGCCTCCCGCGCCAAAACGCTTGGGCACACGCTCCCGCTCACCAGCGCCCTCACCTCGACCTGCCCCTCCGCTCTCCGCACAGCCTGCGGATCAGGCCTGCCGGCCTCCTGAGGCCTAACCCTATCCCTAGGTCGGCCCCCAAGGGGCCGCTCCCAAGGGGAATGGTGCCAAAAGGCCTGGGATTGGGTCCCCCGAACCGCCGCGCCGGACTCTTCCTGCGGGACCGCCGCCAACTGGGCCCCTAGGGGCGCCTCTGGTCATTCAGAGCGGAAGAACGCTCAGGGCTCTCCGAGCCTCCAGCGACATTCGAAGGCCCCCCGAGGCAAAACGCTTCGGCCCACACTCCCCCTCGCCAGTGCCCTCACCTCAGACTGCCCTGCTGTTCGCCGCACAGCTGGCGGATCAGGCCTTCCCACCTCCTGGGGCTAGCCTTAACCCTAGATCGGCCCCAGAAGGGCCCCTTGCAAGGGGCCTGGCGCTGCAACGCTGTCAATTGGGGACCCCCGAGCCCCAGTGCTGGACTCACCGTGCCCCCCCGCCGCCACCCGGGCCAGTAGGGGCGCTACCGGTCATTCAGGGAGGGAGAACAGTCAAGACCCTGGGAGCCCTTGGTGATTTTAGAAGGTCCCTGTTCCAAAACGCTTGGGCCCACGCTCCTGCTCGCCAGCGCCCTCACCTCGGCCTGCCCCTCCGTTCACCGCACAGCCGGCGGATAGGGCCTGCGGAATCCTGGGTGCCAAACCTAACCGTTGGTTGGCCCCCGAGAGGCCCCTCCCAAAGGGCCTTGTCCAGAACGCCAGCGACTGGGGACCCGGAGCCCCAGCGCCGGACCCTCCCTGATGCCCTGCCTCCACCCGTGCCGCCAGGGGACCAGCGCCGTAACACCGGGTATTGGGGACACCCGAGCCCCAGTGCCAGACTCACGAAGCCGCCCTGCCACCAGAAGGTCCACTAGGGGCGCCGCTGGTCATTCAGGGCGAGAGAACGTGCATGGCCCCCCGAGCCAAAACAATTGGGCCCATGCTTCCCCTCACCAGCGCCCTCACCTCGGCCCACCCCTCCACTCGCCGCCCAGCTGGCGGATCGGGCCTGCCAGCCTCCTGGGGATAACCCTAAACCTAGGTCGGCCCCCAAGGGGTCCCTATGAAGGGCCTGGCGCCGCAACGCCAGGGATTGGGGACCCGAGCCCCAGCGATGGAATCAAACTTCTGCCCCGCCACCACCCACGATGCTAGGGGTGCCGCCGGTCATTCAGGGCGGGAGAATGGGCAGGGACCTCTGAGTACCCGGCTACCTTTGAAGGCCCCAAACGCCAAAACACTTGGGCCCACGGTCCTGATCCCCAGCTCCCTCACCTCGGCCCCCCACTCCACTCGCCGCCTACTGGGCGGATCGGGCCGGCCTGCCTCTAGGAGCTAACACTAACCCTAGGTTGGTCCCAGAGTGGTCCATCCCAAAGGGCCTGGCGCCGCAATGCCGGGGATTGGTGAGCCCGAGCACCAGCGCCGGACTCACCCTGCCAACAAGCCGCCACCCGGGCCGCTAGGGGTGTCGCTGGTCCTTCAGGGTGGGAGAACGGGCAGGGCCCTCCGAGACCACGGCGAACTTTGAAGCCCCCAAATCCAAAAACGCTTGGGCCCACACTCCCACTCGCCAACACCTCACCTCATCCCGCCACTCGGCTTGCCGCACAGCTGGCGGATCGGGACTGCGGTCCTCCTGGGGGCTAACCCTAACCTTAGGTCAGCCACCGAGGTACTCCTCCAAAGGGGCCCGGCACCGCCAACCATGGATTGGGGATCCCGGAGCCCCAGCACCAGACTCAGGCAGCAGCGATGCCGCCACCCGGACCACCTGGGGTGCCGCAAGTCATTCATGGCGGGAGAATGGGCAGGGCCCTCTGAGCCCCCAGAGACCTTTGAAGCCCCCAAATCCCAAAACGCTTGGGCCCACGCTCCCAAACGCCAGCGCCCTCAACTCGGCACGCCCCTCATCTCGTTGCACACGCAGCAGATTGGGATTGCCGGCCTCCTGGGGACTAACACTAACCCTAGGTCACCCCCGAGGGGACCTTCCAAAGGGGCCTGGCACCGCAATGCCAGCGATTAGGGATGCCCCAGCCTTAGCGCTCAACTCACTCTGCCACCCCAACGCCAACCGGGCTGCTAGAGGTGCCACTAGTCATTCAGGGTGGGAGAACGGGCAGGACACTCTGAGCCCCTGAACCTGAGCACTGAGCCTATGTATAGAGAATGCCACTTGAAGCATCCTGATGCATGGAGAGAGAAGTTTTGTCAAATATCTGTGATGAACTGTAAGAGAAGTGCTCTGCACTGAACACTAAGAAAGAGCATCATCTAGAGACAACCTTCCAACTTCCATCTACCTCGATGAAGATGGATATATTTTCAAAAGTGTGTATTAAAACACAAGGCACGTGCTGTATGCTCACATAAAAACACCTTTGTAAAAGATCTTCAACTCACATCTTCTGTGATGAAGATTGAAGTACTTGCAGAAGTGTGAGTGAATGCATCAGGAGAGGTGCTAGCTAAGTAGCACTGAGAACCAAGTCTGTGTTGTAGGAAGGCAACATCGATCTAACGTCATGAACCATGAATACACACGTATTACCCAAAACGTGTGTTGAAACTTCAGGAAACTGCCATAGACGTAACCCTCAGTAAGGAGAGGGAATGCAAAGTTTCTTCTAAATTCCATCCTCTGTCATGATGATGGAAGCTTGTTTCACAGTGTGAATTTTACGGTAAGGAAAGGGCCATTAACCGATCTTTGAGAAAGAACACTGTATCGAAGCCATCTTCCATCTTACATCTTCGGACCTGAATGTGAAACCGTTTGCACAGATGTATAAGGAACATGAGGAAAGTGCCACAGACTGAAGTCTAAGAAAGAATGCCATACAGAAAGCATCTTGAATCCCAAAATCTTTAGTCATGAGAACGGAAGCATGTGCAAAAGTGTACGAAAACATCAACATAAAGCACTTTGATTAACGGGGTAGAAGAACACTGTGCAACCACCATGTCTCAACTCATCACTCCTGTCGTAAAGATGGAAGCCTTGTAAGGAAAGGGCAGTTAAGCAATCTTTGAGAAAGAACTGTGTTGAAGCCATCTTCAATCTCAGTCTTCGGACATGAATAGGAAACCATTTGCACAGGGGTATAAGGAAACATAAGGAAAGTGCCATAGACTGAAGTCTAAGAGAGGACACCGTACAGAAAACACCTTGCATCTTACAGATTTCTGCCATGAAAATGGTAGCATGTGCAAAAGTGTGCATGAAAATATCGAATTAAACTGCTTTGCTTAACTCTGTAGAAGAACCCTGTACTGGCATGATGTCTCAATTCACAACTCCTGTCATGAAGATGGAAGCCTTAGCAAGATATGCGAGAGCACGCAAAGTGCCGTCCAGTTAATTCTGAGACCCAAATCTGTGTCGATAGACTACAACACCGAACCCACCTCCTGACGAATGAATCAACCAGGGATTTCTTCCCTGTGTGTGGAACCTTAAGGAAAGTGCCATAAACTTAGGTGTTGAGAACACTGGATCGATAGCATCTTACAACCCAGAGCTTCTGCCATGTAGACATAAATATTTGCCACGTTGGGTGGAAAGCAGAAGGAAAGTGGCTGAGACTTTGCTTCGAGAGAGGATCTTACCGAATCCATCCTTCGAGGGATCTCTTCTAACGTGTAGTGGGAAGCATTCAGATAAGTGTATTTCTCAGCATAAAGAAATGATTGTACACTTAACATTTGGAACGAATTCCGTGGAAACCATCGGAAAACCACATTTTCTCTCATGAACCTGGAAGCATTGGCTCAAGGGTGAGGGAACATGTGACTCAGTGCGGTTTCCTAAACCCTGAGCACCGAGCATCTGGATAGAGAATGCCACTTCAAGCAGCCTGATGCACGGAGAGAGAAGCTTTCTCAGTTATGTGTGATGAACAGTAAGAGAAGTGTCCTTCGCTGAACACTAAAAAAGAGCACATTAGAGAAAACCTTCCAAATCCCATCTACCTTCATGAAGATGGAGGTATTTTTCAAAAGTGTGCATGAAAACACAAGGAAGGTGCATAGGATCACTTAAGAACACCCTTTGGAAAAGATCATCCCAACTCACATCTTCTAAAATGAACACAGACGAACTTGCAGAAGTGTTAGTGAACGCATCAGGAGAGGTTCTAGCTTAGCAGCTGTGAGAACCAAGTCTGTGTTGTAGGAAGGCAACATCGATTTAATATCGTGAACCATGAATAAACACGCGTTTCCCTGTACGTGTCAACGATGAAAAGCGATAAAAAAGCGATAAAAAACTGCCATAGAAGAAACTCTCGGTAAGAAGAGTGTAAGCAAATGGTATTCCAACTCAGATCGTCTGTCGTGATGATGGAAGCATGTTTCAGAGTGTGAATTAAAGTGCAAGGAATGTGCTGTTAACCAATCCTTGATAAATAAAACTATATCGAAGCCATCTTCCCTCTCACGTCTTCGGACCTGAATATGAAACCTTTTGCTCAGCGGTGTAAGGAAATATAAGGAAAGTGCCACAGACTGAAATCTATGAAAGAACGCCGTACACAAAGCATCTTGCATCCCACAATCTTCAGTCATGAGAACGGAAGCATGGGTAAAAGTGTGGAGGAAAACATCAACATAAAGCAGTTTGCTTAACTCTGTAGAAGGGCACTCTGCAGCCACCACGTCTCAACTCACCACTCCTGTGGTGAAGATGGAAGCCTTGGCAAGAGTGTGCACGAGCACGTAAAGAAAGGGCCGTCCAGTTAATTCTGAGACCCAAATCTGTGTAGATAGACTACAACACCGAACCCACCTCCTGATGAATGAATCAACCAGGGATTTCTTCCCTGTGTGTGGAAACTTAAGGAAAGTGCCATAAACTTAACAGGAGATGAGAACACTGGATCGATTGCTTCTTACAACCCACGGCTTCTCTCTCGTAGACATAAACATTTGCCACGTTGTGTGGAAAGCAGAAGGAAAGTGGCTGAGACTTTGCTTCGAGAGAGGATCTTACCAAATCGATCCTTCGAGGCATGTCTTCTATCGTGTAGTGGGAAGCATTCAGATAAGTGCGTTTCTCAGCCTAAAGAAATGATTGTACACTTAACATTTGGAAAGAATTCTGTGGAAACCATCTGAAACTCACATTTTGTCTCATGAACCTGGAAGCATTGGCTCAAGGGTGAGGGAACATGTGACTCAGTGCGGTTTCCTAAACCTTGAGCACCGAGCCTCTGGTTAGAGAATGCCACTTCAAGCATCCTGATGCATGGAGAGAGAAGTTTTGTCAACCATCTGTATTGAACGGTAAGAGAAGTGCCCTGCCGAGAACACTAAGAGAGAGCGCCATCTAGAGACAACCTTCCAACTTCCATCTACCTTCATGAAGATGGATGTATTTTCCAAAAGTTTGTATTAAAACACAAGGCACGTGCTCTATGCTCACATAAGAACACCCTTTGTAGAAGATCTTCCAACTCACATCTTCTGTCATGAAGATGGAAGTACTTGCAGAAGTGTGAGTGAACGCATCAGGAGAGGTTCTAGCTAAGTAGCATTGAGAACCAAGTCTGTGTTGTAGGAAGGCAACAACGATCTAACGTCGTTACCCATGAATACGCACGCATTTCCCAAAACGTGTGTTGAAACTTCAGGAAAATGCCATAGACGTAACCCTCAGTAAGGAGAGGGAATGCAAAGTGTCTTCTACCTCCCGTCTGTCATGATGATGGAAGCTTGTTTCAGAGTGTGAATTTAAGGGTAAGGAAAGGGCCAGTAACCGATCTTTGAGAAAGATCACTGTATCGAAGCCATCTTCCATCTCACATCTTCGGATGTGAAGATGAAAACTTTTGCACAGGGGTGTAAGGAAATATAAGGAAAGTGCCACAGACTGAAATCTATGAAAGAACGCCGTACAGAAAGCATCTTGCATCCCACAATCTTCAGTCATGAGACCGGAAGCATGTGCAAAAGTGTACAAAAACATCAACATAAAGCACTTTGCTTAACGTGGTAGAAGAACACTGTGCAGCCACCATGTCTCAACTCATCACTCCTGTCGTGAAGATGGAGCTTTGTAAGGAAAGGGTAGTTAAGCAATCTTTGAGAAAGAATACTGTGTCGAAGCCCTCTTCCCTCTCACGTCTTCAGACGTGAATATGTAACCGTTTGCACAGGGGTGTAAGGAAATATAAGGAAAGTGCCACAGACTGAAATCTATGAAAGAACGCCGTACACAAAGCATCTTGCATCCCACAATCTTCAGTCATGAGAACGGAAGCATGGGTCAAAGTGTGGAGGAAAACATCAACATAAAGCAGTTTGCTTAACTCTGTAGAAGGGCACTCTGCAGCCACCACGTCTCAACTCACCACTCCTGTGGTGAAGATGGAAGCCTTGGCAAGAGTGTGCACGAGCACGTAAAGAAAGGGCCGTCCAGTTAATTCTGAGACCCAAATCTGTGTCGATAGACTACAACACCGAACCCACCTCCTGACGAATGAATCAACCAGGGATTTCTTCCCTGTGTGTGGAACCTTAAGGAAAGTGCCATAAACTTAACAGGAGATGAGGACACTGGATCGATTGCTTCTTACAACCCACGGCTTCTCTCTCGTAGACATAAACATTTGCCACGTTGTGTGGAAAGCAGAAGGAAAGTGGCTGAGACTTTGCTTCGAGAGAGGATCTTACCAAATCGATCCTTCGAGGCATGTCTTCTATCGTGTAGTGGGAAGCATTCAGATAAGTGCGTTTCTCAGCCTAAAGAAATGATTGTACACTTAACATTTGGAAAGAATTCTGTGGAAACCATCTGAAACTCACATTTTGTCTCATGAACCTGGAAGCATTGGCTCAAGGGTGAGGGAACATGTGACTCAGTGCGGTTTCCTAAACCCTGAGCACGGAGCCTCTGGTTAGAGAATGCCACTTCAAGCATCCTGATGCATGGAGAGAGAAGTTTTGTCAACCATCTGTATTGAACGGTAAGAGAAGTGCCCTGCCGAGAACACTAAGAGAGAGCGCCATCTAGAGACAACCTTCCAACTTCCATCTACCTTCATGAAGATGGATGTATTTTCCAAAAGTTTGTATTAAAACACAAGGCACGTGCTGTATGCTCACATAAGAACACCCTTTGTAGAAGATCTTCCAACTCACATCTTCTGTCATGAAGATGGAAGTACTTGCAGAAGTGTGAGTGAACGCATCAGGAGAGGTTCTAGCTAAGTAGCATTGAGAACCAAGTCTGTGTTGTAGGAAGGCAACAACGATCTAACGTCGTTACCCATGAATACGCACGCATTTCCCAAAACGTGTGTTGAAACTTCAGGAAAATGCCATAGACGTAACCCTCAGTAAGGAGAGGGAATGCAAAGTGTCTTCTACCTCCCGTCTGTCATGATGATGGAAGCTTGTTTCAGAGTGTGAATTTAAGGGTAAGGAAAGGGCCAGTAACCGATCTTTGAGAAAGATCACTGTATCGAAGCCATCTTCCATCTCACATCTTCGGATGTGAAGATGAAAACTTTTGCACAGGGGTGTAAGGAAATATAAGGAAAGTGCCACAGACTGAAATCTATGAAAGAACGCCGTACAGAAAGCATCTTGCATCCCACAATCTTCAGTCATGAGACCGGAAGCATGTGCAAAAGTGTACAAAAACATCAACATAAAGCACTTTGCTTAACGTGGTAGAAGAACACTGTGCAGCCACCATGTCTCAACTCATCACTCCTGTCGTGAAGATGGAGCTTTGTAAGGAAAGGGTAGTTAAGCAATCTTTGAGAAAGAATACTGTGTCGAAGCCATCTTCCCTCTCACGTCTTCAGACGTGAATATGTAACCGTTTGCACAGGGGTGTAAGGAAATATAAGGAAAGTGCCACAGACTGAAATCTATGAAAGAACGCCGTACACAAAGCATCTTGCATCCCACAATCTTCAGTCATGAGAACGGAAGCATGGGTCAAAGTGTGGAGGAAAACATCAACATAAAGCAGTTTGCTTAACTCTGTAGAAGGGCACTCTGCAGCCACCACGTCTCAACTCACCACTCCTGTGGTGAAGATGGAAGCCTTGGCAAGAGTGTGCACGAGCACGTAAAGAAAGGGCCGTCCAGTTAATTCTGAGACCCAAATCTGTGTCGATAGACTACAACACCGAACCCACCTCCTGACGAATGAATCAACCAGGGATTTCTTCCCTGTGTGTGGAACCTTAAGGAAAGTGCCATAAACTTAACAGGAGATGAGGACACTGGATCGATTGCTTCTTACAACCCACGGCTTCTCTCTCGTAGACATAAACATTTGCCACGTTGTGTGGAAAGCAGAAGGAAAGTGGCTGAGACTTTGCTTCGAGAGAGGATCTTACCAAATCGATCCTTCGAGGCATGTCTTCTATCGTGTAGTGGGAAGCATTCAGATAAGTGCGTTTCTCAGCATAAAGAAATGATTGTACACTTAACATTTGGAAAGAATTCTGTGGAAACCATCTGAAACTCACATTTTGTCTCATGAACCTGGAAGCATTGGCTCAAGGGTGAGGGAACATGTGACTCAGTGCGGTTTCCTAAACCCTGAGCACTGAGCCTCTGGTTAGAGAATGCCACTTCAAGCATCCTGATGCATGGAGAGAGAAGTTTTGTCAACCATCTGTACTGAACGGTAAGAGAAGTGCCCTGCCGAGAACACTAAGAGAGAGCGCCATCTAGAGACAACCTTCCAACTTCCATCTACCTTCATGAAGATGGATGTATTTTCCAAAAGTTTGTATTAAAACACAAGGCACGTGCTGTATGCTCACATAAGAACACCCTTTGTAGAAGATCTTCCAACTCACATCTTCTGTCATGAAGATGGAAGTACTTGCAGAAGTGTGAGTGAACGCATCAGGAGAGGTTCTAGCTAAGTAGCATTGAGAACCAAGTCTGTGTTGTAGGAAGGCAACAACGATCTAACGTCGTTACCCATGAATACGCACGCATTTCCCAAAACGTGTGTTGAAACTTCAGGAAAATGCCATAGACGTAACCCTCAGTAAGGAGAGGGAATGCAAAGTGTCTTCTACCTCCCGTCTGTCATGATGATGGAAGCTTGTTTCAGAGTGTGAATTTAAGGGTAAGGAAAGGGCCAGTAACCGATCTTTGAGAAAGATCACTGTATCGAAGCCATCTTCCATCTCACATCTTCGGATGTGAAGATGAAAACTTTTGCACAGGGGTGTAAGGAAATATAAGGAAAGTGCCACAGACTGAAATCTATGAAAGAACGCCGTACAGAAAGCATCTTGCATCCCACAATCTTCAGTCATGAGACCGGAAGCATGTGCAAAAGTGTACAAAAACATCAACATAAAGCACTTTGCTTAACGTGGTAGAAGAACACTGTGCAGCCACCATGTCTCAACTCATCACTCCTGTCGTGAAGATGGAGCTTTGTAAGGAAAGGGTAGTTAAGCAATCTTTGAGAAAGAATACTGTGTCGAAGCCCTCTTCCCTCTCACGTCTTCAGACGTGAATATGTAACCGTTTGCACAGGGGTGTAAGGAAATATAAGGAAAGTGCCACAGACTGAAATCTATGAAAGAACGCCGTACACAAAGCATCTTGCATCCCACAATCTTCAGTCATGAGAACGGAAGCATGGGTCAAAGCGTGGAGGAAAACATCAACATAAAGCAGTTTGCTTAACTCTGTAGAAGGGCACTCTGCAGCCACCACGTCTCAACTCACCACTCCTGTGGTGAAGATGGAAGCCTTGGCAAGAGTGTGCACGAGCACGTAAAGAAAGGGCCGTCCAGTTAATTCTGAGACCCAAATCTGTGTCGATAGACTACAACACCGAACCCACCTCCTGACGAATGAATCAACCAGGGATTTCTTCCCTGTGTGTGGAACCTTAAGGAAAGTGCCATAAACTTAGGTGTTGAGAACACTGGATCGATAGCATCTTACAACCCAGAGCTTCTGCCACGTAGACATAAATATTTGCCACGTTGGGTGGAAAGCAGAAGGAAAGTGGCTGAAACTTTGCTTCGAGAGAGGATCTTACCAAGTCGATCCTTCGAGGCATGTCTTCTATCGTGTAGTGGGAAGCATTCAGATAAGTGCGTTTCTCAGCATAAAGAAATGATTGTACACTTAACATTTGGAAAGAATTCTGTGGAAACCATCTGAAACTCACATTTTGTCTCATGAACCTGGAAGCATTGGCTCAAGGGTGAGGGAACATGTGACTCAGTGCGGTTTCCTAAACCCTGAGCACCGAGCCTCTGGTTAGAGAATGCCACTTCAAGCATCCTGATGCATGGAGAGAGAAGTTTTGTCAACCATCTGTATTGAACGGTAAGAGAAGTGCCCTGCCGAGAACACTAAGAGAGAGCGCCATCTAGAGACAACCTTCCAACTTCCATCTACCTTCATGAAGATGGATGTATTTTCCAAAAGTTTGTATTAAAACACAAGGCACGTGCTCTATGCTCACATAAGAACACCCTTTGTAGAAGATCTTCCAACTCACATCTTCTGTCATGAAGATGGAAGTACTTGCAGAAGTGTGAGTGAACGCATCAGGAGAGGTTCTAGCTAAGTAGCATTGAGAACCAAGTCTGTGTTGTAGGAAGGCAACAACGATCTAACGTCGTTACCCATGAATACGCACGCATTTCCCAAAACGTGTGTTGAAACTTCAGGAAAATGCCATAGACGTAACCCTCAGTAAGGAGAGGGAATGCAAAGTGTCTTCTACCTCCCGTCTGTCATGATGATGGAAGCTTGTTTCAGAGTGTGAATTTAAGGGTAAGGAAAGGGCCAGTAACCGATCTTTGAGAAAGATCACTGTATCGAAGCCATCTTCCATCTCACATCTCCGGATGTGAAGATGAAAACTTTTGCACAGGGGTGTAAGGAAATATAAGGAAAGTGCCACAGACTGAAATCTATGAAAGAACGCCGTACAGAAAGCATCTTGCATCCCACAATCTTCAGTCATGAGACCGGAAGCATGTGCAAAAGTGTACAAAAACATCAACATAAAGCACTTTGCTTAACGTGGTAGAAGAACACTGTGCAGCCACCATGTCTCAACTCATCACTCCTGTCGTGAAGATGGAGCTTTGTAAGGAAAGGGTAGTTAAGCAATCTTTGAGAAAGAATACTGTGTCGAAGCCATCTTCCCTCTCACGTCTTCAGACGTGAATATGTAACCGTTTGCACAGGGGTGTAAGGAAATATAAGGAAAGTGCCACAGACTGAAATCTATGAAAGAACGCCGTACACAAAGCATCTTGCATCCCACAATCTTCAGTCATGAGAACGGAAGCATGGGTCAAAGTGTGGAGGAAAACATCAACATAAAGCAGTTTGCTTAACTCTGTAGAAGGGCACTCTGCAGCCACCACGTCTCAACTCACCACTCCTGTGGTGAAGATGGAAGCCTTGGCAAGAGTGTGCACGAGCACGTAAAGAAAGGGCCGTCCAGTTAATTCTGAGACCCAAATCTGTGTCGATAGACTACAACACCGAACCCACCTCCTGACGAATGAATCAACCAGGGATTTCTTCCCTGTGTGTGGAACCTTAAGGAAAGTGCCATAAACTTAACAGGAGATGAGGACACTGGATCGATTGCTTCTTACAACCCACGGCTTCTCTCTCGTAGACATAAACATTTGCCACGTTGGGTGGAAAGCAGAAGGAAAGTGGCTGAAACTTTGCTTCGAGAGAGGATCTTACCAAATCGATCCTTCGAGGCATGTCTTCTATCGTGTAGTGGGAAGCATTCAGATAAGTGCGTTTCTCAGCCTAAAGAAATGATTGTACACTTAACATTTGGAAAGAATTCTGTGGAAACCATCTGAAACTCACATTTTGTCTCATGAACCTGGAAGCATTGGCTCAAGGGTGAGGGAACATGTGACTCAGTGCGGTTTCCTAAACCCTGAGCACCGAGCCTCTGGTTAGAGAATGCCACTTCAAGCATCCTGATGCATGGAGAGAGAAGTTTTGTCAACCATCTGTATTGAACGGTAAGAGAAGTGCCCTGCCGAGAACACTAAGAGAGAGCGCCATCTAGAGACAACCTTCCAACTTCCATCTACCTTCATGAAGATGGATGTATTTTCCAAAAGTTTGTATTAAAACACAAGGCACGTGCTGTATGCTCACATAAGAACACCCTTTGTAGAAGATCTTCCAACTCACATCTTCTGTCATGAAGATGGAAGTACTTGCAGAAGTGTGAGTGAACGCATCAGGAGAGGTTCTAGCTAAGTAGCATTGAGAACCAAGTCTGTGTTGTAGGAAGGCAACAACGATCTAACGTCGTTACCCATGAATACGCACGCATTTCCCAAAACGTGTGTTGAAACTTCAGGAAAATGCCATAGACGTAACCCTCAGTAAGGAGAGGGAATGCAAAGTGTCTTCTACCTCCCGTCTGTCATGATGATGGAAGCTTGTTTCAGAGTGTGAATTTAAGGGTAAGGAAAGGGCCAGTAACCGATCTTTGAGAAAGATCACTGTATCGAAGCCATCTTCCATCTCACATCTTCGGATGTGAAGATGAAAACTTTTGCACAGGGGTGTAAGGAAATATAAGGAAAGTGCCACAGACTGAAATCTATGAAAGAACGCCGTACAGAAAGCATCTTGCATCCCACAATCTTCAGTCATGAGACCGGAAGCATGTGCAAAAGTGTACAAAAACATCAACATAAAGCACTTTGCTTAACGTGGTAGAAGAACACTGTGCAGCCACCATGTCTCAACTCATCACTCCTGTCGTGAAGATGGAGCTTTGTAAGGAAAGGGTAGTTAAGCAATCTTTGAGAAAGAATACTGTGTCGAAGCCCTCTTCCCTCTCACGTCTTCAGACGTGAATATGTAACCGTTTGCACAGGGGTGTAAGGAAATATAAGGAAAGTGCCACAGACTGAAATCTATGAAAGAACGCCGTACACAAAGCATCTTGCATCCCACAATCTTCAGTCATGAGAACGGAAGCATGGGTCAAAGTGTGGAGGAAAACATCAACATAAAGCAGTTTGCTTAACTCTGTAGAAGGGCACTCTGCAGCCACCACGTCTCAACTCACCACTCCTGTGGTGAAGATGGAAGCCTTGGCAAGAGTGTGCACGAGCACGTAAAGAAAGGGCCGTCCAGTTAATTCTGAGACCCAAATCTGTGTCGATAGACTACAACACCGAACCCACCTCCTGACGAATGAATCAACCAGGGATTTCTTCCCTGTGTGTGGAACCTTAAGGAAAGTGCCATAAACTTAGGTGTTGAGAACACTGGATCGATAGCATCTTACAACCCAGAGCTTCTGCCACGTAGACATAAATATTTGCCACGTTGGGTGGAAAGCAGAAGGAAAGTGGCTGAGACTTTGCTTCGAGAGAGGATTTTACCAAATCGATCCTTCGAGGCATGTCTTCTATCGTGTAGTGGGAAGCATTCAGATAAGTGCGTTTCTCAGCCTAAAGAAATGATTGTACACTTAACATTTGGAAAGAATTCTGTGGAAACCATCTGAAACTCACATTTTGTCTCATGAACCTGGAAGCATTGGCTCAAGGGTGAGGGAACATGTGACTCAGTGCGGTTTCCTAAACCCTGAGCACCGAGCCTCTGGTTAGAGAATGCCACTTCAAGCATCCTGATGCATGGAGAGAGAAGTTTTGTCAACCATCTGTATTGAACGGTAAGAGAAGTGCCCTGCCGAGAACACTAAGAGAGAGCGCCATCTAGAGACAACCTTCCAACTTCCATCTACCTTCATGAAGATGGATGTATTTTCCAAAAGTTTGTATTAAAACACAAGGCACGTGCTCTATGCTCACATAAGAACACCCTTTGTAGAAGATCTTCCAACTCACATCTTCTGTCATGAAGATGGAAGTACTCGCAGAAGTGTGAGTGAACGCATCAGGAGAGGTTCTAGCTAAGTAGCATTGAGAACCAAGTCTGTGTTGTAGGAAGGCAACAACGATCTAACGTCGTTACCCATGAATACGCACGCATTTCCCAAAACGTGTGTTGAAACTTCAGGAAAATGCCATAGACGTAACCCTCAGTAAGGAGAGGGAATGCAAAGTGTCTTCTACCTCCCGTCTGTCATGATGATGGAAGCTTGTTTCAGAGTGTGAATTTAAGGGTAAGGAAAGGGCCAGTAACCGATCTTTGAGAAAGATCACTGTATCGAAGCCATCTTCCATCTCACATCTTCGGATGTGAAGATGAAAACTTTTGCACAGGGGTGTAAGGAAATATAAGGAAAGTGCCACAGACTGAAATCTATGAAAGAACGCCGTACAGAAAGCATCTTGCATCCCACAATCTTCAGTCATGAGACCGGAAGCATGTGCAAAAGTGTACAAAAACATCAACATAAAGCACTTTGCTTAACGTGGTAGAAGAACACTGTGCAGCCACCATGTCTCAACTCATCACTCCTGTCGTGAAGATGGAGCTTTGTAAGGAAAGGGTAGTTAAGCAATCTTTGAGAAAGAATACTGTGTCGAAGCCCTCTTCCCTCTCACGTCTTCAGACGTGAATATGTAACCGTTTGCACAGGGGTGTAAGGAAATATAAGGAAAGTGCCACAGACTGAAATCTATGAAAGAACGCCGTACACAAAGCATCTTGCATCCCACAATCTTCAGTCATGAGAACGGAAGCATGGGTCAAAGTGTGGAGGAAAACATCAACATAAAGCAGTTTGCTTAACTCTGTAGAAGGGCACTCTGCAGCCACCACGTCTCAACTCACCACTCCTGTGGTGAAGATGGAAGCCTTGGCAAGAGTGTGCACGAGCACGTAAAGAAAGGGCCGTCCAGTTAATTCTGAGACCCAAATCTGTGTCGATAGACTACAACACCGAACCCACCTCCTGACGAATGAATCAACCAGGGATTTCTTCCCTGTGTGTGGAACCTTAAGGAAAGTGCCATAAACTTAACAGGAGATGAGGACACTGGATCGATTGCTTCTTACAACCCACGGCTTCTCTCTCGTAGACATAAACATTTGCCACGTTGTGTGGAAAGCAGAAGGAAAGTGGCTGAGACTTTGCTTCGAGAGAGGATCTTACCAAATCGATCCTTCGAGGCATGTCTTCTATCGTGTAGTGGGAAGCATTCAGATAAGTGCGTTTCTCAGCCTAAAGAAATGATTGTACACTTAACATTTGGAAAGAATTCTGTGGAAACCATCTGAAACTCACATTTTGTCTCATGAACCTGGAAGCATTGGCTCAAGGGTGAGGGAACATGTGACTCAGTGCGGTTTCCTAAACCCTGAGCACCGAGCCTCTGGTTAGAGAATGCCACTTCAAGCATCCTGATGCATGGAGAGAGAAGTTTTGTCAACCATCTGTATTGAACGGTAAGAGAAGTGCCCTGCCGAGAACACTAAGAGAGAGCGCCATCTAGAGACAACCTTCCAACTTCCATCTACCTTCATGAAGATGGATGTATTTTCCAAAAGTTTGTATTAAAACACAAGGCACGTGCTGTATGCTCACATAAGAACACCCTTTGTAGAAGATCTTCCAACTCACATCTTCTGTCATGAAGATGGAAGTACTTGCAGAAGTGTGAGTGAACGCATCAGGAGAGGTTCTAGCTAAGTAGCATTGAGAACCAAGTCTGTGTTGTAGGAAGGCAACAACGATCTAACGTCGTTACCCATGAATACGCACGCATTTCCCAAAACGTGTGTTGAAACTTCAGGAAAATGCCATAGACGTAACCCTCAGTAAGGAGAGGGAATGCAAAGTGTCTTCTACCTCCCGTCTGTCATGATGATGGAAGCTTGTTTCAGAGTGTGAATTTAAGGGTAAGGAAAGGGCCAGTAACCGATCTTTGAGAAAGATCACTGTATCGAAGCCATCTTCCATCTCACATCTTCGGATGTGAAGATGAAAACTTTTGCACAGGGGTGTAAGGAAATATAAGGAAAGTGCCACAGACTGAAATCTATGAAAGAACGCCGTACAGAAAGCATCTTGCATCCCACAATCTTCAGTCATGAGACCGGAAGCATGTGCAAAAGTGTACAAAAACATCAACATAAAGCACTTTGCTTAACGTGGTAGAAGAACACTGTGCAGCCACCATGTCTCAACTCATCACTCCTGTCGTGAAGATGGAGCTTTGTAAGGAAAGGGTAGTTAAGCAATCTTTGAGAAAGAATACTGTGTCGAAGCCATCTTCCCTCTCACGTCTTCAGACGTGAATATGTAACCGTTTGCACAGGGGTGTAAGGAAATATAAGGAAAGTGCCACAGACTGAAATCTATGAAAGAACGCCGTACACAAAGCATCTTGCATCCCACAATCTTCAGTCATGAGAACGGAAGCATGGGTCAAAGTGTGGAGGAAAACATCAACATAAAGCAGTTTGCTTAACTCTGTAGAAGGGCACTCTGCAGCCACCACGTCTCAACTCACCACTCCTGTGGTGAAGATGGAAGCCTTGGCAAGAGTGTGCACGAGCACGTAAAGAAAGGGCCGTCCAGTTAATTCTGAGACCCAAATCTGTGTCGATAGACTACAACACCGAACCCACCTCCTGACGAATGAATCAACCAGGGATTTCTTCCCTGTGTGTGGAACCTTAAGGAAAGTGCCATAAACTTAGGTGTTGAGAACACTGGATCGATAGCATCTTACAACCCAGAGCTTCTGCCACGTAGACATAAATATTTGCCACGTTGGGTGGAAAGCAGAAGGAAAGTGGCTGAGACTTTGCTTCGAGAGAGGATTTTACCAAATCGATCCTTCGAGGCATGTCTTCTATCGTGTAGTGGGAAGCATTCAGATAAGTGCGTTTCTCAGCATAAAGAAATGATTGTACACTTAACATTTGGAAAGAATTCTGTGGAAACCATCTGAAACTCACATTTTGTCTCATGAACCTGGAAGCATTGGCTCAAGGGTGAGGGAACATGTGACTCAGTGCGGTTTCCTAAACCCTGAGCACCGAGCCTCTGGTTAGAGAATGCCACTTCAAGCATCCTGATGCATGGAGAGAGAAGTTTTGTCAACCATCTGTATTGAACGGTAAGAGAAGTGCCCTGCCGAGAACACTAAGAGAGAGCGCCATCTAGAGACAACCTTCCAACTTCCATCTACCTTCATGAAGATGGATGTATTTTCCAAAAGTTTGTATTAAAACACAAGGCACGTGCTGTATGCTCACATAAGAACACCCTTTGTAGAAGATCTTCCAACTCACATCTTCTGTCATGAAGATGGAAGTACTCGCAGAAGTGTGAGTGAACGCATCAGGAGAGGTTCTAGCTAAGTAGCATTGAGAACCAAGTCTGTGTTGTAGGAAGGCAACAACGATCTAACGTCGTTACCCATGAATACGCACGCATTTCCCAAAACGTGTGTTGAAACTTCAGGAAAATGCCATAGACGTAACCCTCAGTAAGGAGAGGGAATGCAAAGTGTCTTCTACCTCCCGTCTGTCATGATGATGGAAGCTTGTTTCAGAGTGTGAATTTAAGCGTAAGGAAAGGGCCAGTAACCGATCTTTGAGAAAGATCACTGTATCGAAGCCATCTTCCATCTCACATCTTCGGATGTGAAGATGAAAACTTTTGCACAGGGGTGTAAGGAAATATAAGGAAAGTGCCACAGACTGAAATCTATGAAAGAACGCCGTACAGAAAGCATCTTGCATCCCACAATCTTCAGTCATGAGACCGGAAGCATGTGCAAAAGTGTACAAAAACATCAACATAAAGCACTTTGCTTAACGTGGTAGAAGAACACTGTGCAGCCACCATGTCTCAACTCATCACTCCTGTCGTGAAGATGGAGCTTTGTAAGGAAAGGGTAGTTAAGCAATCTTTGAGAAAGAATACTGTGTCGAAGCCCTCTTCCCTCTCACGTCTTCAGACGTGAATATGTAACCGTTTGCACAGGGGTGTAAGGAAATATAAGGAAAGTGCCACAGACTGAAATCTATGAAAGAACGCCGTACACAAAGCATCTTGCATCCCACAATCTTCAGTCATGAGAACGGAAGCATGGGTCAAAGTGTGGAGGAAAACATCAACATAAAGCAGTTTGCTTAACTCTGTAGAAGGGCACTCTGCAGCCACCACGTCTCAACTCACCACTCCTGTGGTGAAGATGGAAGCCTTGGCAAGAGTGTGCACGAGCACGTAAAGAAAGGGCCGTCCAGTTAATTCTGAGACCCAAATCTGTGTCGATAGACTACAACACCGAACCCACCTCCTGACGAATGAATCAACCAGGGATTTCTTCCCTGTGTGTGGAACCTTAAGGAAAGTGCCATAAACTTAACAGGAGATGAGGACACTGGATCGATTGCTTCTTACAACCCACGGCTTCTCTCTCGTAGACATAAACATTTGCCACGTTGTGTGGAAAGCAGAAGGAAAGTGGCTGAAACTTTGCTTCGAGAGAGGATCTTACCAAATCGATCCTTCGAGGCATGTCTTCTATCGTGTAGTGGGAAGCATTCAGATAAGTGCGTTTCTCAGCATAAAGAAATGATTGTACACTTAACATTTGGAAAGAATTCTGTGGAAACCATCTGAAACTCACATTTTGTCTCATGGACCTGGAAGCATTGGCTCAAGGGTGAGGGAACATGTGACTCAGTGCGGTTTCCTAAACCCTGAGCACCGAGCCTCTGGTTAGAGAATGCCACTTCAAGCATCCTGATGCATGGAGAGAGAAGTTTTGTCAACCATCTGTATTGAACGGTAAGAGAAGTGCCCTGCCGAGAACACTAAGAGAGAGCGCCATCTAGAGACAACCTTCCAACTTCCATCTACCTTCAGGAAGATGGATGTATTTTCCAAAAGTTTGTATTAAAACACAAGGCACGTGCTGTATGCTCACATAAGAACACCCTTTGTAGAAGATCTTCCAACTCACATCTTCTGTCATGAAGATGGAAGTACTTGCAGAAGTGTGAGTGAACGCATCAGGAGAGGTTCTAGCTAAGTAGCATTGAGAACCAAGTCTGTGTTGTAGGAAGGCAACAACGATCTAACGTCGTTACCCATGAATACGCACGCATTTCCCAAAACGTGTGTTGAAACTTCAGGAAAATGCCATAGACGTAACCCTCAGTAAGGAGAGGGAATGCAAAGTGTCTTCTACCTCCCGTCTGTCATGATGATGGAAGCTTGTTTCAGAGTGTGAATTTAAGGGTAAGGAAAGGGCCAGTAACCGATCTTTGAGAAAGATCACTGTATCGAAGCCATCTTCCATCTCACATCTTCGGATGTGAAGATGAAAACTTTTGCACAGGGGTGTAAGGAAATATAAGGAAAGTGCCACAGACTGAAATCTATGAAAGAACGCCGTACAGAAAGCATCTTGCATCCCACAATCTTCAGTCATGAGACCGGAAGCATGTGCAAAAGTGTACAAAAACATCAACATAAAGCACTTTGCTTAACGTGGTAGAAGAACACTGTGCAGCCACCATGTCTCAACTCATCACTCCTGTCGTGAAGATGGAGCTTTGTAAGGAAAGGGTAGTTAAGCAATCTTTGAGAAAGAATACTGTGTCGAAGCCCTCTTCCCTCTCACGTCTTCAGACGTGAATATGTAAC